>NC_133503.1:129425833-129749166 GCF_049354715.1 Callithrix jacchus | reverse complement strand
TAAAAAAAAACTTAATTGGTTTTGTGTTTTGTTTTGAACTTTCAGGGAGTTTCTTGGGCAGGGGTGGATGAAGCTGGATAAAAACGAAAGAACGCCTTACATCATGAAAACCAGCCAACACTTTAATGACGTGAGTGACCATCGAAGGAGAGCCTTGTGGGGGGGGTCACAGGAAGACGGATATTGGGGTCTTAAGACGCACCTAAAATAAAGCAACTCTGCCACCCACTTTTTAAACAGAATTGTTGGGATATTGAAGACAAGCTTACATCTCTAACAGCTCACAGTAATGTAATCATGTCCAGTTAACTTCCTGACGTAAGAGAGGTTCACCTTTGATGGTGCCCAAGTCTGGGAAGTGCTCAGTAATGTACAGGTTGCTGTTCCTGTTTTTGTCAGGATCATCACTACTTCGTGGTCATAAATTGACTAACAGAATGGGCAGTACCTGTGTCACTGGCCCCTGGTGGTGTTGGTGACAGTCAGGCTGGGTGGGTGCAAGTCCTCATCATTACATTTGTTCGGCCTGAGCTGCATTCCCGGGTTGGAAGCGGTCTCTTGGGGCATAATCACATTGTTTCTGTGATTCTGTGCAGTGATGGCCAGCTGTCTTCCATCTTCCAGCTCTGCCTTTCCCCAACAGTCAGACTGGGAGATGCTTTTATACCTCCCAGCTCTTAATTCATGCTTTTCTCATAGTCTTAGTCCCATGGTAGAACAAGTATAGGTGTGTGAGTGTCTTCTGGCCTATCCAGGCAAAGGGAAGCTTCCCTTTCCAGTTTCACTAAACTATAGTAAATAAATAATAATGCTTTCTTTAAAACAACAACAAACTACCAGGAACCCCATAGGTAAATTAATAAGTCATCTAGAAACAAAATGCAAAAATGACAGTTTAGATTCCCAAGGCAGTGTTTTGTGTAGGCCTTCCCCAGAGCATGTGGACACTGAGTGAACGCTATCACACAATGAGCTTCAGTGCCTAAAGGACCAGGGGCATGGCCCATCATGTCCCTCCCTGAGAAACAGATTCCCTGCTGTGGGAAACAAACCTCTGTTACCTGTGGTAAATCAACACTCTGGATATAATGGACACTCCAAAGAGAGGTTCCATCCCAGGCTCCAGGACCACAATTACAGATGGAACCTGTCATTTGCACCCCAGACTCACCCAGCCTGCTTCTTCATTGTCCTCTCTGTTCTCAGTCTTGGGTAGTGGCCTCATCCCACACTCACTTACCCAGTCACAGGCTCTAGAAGTCATCTTCTTCCTTGCCTACCTCACCCTCACCGCTGCCAAACAGATTTGCAAACCCTAGATCTACATGCATCTCAGGCCCTTCCCCACCCTGCCTTCCCCACTGCTACCACCTTGATGTGGCCTTTTATCCTTTCTCTCCAGGAGCTCCTAACTCATCTCTCCCCTGCAACCTCACTGCCTTCCAATCTATCTGTTACGTCCAGGGTCAGGTTCCAGCCCATGCTAAGGTCGGAGGGGAGTGGGTGGATACCTGAAAGAACACGTGGGGTTGGGGGTGTGCATAGGTGGGTGAAAGATGGTTTTATTCAGCAGCAGCTCTCTCATCAACAGCTCTCCTAATGCTGTCTGCTCTGTCTCCACAGCTTGAGCCGTGGCCACCATGCACATATGCATGGATGGCTCTCCCTTGCCTTCAGGGTCAGCAGCTTAACTCTTTCTCTCTCTGGTCATGAGCTCCTGTACAGTGTCAGCAGGGCAGTTATGCCTTTTACAGACAGTAGTGGCTTAGAGCCAAGTGGCGGCCTTCCATGTTACGGTTACATGGTTGTGGTAACAACTGCATTTATACACCTGTGCTCTAAATTCAGGGTTACTCTGGCCTGGATGTCCGCCTTGGCCTATCCTTGACCAAAGCACATCCTTCATGCAGTGGCACAGGAATGACTTCTCTGAAAAGTCAATCGAATTATCTCCCTCCCTTTGACAAAAATCTGTCAGTAGCTTCTCCTTACCGTCAGGATATGGTCCCAACTGCTCAACCTGGCATACAAGAGCCCTGCCCATCTGTCACCCTTGTGTCTCCCAGTCCTTGTGCCCCTCAGATGGCTGCCACATCCTCCGTTACATCATCCCTCCCACCTCTGTCCCCTTGCTCTTATACTCGGATCCTTTAAGACTCAATGGAAGGCTGGATACTGTAGCTCACACCCGTAATCCCAGCACTTTGGTAGGCCGAGATGGGAGGATTGCTTTAGCCCAGCAGTTCAAGACCAGCCTGGGCAATATAGTGAGACCCTGTCTCTACAAATACAAAAAATTAGCCAGGTATGGTAATGCATACCTGTGGTCCCAGCTACTTGGGAGGCTGAGGTGGGAAGATCACTTGAGTCCTGGAGGTTGAGGCTGCAGTGAGCTGTGATCATGCCACTATACTCCACCTGGGCAACACAGCAAGATACTGTCTCAAAGAAAAAAAAAGACTCAATGCAGGTATCACCTCTTCCTAGAAGCCTCCTTTGTACTAGACCAGACGCCCCATGCTGCCTGTATATTCTCAAATCCCGCCATGAATAGACTTAACTTTGTATTTCACTGCATGGCACTTACCTGTTTATGTATCTGTGCCCCTCCCCTTCCCACCTGCCTGGGCTCAGATTACCTTAAGGTCAGGGACACGGATTTGTCTTTCTGATCTGAGCACCGAAAAGAATCCTGTTCTATCACATTTCCTCAATAGTTATTGGCAATAACTTATTCATCAAAATTACTAATTAACAAAAGCACTTCTTCCTGGAACAAACTGGATTCCAGATGATTCCTCTCCTCACACTAAGGATGCACAGGCACTAGGCAAATAGCGCCACAGCAGGTGCTTTAGTGACTGTCCACAGTGGCAGTGTTGAGGCACTGTGAGACCTTCAGTAGCTTCAGAATCATCAAAGAATGGACGCATCCATCAGATGTAGTGTATGGATATAAGATTACGTGCCCCATATTCCCTTTGTTAACACAGTAATCCTATTTCACTTTTTTTTCTTTCCCTTTTGCAAGAGCTGAGCTTCTTAAACTAGCTTTAAGTAATAAAGTTACAGTACTTAGCCTCAAAACTGTAGGTCCTTTTAACTGCTGGTGAAGAATAAGATTAGACGAAGGAAATGTTCGCCTTTTCTCTGTAGCCAAGTGTTTCTTGTTTGAGAGTGAGTCAGTTCAGAATTTGATCTAACTGGGGCCAAGTGTTTTTTCTCTTTCTCTGCGATAACTGTGGCTTCCCAGAGTGAGTAATCACGCACTGTTGGGGGCCAAGGAGTATGGGGAAAGGCCCCGGGGAGTGACATCCAAGATCTGCAGACTTCGCCTTTCCGCAGGCATTGGGTTGTTCTGTTGCATTTCCTCAGTAATTATTAGAAATAACACCATCAAAATTGCTGATGAACAAAACCACCTCTTCCCCCAACAAGCAGGAATCCAGATAATACCTGTCTTCACTCAGAGGATGAACAGATGCTCATTAGTTTGTTATTATTACAGACTTTCGTCTCTTTAGAAAGTTGGAATCTAAATGTAGACTATGATCTTCCCCTACTCAACCTGCATACCTGTGGTCCCAGCTACTTGGGAGGCTGCCTTCCTGACATGTCTGCAGATAATTTATATGTTTTGCCTGAATGCACTGGTTTGGCTCTTAGACTGCCTTTTTGGGCTCTTTGATTGTCTCAGATGAGTAACCTGGTGGCCTCCCAGATAATGAACTATGCTGATGTCAGCTCCCGTGCCAACGCCATTGAGAAATGGGTGGCGGTGGCCGACATCTGCCGATGCCTGCACAACTACAACGGCGTGCTGGAGATCACCTCGGCCTTAAACAGAAGTGCCATCTACAGGCTGAAGAAAACCTGGGCCAAGGTCTCTAAGCAGGTAAGCCTCAGCATGTGACACATCCTGCTGCCAAGAGGATGAGAGGCTAGGAGATGGGAGCCAAGTTAAGTATTACTAATTAGGAAATCGCTAACTGAAATGAGTCACTCAGTTGCCAAAGAAAGGTGCCAACATGGGTAATTACAGTCCTCTTACCACTTAATTGATTTCATTCATGTGCATTTCTAAAACAGTTATTAAAGCATTTTGGAGGACAGCCACAAAAAATGTGGTTGTCAGTCAAGAGTTGTTTCCTGAACTATTTCAGAGGGTACACTGACTCTGAGTAAGCATACTTATATCCAGCTGGGTTCATTCTTTCTCTCCCAAAGTGAGGGTGCAAACTCCTTGAGGCCAAAAGCCAGGGACAAAAGGCCTCAATGTTCACCTTTTCCTTTCTCATTCATGTAGTAGATGTAAAGTTTTAGCATAATGACTTAGAAGTGTAGAAATGTAATTTTCGTTTTCTTTCATTAATCTCAGCTTGCCTATGTCTTTCATTTTCACTCAGATAATTTTGAGATTCAAACCGAATCATGATTCTTCCCCTGCCCTTTCTCCTGGCCTTCTCCCTGGATGTTGGGTGCCCAGGGCATCTCTGGGCTTCTGGGCACCTGTCAGCTCCTCTGGCCTCCTGTGATCATCCTTTGCTGATTATTCATTGGGTGCAGGCTGCTGTGAATTGCCTGTACCTGGTGTCACCTGGCCTGCCTGCCCCTCCCAGGAACAATGCATAGTGATTGCACCCTGGGAGCGTGGCTGACCTCTCCACCCTTTCAGCCCTCATAGGCTGGGTCTGGGGTGTGTCTTACCTCTGTGACAGCCATTCTGCCTCGTGGTGGTCCCTAATAGACATGTGAATTCTTCATTATTAGATGACTACCTTGGCCCTCTCAAAGGGCCTTGGGGGAAGTTTTGAGGCTCCTCCATGTCCCATTGGTGCCAGAGGGTAGGAGAGTCTACATCAGGCCCTCTCTGCCTGACCCTCCCCTGCCTTGCTGTGGACACCCAGAGTTGGTGAGGAGAATCTACAGAGTGCCACCTTCAGGGTCCCAAACCAGAAGATCTAGATATGTTCTGCTGACATGGCCTAAAAACTGTTTTATCACCCCCCTCTGAGGATTTAAGCCCCTCTCCAGAGACACGCCTTATTTTCTTACTCTTTTCTGTCTTCCTTTGGCCCTCCAAGCCTTTCCCTTAATGTAGGAGAACAAGTTAATTTCTCCATATAGCAGGAAACCAAGCCTAAGTCATATCTGGCACCTTGCCTTCCCCCACTTATTTCTTAGTAAAAATGCAGTGCTCTGAGAATCCCAAATTCAGCCCCTTAGAACTCAGGAGTCCTCTTTTCTGTCAACAATGGCCCTGGTAAATAACAGCCGCAGTTTTACAAATACTGGTTTAAAAGGAAAAAAAAACTTTTATTTTGAGATAATTATAGCTTCACATGCAGTTGTAGGAAATAACGCAGAGATTCCCTGCACTTTACACCCAGTTTCCCCAGCGGCAGCATCTTGCATTACTGCAGACAGTATCACAACTAGGAAATGAACATTGCTGCAATCCACCAGTCTTAATCAGATTTCACCAGCTATCACCAAGGGATTCCTAAATCTTTCCTAAGAAAATTTCCAGGCCCGCTTTGTAGTGAACTTAAGTGGTATTCTTGTTCTGGATAGGATGTGGGTTTAGGGATAATGGAACTGATCATGAAATAGAGATGATGAGACTAATATGGAAATGATTGTTTCAAAATGTGAATATACCGTCTGTAGAAGTTCTAAATACGATATTAGCATTTCAGTCACATTACAGGTCACTCACAGTGCCCTTCGCATGGGCTAATGGACTGTCCTCCAGAGAGGCTGTCTCCAGAGCCAAGCACCTTACTCCAGTCATGGTAGGTAGAGCCTGTTTGCAGATATGCTGACACGTTCGGTGATAACATCTGCCGTGCAGCTGTCCCTTTTCTGCATCTGAGATCAGGCGGGGAGTTGTTCAGCGGGCCTGATAATCTGCACTCTGGAGCCCACAGATTGGTCTGTGGCTATAGGACAGGTTGTACCTTTGCAACTTTTTTGAGCAAGGTTAGCCCTGGACCAAGCAGGTGGTCTCAGAGCCCTCAGACATCAGAATTAGGAAGACAGCTCTTTGCCTCTCAGGAGGCTGTGCAGCTCCTCTCCAGGAAGGACAAAGAAGTTTGAGGACCCTCAACCTGGGCATTCCAAGTTCTTCTCCAGGTAGGACCTGGATCCTCCATGCACAGCCAAGCTGCCTGGATGTGCATGGAGGATCCCCAGGAAGGAGTTATCATACCCAAGGGCTACCCTACCACTCTCCTATATTCACAGAAGAAACCCCAGACCGATGTCAACAACAATGCTATTTCTTAGTAATTATCGGTTATACTTTTCTAACAAATTGATGAAGAAGATCACAAAAGGAAGGATCTATAGTAGAGGACATTGCTCAGTCAATACCAAAGCAACCAAATGGAGATTAACACTCAAAAGGGTTCATCGCAAAAACTGTCTGACAGGAGACTTCTCCTTTAAGATTCCATGTTCACCCTGGCACGGTGACTCATGTCTGTAATCCCAGCACTTTGGGAGGCCTAGGTGGGTGGGTCACTTGAGGTCAGCAGTTTGAGACCAGCCTGGCCAACATGGTGAAACCCCATCTCTACTAAAAGTACAAAAATTAGCTGGACATGGTGATGGGTGCCTGTAATCTCAGTTACTCAGGAGGCTGAGGCAGGAGAATTGCTTGAATCCAGGAGGCAGAGGTTGCAGTGAGCCGAGATTGCACCATTGCACTCCAGCCTGGGCAACAGAGTCAGACTGCATCTCAAAAAAAAAAAAAAATCTATATTCAACATGTGCTTGTCACTTTTTTTTTTCTGGAGATCTGTCACCCAGGCTGGAAAGTAGTGGCGCAATCTCAGCTCACTGCAACCTCCCGGATTCAAGCGATTCTCCTGCCTCAGCCTCCTGAGTAGCTGGGATTACAGGCGTGCGCCATTATGCCCGGCTAATTTTTGTACTTTCAGTAGAGATTTCAGCATGTTGGCCAGGCTGGTCTCAAACCCCTGGCCTCAGGTGATCCTCACGCCTCGGCCTCCCAAAGTGCTAGGATTATAGCCATGACCCACTGCACCTGGCCTACTTGTCGATTCTTTAAGTGCCTAAATTTTCTGTCTATTGCAATTTTTCTTTCTACCCATTTTCCCTTTTTTTTAGCTAAATGTGTAGATATAGGCACTTCCTCTTCTCCATATATTCTTAACATTAAATGTAAACATAATGTCCTGTCTCTACCTCATAAGAATCATATCACACTATGACCTTTGTTCTGGCGAAGGTATCAACACCTGCCACCAAAGAAGAGAACTGAACATCTTTTGGCAATTCACTGTCTTTTTAAACCATAGTATTTTCATGACTCTTAAGTTTTTTCTTTTCTTTTTAGACAAAAGCTCTAATGGACAAACTTCAAAAGACTGTTTCCTCTGAAGGAAGATTTAAAAATCTTAGAGAAACCCTTAAAAAGTATGTCTATCTTAATTATTAAATTATTCATAATTCAGAAATATATGTAATGTGTAGAGTATGCAAACAGTGACTAACCACCTACTTTGCTTTGAAAAGAAAAATAAATGGGAAACAACTTACATCATCTAGGTATTTTTCTGATTTTTCCTTATCATTTGGAATGCTGTATATACAGTAATTGTCTTATGGATAGACTCATGGTATACAGATTAAGAATTAAGAAGGTAATACCACCATAATAAAGCAAACTATCTTTCACTGTAAGCACAATGATTTCCTGTGAGTTTTATTTAAATATTCCAGCACCTGTTGATTATTATTTTGGGTTTTTGGTTTCTAGATCCTTCCCTCTCTACACACACACACACACACACACACACACACACACACAGGGAGAGAGACAGATGGATTTTTCTGCAGCTGGTTTTCTCATGATCTACTACATGTACTTACTCTGGAAAAACATGAGTCCTGTGATGGTATAAGTGAAAGCAAGACTAAGACTAATAAAAATGATAGCAACAACAGCAAGAATAGTATAAGAACTAATTACCAAAATATTTACTAAGTGACAGTTTCATACTAAGTGCGTGATGTATCTGATGTAAGCCTCATAACCCTGGCTGGAGCGCAATGGCACTATCTTGGCTCACTGCAACCTCCACCTCCCACGTTCAATTGATGCTCCTGCCTCAGCCTTCTGAGTAGCTGGGACTACAGGCATGCACCGCTGTGCCTGGATAATTGTTTTCAGTAGAGATGAGGTTTCACCATGTTGGCCAGGCTGGTCTCCAACTTTTGACCTCAGGTGATCCGCCTGCCTCGGCCTCAGAGTGCTGGATTAGACACATGAGCCGCTGTGCCCAGCCTGAGACAAGCTTTTCTATTTCCATTTTACAGAAAAGCAAATTGCAGTTCAGAGAGTGTTCCCAGTATCACTTAGTAATTGGTCAAGTTGGGATCTGAACCCAGCTCCTCCTGCATCAAAAGCCCATGTGCTTAGCCTCAGGCCTCTGAGAAGACCAAGTATACCCAGTTCTCTCTAAAAACTAAACAACAGTGTCTCACCTTAGCCTGAATTGTGATGTTGAGTCTATACTTTCTAAAACAATTAAGTACCAATGAAAACAGAGAACAAATTTTTACCAGTGCAAAGCTCTAATTGCATGGATTTTCCCATCTAGTTCATTAAGGCTGAATGTTTGATTTAAAGAAATAAGACCATAGATGTTTTCCTCCAACTGCTACCCCTCAAAGAAGTGTGGGCAATTTACAAGTACTGCAAACAGTTACTGCTAGCAACTGCTTTGCCTTTATCTCTAAGATATCCTGCCGTTTGAATATGCCATTTTTTTTTTCAAACACGTAGTAAAGCATGAGCGGTGATTTTGTATTATATTCTATTGTGAAATGTGTTTAAAATTCTGCCTATCATGAATATGCTTCTGAAACTGAAATAAAAAGAGTTTGTTCTTCAGGATCAAAGCAGCACAGTTGCTTCCAGTTTAATTTGGGGAGGGAAATAGACATTTATTCTAATGAGTCTGAGAACAGTGCCTCTTGGTCTTGCAGTTGTAACCCTCCTGCTGTTCCTTATCTTGGGATGTACTTGACAGACCTGGCATTTATTGAAGAAGGAACACCAAACTTTACTGAGGAAGGCCTTGTCAATTTCTCCAAAATGAGAATGGTAAGTATAATTTCATAATTAGCCTGTTTCAGTGGCTTTAGAGGTTTATAGAGAAGAGGCTAAGTAAGAAAAGTCAATGTCTTCTTTTAAAAAATTTTTCTTTTCCTTCTTTCTTTCTTTTTTTTTTTTTGAAAAAGAGTCTTGCCCTGTCACCCAGGCTGGAGTGCAGTGGTGCAATCTCAGCCCGCTGCAACCTCTACCTCATGGGTTCGAGCAAATCTCAGCCTCCTGAGTAGCTGGGATTACAGGTACATGCCACTATGTTCAGCTAATTTTTATATCTTTAGTAGAGAGGGGCTTTCACCATGTTGGCCAGGCTGTTCTCGAACTCCTGACCTCAAGTGATTTGCCCGCCTTGGCCTCCCAAAGTGCTGGGATGACAGGCCTGGCCCAATGTCTGCTTTTTAATCTCGAGGTGGAAGAGGTGGTGGATCCAGCTAATACCCAATATGGGCTGATTGAGATTTTTGGTTATGAAATCCTTGCTTAAACCGATGTCTAGAAGGGTTTTTCGAATATTATCTTCTAGAATTATGGTTTCAAATCTTAGGTTTAAGTCCTTAATCCATCTTGAGTTGATTTTTATATAAGGTGAGAGATTCTTTTATTCTCCTACATGTGGCTAGCCAGTTGTCTCAGCACCATTGGTTGAAAAGGGTACTTTCTGGGCCAGGTGCGGTGGCTCAAGCCTGTAATCCCAGCACTTTCGGAGGCTGAGGCGGGTGGATCACAAGGTCAAGAGATCGAGACCATCCTGGTCAACATGGTGAAACCCTGTCTCTACTGAAAATACAAAAATTAGCTGGGCATGGTGACGCACGCCTGTAATCCCAGCTACTTGGGAGGCTGAGGCAGGAGAATTGCCTGAACCCAGGAGGCGGAGGTTGCGGTGAGCCGAGATCATGCTGTTGCACTCCAGCCTGGGTAACAAGAGTGAAACTCCATCTCAAAAAAAAAAAAAAAAAAAAAAAAGAAAAAGAAAAGGGTACTTTCCTCACTTTATGTTTTTGTCTGCTTTGTTGAAGATCTGTTGGCTGTAAGTGTTTAGGTTTATTTCTGTGTTCTATATTCTGTTCCATTGGTCTATGTGCCTGTTTTTGTACCAGTACCATGCTGTTTTGGTGACAGTGGCCTTACAGTATAGTTTGGAATTAGGTAATGTGATGCCTCCAGATTTGTTCTTTTTGCTTAGTCTTGCTTTGGCCATGTGGGCTCTTTTTTGGCTCCATATGAATTTTGGAATTGTTTTTTCTAATTCTGTGAAGAATGATGGTGGTATTTTGATGGGGATTGTGTTGAATTTGTAGATTGCTTTTGGCAATATGGCCATTTTCACATTATTGATTCTACCCATGCACGAGCATGGGATGTGTTTCCATTTGTTTATGTTATCTATGATTTCTTCCAGCAGTGTTTTGTAACTTTCCTTGTAGAGTTCTTTCGACTCCTTGGTTAGGTATATTCCTAAGTATTGATTGAGGAGATTTTTGGCAGAGCCATTTCAGTATCCCCAAGGGGATGGGGAATCCAAGGATGACTCCTTAAGACTGGCCAGTGATAGACACTTGCTGAAGGCTTCTTGATGGACAGCCAGGTTCTTTTTTTTTTTTTTTGAGACACAGTCTGTCACTGAGGCTGGAGTGCAGTGGTCAGTGGCATGATCTTGGCTCACTGCAACTTCCACTTCCTGGGTTCAAGTGATTCTCATGCCTCAGCCTCCTGAGTAGCTGGGATTACAGGTGCATAACCCCACACCAGGCTAATTTTTGTATTAATAGTAGAGACGGGGTTTCACCATGTTGGGGCCAGGCTGATCTCGAACTCCTGATTCACCCATCTCAGCCTCCCAAAGTGCTGGGTTTACAGGTGTGAGCCACAGCGCACCCAGTCTGGACAGCCGGATTCTGAGCACTAAGCTAGAAGCAAGAAACGACAACACTCAGAGCTTGCCTTTCCCAAACCTGAGGCCACATAGTGCCAGCTGTTCCTGATTTTGAATTCAGTATCTTTTTACTTTTGGCATTTCAGATGCCTCCTTGAGAGGCAAGAAAGCACCAAGCATAGGGAATGGTCAGGCAGGCTCCACCTACCTCACTGGAGGAAGGGACTGAGCCCTCTGGGAAGAGGCCTCAGAAGAATGTGCTGCAATACAGGAAATACCATTCTTTGCTTGTGTTTTTGTCATTTTGTTTTCTTCTCTGTTAGATATCACACATCATCAGAGAGATACGCCAGTTCCAGCAGACTTCCTACAGAATAGATCATCAACCAAAGGTAATATTATGTGGCTACGAAGGAATTAATAAAGAAAAAAAGGGGAAATTAGAGAATTAGAAAACAACAGTAAATGGTGATTCAAAATACCAAAAGCTAGCTCATGGAAAAGACCAGTAAAATAGAAAAATTTTGGCAAGTCTGATTAAAAAAAACTAAATAAAAATTAAAAAAAAAAGAACATCAGTTCATCATCAAGTTCTATTGATTTTCCATCCTATATTTCTTGGGTCTTCACCGCCACCACCCTTGGTTCAAGCTGCCAATATCTGTTGCCTGGTCTACTTGCATTCACTCTAGAATGCAAAATTCATTCTACAAATGACAGCTAGGTAGAGCTCTGTGAAATGCAAAGTGGATTATTTTCTCCCTTACATAAAACATTTTCTTGGCTTCCCGTTTTTCTTAGGATTAAAAAAAAAAGCATCTTTGACATGACCATGAAGTCTAGTATTATATGGCCCCTACTTGTTTCTTAAGATTCAGTTCACATCATACACCCCCTTACCGTCTCCATCCCAGTCACAAATGGTCTTTTACCCCATTTTAAAATAGACTTTTCTTTTTTAGGATAGTCTAATTCATAGAAAATTCACAGAAAAAATTGAGAAGGTACTGTGTAGAGAAAATTCCCATCTACCTCACCGCCAGTGTCCCTATTATTATCTTACATTAGTATGATGTGTATGTTAGACTTAATGAGCCAATATTGATACTTTTTTTTTTTAAGTCAGAATCTTGCTCTGTCGCTAGGCTGGAGTGCAGTGGCGCTATCTCGGCTCACTGCAACCTCCAATTTCTGGGTTCAAGTGATTCTCCTGCCTCACCCTCCCAAGTTTCTGGGACTACAGGCATGTGCCACCATGCCCAGCTAATTTTTTGTATTTTTAGTGGAGATGGGGTTTCACCATGTTGGCCAGGATGGTCTCAATCTCTTGACCTTGTGATCCACCTGCCTCAGCCTCCCAAAGTGCTGGGATTACAGGTGTGAGCCACTGTGCCCAACCTGATACCTTATTATTAATTGAAGACCATAGTTTATTCAGATTTCCTTATTTTTTACCTAATATCCTCTTTCTGCTCCAGGATCCCATCCAGGACACCACATGTCATTTAATTGTCAAGGTTCTTTAGGCTCCCCTTGGTTGTGGTGGTTTCTTAGACTTTCCTTATTTTGGGTGGCCTTGACTGTCTTGAGGAATAGGGGTCAGGGATTTTGCAGGATGGCCTGCTGCTGAAATGTGTCGGATGTTAACTCATGGTTAGACTGGGGTTATGGGTTATTGGAAGGAAGACCACAGAGGTGAAGTGCCATTTTCATCACATCTTATCAGGGGTTATATTATCAACATAATTTATGACTGTTGATGTTAGCATGAATCACCAGGCTAAGGTAATGTTTTCTGGGTGTCTCCACTGTAAAGTTACTCTTTTTCCTTCCTTCCCATCCTGTATTCTTGGGATGGAAGTCACTATGTACAGCCCACACCTAAGGAGTGGAGAATTATGCCTGTCTCTCCTTGAGAGTGAAATAGCTGCATAAATTCCTTGGGATTCTTCTGCTCAAGAGATTTGTTTCTTCTTCATTTATTAATTTATTCAATCTTTTATTTATATCCATATGGACTAATGGATTTGATACTTAGGGTCGCCATCCACTAATATTTTATTCTATTGCTGAAATTCTTCCAGGCTTGGCCATTGGGTGCTCTTTCAGTTGACTTCTTTGTCATACCCTGATCCATGTGGGGTTTTCTCTTTTTCTTTTTTAAGGACTTTCTTACTTTCTGATAATATAAGATGCTCCAGGCCAGGCACAGTGGCTCACACCTATAATCCTAGCACTTCAGGAAGTGCAAGAGGATGGCTTGAGCCCAGGAGTTTGAGCCCAGCCTGGGCAACATAGCGAGACCTTGTCTCTACAAAAAAATTAAAAATTAACCAAGTGTGGCC
The DNA here is from genome assembly GCF_049354715.1 of Callithrix jacchus. Classification (NCBI taxonomy): domain Eukaryota; kingdom Metazoa; phylum Chordata; class Mammalia; order Primates; family Cebidae; genus Callithrix; species Callithrix jacchus. Next base: position 129,735,803 of record NC_133503.1, on the reverse strand, counting down.
AGGTGCGGTGGCTCACACCTGTAATCCCAACACTTTGGAAGGCCAAAGCAGGTGGATTACCTGAGGTCAGGAGTTCAAGACCAGCTTGGCCAACATAGTGAAACCCTGTCTCTACTAAAACTACAAAAATTAACCAGGCATGGTCCGGGCATCTGTAATCCCAGCTAATCGGGAGGCTGAGGCAGGAGAATGGCTTGAAACCGGGAGGCAAATGTTGCAGTGAGCTGAGATCACACCACAGGACTCCAGCCTGTGCACTCCGGCCAGGGCAACAGAGCAACACCCTGATTCTGGCGGGGGAAAAAGATGCTGTAGACTCATCTTTTATATTTTGCTCCATTCCTAGAATCAGATATTTCTGCCAAAAGCTCTAGTTCCTTTTTTTTTTTGGAGAATGGTTTTAGCAACCAAGATATAGGCTCTAGGTATGCTTGTGTTGTAGAGGTATCAATTCTTTTAGGCCCCCTCAGCTGACAGAGCACAGGAATCCATGTGTGTATACCAACCTATGTGTGTGTGTGTGTGTGTGTGTATATATATATATGTATGTGTGTTTATGTGTATAACCTATGTGTGTGTGTGTGTATATATATATATACATAACTGTCTTTATGTAACCATCAATATTTGTATTAATCTAAACATACTGATGCCCTCAACTCTATTCTGTTACCATGTGAATCATACCAGCCCTCTCCCCACATTTGCTTATCTGTAAATTCCCATTCCAACAGTGAGAGACACACTTTCTCTAATAGCCCCTAGGTTTTGCCCTATTTCTGTTTGCCACAAAGCCGTTACCTATGTCTTCCTTCTGTCTGGAGGAAGTTAGGTCTTCCTTCCTTCCTTCTGCCATTTCTTCCTCATTGCATAGTTTACTTGTACACAGCTTAAGTATCACTTTCTCAGAAAGACTTCCCTAGCTTTCCCAAACCCTGCTCCACTCTTTCAAGGTTGTATTACACCACGTCCCTCTCCTTTCTAGCACTTACTGCTTGAGTCACCATTTAACATTTATTTGTGTGATTATGTACACATGCATGATATCCATGAGGGTCAGAGCCAGACTTACTGTGTTCATAGCCCCAGCATCTTGCCCAGTGCCTGGACCATAGCAGATAATAAATGCTTCTTGAATTAGTTAATACAAGTCAGGAAAAAGACAAGGTTGTGACCATCACTGCTACTATTCATTTTCGAGCAGGAAAAAAATTCATCTTGGCAATGAAGCAAAAAAAAGAAGCAAAGGACATAAAAATTGGAAAAGTAAAGATTAAATACTATAATTCACAGATGATTTGATCTAGAAAATCCAAGAGAAATTCAAGAGGAAATCCAGGAGAAAAACTGATAAATTGTTAAGGGAGTATAACAACTTGACATGCAAAAACCAACAATTTTCAATACATTGGCAATAACCAATTCAAATACAATATAAATAATCTCAATCAAAATAGCAACAAAATCTGTAATGCCTAGGATTAAGTGGAACAGGAAATATGTGCGACTTTTATGTACTGAAGTATGTAAGGAGAGAGTTGTATCATATTCATGGATCAAAACACTTGCTATTGTAAAGAGGTCCATTGAACTCAAATTAATGTATAAATCCATTGAATTCCTGTTCAAAATCCCAACAGGGTTTTCATGGAACTTGACAGGCTTATCCTGCAACTCTTATGGAAGCATAGATAGGCAAAAAAACAGACAAGAACTGTTTGGTAAGTAAGAATAGTAAAGGAGAGTGTTCCCTACCAGCTATGGCCACATTCTAAAGTGAGAGGAAATAAGGCAGGACCCTCCTTGCACAGCAGTGCAGATCGAGGGAGGCAGAAGAAAGGCCATGTGTGTGTTTCGTCTACATGAAAATCTAATACGAGATAAAGAAGACACTTAGAGAAAGTGTCAGAAAGAAACTGACCGTTCAATAAATAGACTAGGAATTTTGGCTCTCCATCTTACCATTCACAATAATAAATTCCAGATGAGTTCATTACCTAAGTTTAAAAATATTTATATTATTTGAATAAAATAAAGGATAAAATATTCATGACTTTGGATTTGAAAGACCTTAAGTACAGAATGCAAAAGCATAAAAACCAAGCTTGGTAATGTTAGTGAAAAATTAAGGACTTCTACATGACAGAGGATAATTATTTTAAAAGTCAAAATATAAGCAGTAGACAAGGAGACAACATTTGCAACATATAAAAACCAAGAAACAGAATAAAAGTATTTCTATAATCTCTAAGAAAAGCATAAACAATTCCATTGGTAAATCTGTGAATGGTTAAGTCATAGAAGAAACAAAATGGGCAATAAATATTTTTTAAATGCTCAACTTCACTAGTAAAAAGAGAAAATGCAAATTACAATGGGACAGCATTTTCACCTATCGGATTGACAGAAACTTAAGAGATTGACAATATCAAACATTGCTTAGGATACGGGAAAGCAGGTACTGTCATGTACTGTAGGTTTGGAAGCTTTGCAGGTCGTTTTCCGTCATCATTTAAAATTACAAATTGGTATATTGAATCACTGGAACTCTTACCATTGTTGGTGAGAATAAAATAGAACAACCATTTTACAAAACTGTGCCATTTGGAAGTTTCTTAAAATGTTCATGAGCATCTGTCTTAGGACCTAGCAATTTCTCTCTTAAGTGTTTATCCAAAGGGAAAATGAAAGCATGCTCATTAAAAGCCAGGTATAAAATGTTCGTAACAGTTCTAAATAATAGCCCCTATCTGGGAAGAGCTCAAGCGTCCATCAACAGATGAATGGATAAACAAATTATGGTATATCTCTGCAATGGAATACTACTCAGCTGAGAAGAGAGCAAACTGCTGGTATAGGCCACAGCAAGGCTGAGTCTCAAAGCACTGTGCTGAGTGAAAGAAGCCACACATGAAGGAGTATACACTATATGATTCCATTAATAGGAGGTTCCAAAGTAGACAGAACTAATATGCAGCGACAGAAACCAAGGCAGTGCTTGATTCTGGGAGCAGACTGACTGGGTAGGTGCACGAGGGAACTTTTGGGGATGCTGAAATTGTTCTTTATCATGAAATGTATGTAAGTTACATGGTGTATACGTTTGTCAAAACTGATGAAAGTGTTCATTTCACTTTAGTGTGTTATATTTCAGTAAAACTAAAGAAAATTTTCATGGAAATGCCCCATGCCCCAACATTTTCATTTCTCCTGTCAGTTCCTTTCCTTTCACTTCTGGTGTCTACCCTAGCAGAGTATTTACAAATGCACACCAGGAAGCATGCTAACAAGGAATTCACTGAAACTTTGTGTAACAGTGAAGTATTGACAGCAACTCAACATCCATCAATATGAGATTATTAAATAGGTTTCAATATATTGCACTATTAATACTGTATAGCAGCTAGAGCTCTATGTATGGTCATAGGGAGCCCTCTCTGACCTATCATTAGGAGATGAAAGCAGAATAAAATATGCAGCATGATTCCAATTTTAGAGGGAAACATGGTTTCTTTAAGTACATGTCGTGTCTATAAAGACATAGAGAAACAACTGGGAGAATGAAAACAGCTGGTAATAGTAGCTCTTCTTGAGGGTGGTGCCTGGGATTGGGGTGAGAGAGGACTAGAGATATTTGATTGCTTTTTTTTTTTTTTTACAGTGAAAACATCTTTATGATTTTTTGGTCACACAAGATTTTTAGGTGTTTAAGAGAAAATGTTGAATTCTGTTAGATTCCATTCAGAAAATGTACCCACTAGTGTTCTCAAAGAGGTAAAAGCTGGGACTTCCCCTTTTTTTCAGGTTACACAGTACTTGCTTGACAAAGACCTTATCATAGATGAAGATACACTATATGAGCTGTCACTAAAAATTGAACCTCGACTCCCTGCTTGAAGATCTGGCCTTGCCCCTGAGTCCACGGGATTTTCATGGAAAGCAGGACAGACAGAATTGTGTATGCCATGCCTCACACGGTACAGCACGAAGCCAGTCTCCTTTCTCCACCAAAGAAGATGGAACCAGACTGGAATTCTGTCTCCATTCAGAGAGAAACCCAGCTGTTTGGGTCCGAGACAGAGGCTTCAGACTTGGGTGGGAAGGTGAAAGATGGCTATGTAGAAAGTTGATGGCACCTTTTACGTAAGGGAATGTCAGATGGGAGATGCTAGTTGCCATTTTAACAAAGCAGGTAAATTGGTAGATTTTAAAATCTGTCCGTGTTCTGTTAGAACTCAGGGACAAGGATCCATGACAAGGACCTGTGAGGTTTCTCTGGCGCTTTACTGGCTTGGACACACCTACCAATCTTCTGGGATTTACTAGTTCCATTACATTTCCTTTTGGTATAAGCTTCACAGAAAAGCTGACACTTCCTCTGCAGAGAGGGACCAACACATAAGCAATTTCAGTCTACAGCATGCGCATGGTTTTCAGTGCATTATAAATATTTATATGTGAGGAATGGTACCTTCTGAAACTGCCTTTCCAGTCTTTAGGCAACGGGATGGGAAAGACAGAATGAAAGACAAATGGATGTGTAGGTAACATTTCCTTAAGTAAATGCAGTAGGCTGTGCCCCAGAGGATTGCAGACAGTGGCTGGCTTGAGACTGTTGGTCATAAGAAGCCAACCCCCTTGGAGAGGCACTGCAGTTGGCAAAAACACATACATCCATCTCACCAACAAAACTGTGGAACAGGCACAAGGCCACCAAGTGCTGTGGGCACTCACGGGTTTCAGTGCTGAGTGAAAATCTGTACCTAAAAATCATCTCTGCGCCTTGCTTTGCTTGTTTTCTTTCCCCGCTCTTAGTACTGCAGGAATCTATTCTCATTTATGCAGACCTTTTTTAGGCTTACTATGAACATTGGCTGTATTTTTTTTAAAACAGTTTGTGAAATTTTCCTTTCAAAACCCCACTTCCATATGCTGCTGGTAGATATCTTTCTTTAAAAAATGATGTTGAGGGATCTCTGAGTGATAATATTGTAAGTGCATGGGAAATGGGCCCAACCACCGAACAGCTCTTATATTACAAAACCAAATGTGGGGTTAGTCCTGCTACGTGAGGCAGGGGAATTGACCTTTCTTTTCCCAAGATTGTCAGTTGTTGAAGAAATAGGGCTATCTCATTGTTTACCTCCCTCTTCTCTTCTCAGGGAGACTGCTGCTTTAAAAGAAGGAAGAGAAAAAATATAATTCTATTTCCCTGAACCTATTGCACCTGACATTTTCTCTTAGAGGCATGAAACTTACTGATGCTGACAATGAAAAATCGATCTGTCTGGCTGTTTTCTCTCTTTCCTTGCACTTTAATTATGTTGCTAGAGCTAACAGCTGACTAATAAATTCCACCTGCTGGCTCCTAAGACCCAGTGGAAGAGCTAGCATGGGTAATACACCATAGAGGTAGAGAATGTACATTTTCTGCACGGTAAGCGCCATCTCTGTACATAACTATATAGTAAAATGTCAACTAAGTAAAAGAAAATATTTATAATATTTGAAGACCATTCCAAAAATATTTTTAATAGTTCATATTAGCCAACAGTGTAGCACTCAACCCAAGGAGGGTTCCTTATGGATGCTTTCTTTTTTCTTTTTTTAAAGTTGCTTGTTTGTTCTCTTTAGTTTCAAATAAGAGGTTGACGCATCTTGATGCATGATGAGAAGCATGGGCTGTTTGGATCCTAACAATGCATAACTTGTGATTTATTTCTCAGTGCTCGGAAACTGAGGGTTTGACATAATATGTATCAGTTGCACCAAACACCTCAAGGTCTTGCAGAAGAAAAGTAAAGGTTCACTTTCTTGGCTCAAATGCAAAGTCCTGAGAGGTGAACTAAAACCAGGACAAATCTGTGAGAAGACCACACACATGTTAGTTTCAGGCCAAACAACACGTGGAAAGGTCGATGCGTTCTACTCGGCCTTGGAGTTGCCTGAGTCCTTCAGAGGGAAAGGAATGGTTCTGTGTGTGCTTTCCCTGGAATTTTGGACTCATTTCTTTGACCCAAATGTTCCAGAGACACTGCAGCCATTCTTATTAAAGAAAAATAAAATGGGAGTTTCCAAATGCTCCTTCCCTTTGGGACCACAGCTTTTCTTCGACTAGTGACAAAGCTTTTGCACCTATTTCCTGCAAGATGTTGAAACTGTGTCACGGTGGTCATATTAGGCACTGTCAATTGCTATGCTGCCTTTTAGGGAGTTTTTGTTTCTTTGAAAAACAGGGTCTCACTATGTTGCTCAGGCTGGCCTCGAACTACTGGACTCAAGCAATCTTCCTGCCTCAGCCTCTCAAGTAGCTGGGACTGCAGGGGCGTGCCACTTGCCAGCCCTTCGCATTTTTGTTTGAGAATTACACCATTTCCTGGAGTCGGCAGCCTTCCTGGAGCCGCAAGAGAGCTCATTCCACCTGTGAGGGGGTCCCTTTTGATGACCTGCACTGTTCTTGGGCCAGCTGGGATAGGAATGCACATTTAAAATACCTTCAATTTGGTCAAATTAAAAATCCCCAAGAGCAATTTGCAGTGTTTTTTTCTGATCGTTAAAGTAGCCATCCTCTTCTGCCTACACACAAAGCATGCGTTCCCAGCTGCGCCTGCCTCTATTCCATTATGGAGACCCATTTCTAAGAGCAGATGGGAGGTCAGCCTCTAACAACCAAGTAGCGAACATGTATACTGTAAAATTAACCTAGAAAATCCAAAGTAGAATCCAATTTCATGCTTTCGGATGAATGCCCACATTTTGTACTATCAACAGAATTATCTTGGAGCTTTTAGGGGATGCCTTTGGTTATTAACTAAGACATCTAGTTTTGCTACAGGGACAAATCTCTTATCTAATCTAATACATTATTTGACAGATTCAGGCATAAAGTAAAACATCACATTTCCTTAGTGTTTTTCTGAAGGAATTTAAAAAGGGAATTTTAAACGGCTGTTGTAATATTTTCAAGTGGCTCTCACACAAAGTTCCATTACTGTTTGTTAAATTTCAGTACGTCTTAAAGTACTACTTATAAACAAATGAAACTCAGAGAAACTGAATCACTTGGAAGAGAAAAATCCATTATGGCCCCACGTGGAGCGAATAATGATGGATCAGCGACCTTTGTCTCATATTACTGTATCAGACGAGACCTTGGCCCAGCAGCGATTAGACAGCTTTTAAATTCTTAAAAGAGAATAATATAATACAGGGATTGTTCCCAATAAAATTAATTTTTATTTAAAAGCAAGACATTTTACTTAGCTTTTTTTTTCAAAGTTTGATATTATCCCCTTTAAAAAAAGTCTCTCTTCAAAGTATAAAGGTTTTAAAAACTCCAACTGCGAAATGTATTATTTTTACTACTATTGAAATGGCATAAAAGAACATACTATTTATGGCTGAAGGACATAGCCAGGTTAATGTCCACAGCCAGAGGGAATCAATGAATAAAAGTCATTTTCATTTCAGTAAGAATCAGGTTGTAAGTTTAAATAGTGACTCAATTATAGACACCACTATGTAATTCCTGGGAAGAAGACTTGAGTCAATGAAATCTAATCAGTGTGTCATTTTTCAGCGGCCAGTGGTGACTTAAAATTAAGATGAGGCAGAACCAAAATGGGAAACAATCATTTTGTTGTAGGTATAAACACATGAACGATTGAGAAAATTATTCATCTCAGCTGCCATGCAGCATGACACTAACATTAGAACAGATTGTACTTCGTCTGCTCAAGGAAAAGAATAGTTCTATTATACTTAATGATGTTGTTTTTACACAGCTCATTTTGTTTTTCACTAGAAAGCCAGTTATGAAAGAGAGCTGGCCTAGGCATCCCAGCCCTGAGTCCTAGGCCCAGTCTCCCCGTGGAAAACCTTAGGCTGGTGTTTACACATCTCTGAGCCTCAGTTTCCTCATCTGCAAAATGGTGTGAATGAATAGTAATCGTGTGCTGCTTACCTCACGGGGCTATTGTGAGGACCAAATGGATTAGACTGTAAACTGTAAAGTGCTGTTCAGGTGTGAGGTAATCTGATTACTATCCTCAGCTCTCTTTTGTAGAGGATTTCAATGTGTTTCTTCATCATTTGGGTGTGTGTGCCATGGACGAATATGTGTATTAGTTTGAGAAGCATATCATTCGTGTCCAGTTACTTTGCAAATTTGTGGTCCTTCGGGATTGGACAGAGGGGTTTGTGCTGTGGCCTAACACTTGCCAGGGGAGGTGTAGGTTATGCCTATATGCAAATTAAACTTCACCTTTCTTGAATATTCAGAAATCTCATTGGTTTCTTCATTTAACTCTCCCCTCTCCCCATTTTCCACATTGTCTTTGTCAACTTAAAACCATGAAATGTATACATTTTGAAAAAATAGAACTTTATTTCTTATATAAGGGTTACAGTCCGCAGGCTGGAGCCTCTGGCCAAAGCCAAAAGCAAGCACTTTAGAGACAAAAGGGAGAGGCTGAGATTTATGCCCAACGAGATGGGCGGTACATATACATTAGGTAGATTATAGGATAATCTTATGAATATTTATGAGAGGTCCTAATGCATGCATAGTCAGTAATCATATATGTTACATACAACCCATATGCATCTTGGGATGGAGACTTAACATTAAAATTAGTAAAGTTGGGCTGTATACGTCAAAAGATGAAACACGGGACACAAAGACGTTTAGTGTGCAATCTGTAAACCAGCCAGAACCGGCTGTGGTCCGTGGTCAGTTATGAGGATGGAATGCTTTGTGAGGCTGATCACTTGTCATGGGGAGACTGCGTTGAGGAAAGGGGGGTTCGTCACAACATCAGGTTGTCTGTTGAAGTTGAGGAAGAAATCCTCCAGACATAGTTTTTCAGCAACTGGTTTTCATTTAACTGTAGGAAAGAAGGTCTTGAGGCAGTTATCCAGGTGGGGACGCTGGGTGTGGCTGACCTCTTCCTTTGCCAGAGCTGCAGAATCTGGTTTTTAACGTTTTCTGGGGTCTCTTTTACCACAATGAGTCTGTTTTGTTTTGCTTAGGGGGCTTATTTTTATTTTGCATCTTATTCATAGCAGTAAGCTCCTTAAAATATTTTATTTCTAAATATTACTTCCAAAGTTCAGGGAGAAAAACAGTTTAGAAGAGGCCCTAAAATATCAAAGAATTTGGCGAAAGCTTTGAAATGATACAAAGGATCAGCTAATCACACTTCCTTTCCAGTGCTTAGATTCTTCCTGTGACATCCCCAGCCCATATTTGATTACCTCCAGGCACAGAGAACTCACTACTACCTGGAACAGCTCAGTCCATCACACAGCAGCTCGATGATCCTGAATGGGCTGTGGAGATGAGAGAAGCTGCTGGGGTGGAGTCCTGGCCCAACAGTCACTAGGTGCCACCCAGGAGGGGCTTCTGAAATAAGACTCCTGTCTACCCCTAAAATCACTGCAGTAGCATATAGATTACTATATATTAAAATACTTTGAACTTTTACGAGGTTGTGCTAACATTTAGAGTTGATGGAATTAAGTTACACTTGCTGGACACAAGAATAGACTAAGGAAAGGGGTAAAGGGGTTCCTTCTGCCCAATTCTGAAATGAGCAATCCAGGCTGGTGGGACCCAGGTTCCTTTCATCCTATTACTTGCTCATCCCACAAGGCATTGTCCTTGCCTACGAGGTCAAATCTGGGGCCTGTTCTAGCCACACTCCTGCTGGACTCAGGAACAGAAAAGAGTAAGTCCAGGACATTTTCCTTTAAAGCAAATGATACGGCAATCATCCACTTCAATTCTGTTCCTGCCCCTATGGCAGAAGCCTGGTGTGGCTAGAGCCCCAGAGCTTCAGAGGGAGGTGGTAATGATGAGAGGGGAATGAATGGGATGTGACAGGGATGGCATTTGAAGGATTTCCAGAAATCCAGAATTTCTACTGTGAGAACCTTGTAGAGATTTCAGCCCCATCACACCACCTTTATAACAAGCTTGAAGAGGACCAGGTCCCCCAAAGGAAGTGGTACCCTCTCTTTTCTCAACAAGGACCCAACTTTTCTTCTGACCTTACTCACTAACCTATACATTTATTCTGTAAAATATAAGGTGTTGAGTTAGGGTGAGTGGAGGGGGCCCTAAATTTTGATTAGGTAATTGGGGAGGAATAGGAGGTTTTTGCTATAGCTGCCATTCTTGAAATCTACAATTCCATGCTTTTCAAAAACCTTATGGTTTTCTGGATCTGGGAGGGGGGCTATTTCAGGGTCACTGGATTTATTTCAGTTGGTGCCTGAACTGACTTGAAACACGTGTGTGTGTGTGTGTGTGTGTGTGTGTGCAAAAGAGCTATTTTGAGAAGGAATAAACCGAGGCCGCCCTCATAACAGAATATGCACACTGGTGGGTCTTGACTCCTTAAAGGATTATGAAATCCATTTGGTTGGTCCCTATCTTTACTGTATATAACCACTTCAGCCAGGAACCTTTCCATCCCACCAAAAGGCCCCCTCAGGTGCTCTCCCAATCAGTACCCCATGCAAAGGTAAAATAGGTGATGTTTTTAAACATGGGTCATGTTTAAAAGAAATGGAAACTCTGAAGGAGAAGCACACTGGGTAAAAGGTTACTCCTGGGCCCCACCCTCTGCTCCATCAAGTCCTCTGAGCGTGAGCTGGGCTCTGAGAAGGAGGAGACAGGAACCAGCTGGTCATGTCTACGTGGCCTCAGAAGCTGAGTACGTGACGGTCACCAGATACCTAGGTAGGCTCCCTTGAAATGGCAGGACTGCTGTCCAAAATCCTGCTGGGTCATTGCTATTTACAGGCAGCCTTCCTGGCATGCAATGGATATCCCAGGAAGGGCTATTTTTAAGCAGGGCTATGGCCTGCCTTGGGTTAAGCTGGTGTGGACAGAAAGCGAGATGATCTAGCCGTCTACTGCAGATGGCCTGATCTTGAAGAGAAATGTGACTGTAATTGTCCCTGGATCCCGGCCCCAGACAAAGATGCTGGAAGGAGGTCCCTCCGGCCCCTGGCTCAGGGACCGGTCAGCTGCTGGAGCCAGGTAGCTTGAGACATCCTCTCTGACCTTGGCTTGAGGGGTTCATCCTCCAGAGCTCACTAGGACCCCAAGGCTGGTACACCTGAAAGAAGAGAGAAATCCCCCAACAGACGTGCAATTTCTGCTGACCCTTCCATTGAGAGACCCAAGCACCATTCTTAGAGCACTGGCAGAGGAGCCTCCAGGACCAGGCCTGGGGAGCAAGGCTGGCCGTTTACGTTTCAGGGAAACGGCAGGTGCTGCAAAGAGCCCAGCGCTCAGGGGCCTGCCTTCAAGGGTACAGCTGTGGGGCGGTGCAACGGGAGGTCTGCGCTGGGATTGGCGAGGTCCTCTAGCCCCGCCCCGCCAGGGAGGCTTTTCCAGGCCGGCCGGCCAGCTGCCCTGACACTTCTTGGCTGTGTGGGCTCTGCAGGACGTGGGAGAATCCGGCGTCAAGGTCGGTGAGTCGGTGAAACGCTGTTTTATTCCTCCAAAGAGGCGGCATGGCTAGAGCCAGTGTGAGGGGCCTTGGCGGACTGGATGCAGGGCTGTGGCCCGGGACCACGTTAGGACGCTGGTTGCCTCGCTAAAGCCCGCAGAGCGCCGCCCTTGGCCAAAGCGTCCCCTCCTCCCTGGGTTGGGGCAACTCAGCCCGAGGAGCAGAACAAATCAGCACGCTGCCTGCAGGGCTTCTTTTTGTCGTGAATCAGGAATTTTTCTTGATGGACAAAGAGAAAACATCTAAAGGCTGTATTTTGACACTAAGTTTGGGACAACTTTAAACTCCAAATATCTTTCCCTTGTAATTTACAGAGTCTGATCCACTCATTCCGGGAATGTTTTTCACCAGCAGTCTCAGTCTCAAAAGACATGTAAATCAGTGACTTGGGATAAACTAACCAGAAAATTAAAACTTTGGTGACGCTAATTACTAATAAGCCCAATAACCAGGCCCAGTTTAAACTGGCAAATAATATCGCTAGAGATTCATTTTTGCGATCATTAATATTTACACATTGATAATGAGCCAAGTAACCGTCCCCCCTCCCCCACATCCTTACCTTTCCCACCGGAGGTTAATTAACAACCAAAACCCTGTGGAATTGGCCCCATGCGTTTCATCTGGGCAGGGGCCTGTTCTTTGCTAGCTTGATTGGTTGTGCCAGGGTTACAGTCAGTCCTGTTGAGTGGTCTGCCTTCAGATGCTCTCCTCCGAATCTGAGGAAGAGTGACATTTGACAAACAGACCCAAACCTTTAGGTCTCCTCAGTGCTGCCCCTTCTAGAGAGTGTCACCAGGCTCAGTGACCCCTCAGTCAGCTGGAGTCAAGTGAGGGGCAGTTAGTGCCTCAGGACAAGGTTACACTAGTTACACTGGTGTGTTGTATCCAGAAGGGCTGCTTTTCCTGTCTGTGGCCCTCACGTTTTCTCCATTCTGAACTCGTGTCCTTGGTCTCTCTGTCCTCTCGTGGAAGCGAGCACGGCCACAAAATGTGGCCACAGGTTTCCTGACAGGTGGCCTCCTCCCGAGGACTCTGGGCCTTGTTTGGCAGTTTGAGCCCTTCCCTTCCTCTGCATTGAGAGGCACCTTTTCCAAAGACCCTAGACTTTGGAGTTAGTCACACTTGAGGGTTAAGACACTGTTCCAGCAGAGCACAGGAGTGCCACAGGCACCCCATGGACTCTGCTGGCCTCGTGACCAAATCACATCCTTGGGAAATGGGCCATTGCCAGGTCGGTTATCCTAAGGAAACCGTGGGTTGTGTGTGTGTGTGTGTGTGTGTGTGTGTGTGTGTGTGCATGTGTATGGGTGTCAGTGGGGCAGGGGCAATACAGAACGGGGAATCCTGAGGTTTCAGACACACGGTGGGGAATGACTTTGCCCCTACCTCAGAGGCCCCGGGCCTCCATCTCTGCCATCGCCTAGAGCAGGCTCCATTTGTCTTCCCAGAGGAAGCTTCACAGAGCCTGCGTTGAGCATTCTGAGAGCTCCTGCCCACAGAGCCAGGAATCCAGCAGGAAGCCATGCTGAAGGTGACCATGGAGGTCATACCAACCCCTGCCTGGGAAACCTCAGAGACTCCCTCCCGTGGGCCGGGAGGAAGGCAGCCCACTTCACAGCACTTCAGTGGACTAGATGGCTCCTAGCTTCCCATTTTCTTGAGAAAAAAAAAAAAAAATTACCCTTGAGGAACAAGTCTGGTAACAATCCCATATCTTCATCACAGGAGGCCTAGGAAAGGCCTCTGTTTTACTGAGTAGGATTCTAAGTATCTTCTGCCTAGGACTTTCTACTTGCTGAGTAGAACAGTGATGCCAAGAGTGCCCATTAAGGTTGGCTGTGCACCCAGTGATTGTGAGGTAAATTGAACCCTTTGCTGTCTTAGAACTGGGAAAGGACAGGCATTTTCTTCTGGCCTAGGAGCCTGGCATCTTGAGAATTTGTTCAGAGTGTTCTGTGGAGCTGGTCCAACCCCAAGGACGTCCTCTATTTTGGGGTGGCTCTCTGGATGGAAAGCTGACACGTGGTCCTCCCTGCAGCCTTCCACCTGCCCTCTGGCTGAGGAGTTCAGACACACAGACGTTGTGAATGGCTGAACCAGAAATAAGTCTGAGTCAGCAGAAAGGCAGACATGGTTCGTCCATGATGCCCAGGAAGAGCAGGGGGCTTGGGCTGGAGGCAGCGACAGAACCCAGGGCCTCCCCTTCACATTCTAGGATGTCACAGAACCAGAGAAGACCATTAGACCAGGATCTGGACTCCCAGTATGATTGCCTGGGACCAGGACATGTACAGCTCGTGGACCAAACACAGTATTATTGCTTTTGGCTTTGTCTGGCTGTGCCCTTGCACTTCCCCCTCTCCCAATCTCCCTAGCTAGGAGCCTACATGCTGTTCTGCCAGTTTTAGCCTACATGCTATAAATGGTGTTTTTCAAATTGGGAGTCATGGCAGTGTTCTAGGTTAGGGAAACTGAGGCAGACAGTTTCTATGGGGTGAGAGCTGGAGACTGCCTTCCTCCTCACACTGGCATAGTATCCCTAGCAAGGCCTGGCAGGCACATTGAGCACCTGGGGTCAGAGTGGAAGAGGCAGAGATATCCCTGGCATCTGGACTCCATCGTGGGGAGCCTGAGGACAGGGAGAGAGAACGAGTTTATAATCTGCAACTCTAGGATTTCAGGGCAAGTCATATGCCTGAGGTGATAATCCTGTGCCTAGGAGCTGCTGTGGTAAATGTACTTGTATGTTCTTGGGGTTTGACTGAGTGAAGTGACCTGCGGCACCACAGCTCCTAAGCCACAAGGGTGGTTTCCCTCCAACTGCTGCTCAGTGCACGGCTATATGTGAGGTGCTGGGATCTGCAAGGAAGCTGAATCCAGGGCTAAAGGCAAACCTGGGTTCAAATCCCAGCTCTACCAGTGCTCTGGCGCTGAAACTTGGGGTAGGTCACTTCTCTTGAGCCTCAGTTTCCCCAGGCACATAATAAAGCATACTTGGCAAGATTGTTACAAAGACTGATTGTGTTTATAAGGCCCCTTGCATAATGCATGGCTCATAATAGGAGCTCATAAATGTTAGTTCAAAAAAGAAGACAGAGGTTTGACTCAGTCGGTGTACAGGGTTGGAAAGGATATTCCAGGTAAAAGAAAATGCTCAAGCAAAGGCTCAGAGGTGGCAAAGTGAAGGACCTGTCTGGTGATGCCAGAAAGTCACTGGAGACACTGTTGGAGGGGTGGGGTCTGGAAGAAAAACTGGGGAACCCAACTGGTGAAATCCATTTTGTGAACCCTAATGTTGCTTTTCGGAGGATAACCAGGAGATCTGAAAGTATGTGATAAACACCTTCGAAGTCTTGTCTGCAGAGAGATAGAAAATACAAATTAAATGAAGCCAGCCGTGTGGCTCATGCCTATAATCCCAGCCCTTTGGGAGGCTGAGGCAGGTGGATCACTTAAGGTCAGGGGTTTGAGACCAGCCTGGCCAACATGGCAAAATCCCATCTCTACTAAAAGTACAAAATTAGCCACATGCAGTGGTGGGCGCCTGTAACCCCAGCTACTTGGGAGACTGAAGCAGGAGAATTGCTTGAACCCAAAAAGTGGAGGTTGCAGTGAGCAGGGATCATGTCACTGCACTCCAGCCTGGGCGACAGAGTGATACTTCTTCTCAAATTAAATGAAACATTTAAATGCTAAAAATGTAAGCTAAAATGAAAAAGCATTCAGAGGAGGGACAGACCAGTGCTGGATGGAAAAATCAGGTGTGGCTTTGGGGAGGGAGTGACGATGATCCCATAGCTGCAGGGTCATCGGGGGAAGCGACTCACATTTATTTAGTGCCTACTGCAGCCTGTCCCATCTTCTTCACGACACCCCACAAGGAGACTCCATTATACCCATGATGGAGAGGAGCTCGGCAGAGAGGTACCTCAGGTGGGTACCATGCAGGGTTCCTACACCCAGCGGGTCTTGGTAACAGCCTGTACTCAGGGAGCTTTTTCTCACTATACATGTGATGGCCCCACTCTTAGAGAGACCCATTCAAAAAGGTGGAGCCTAGAAATTCAAAATTTTAACACACATCACAATTTTCTTTTTACGTTTTTAGTTTCTCATAAAGGTGACACATGCTTATTTTTACAAGTGATACAATACAGAGCTCCATTAAGAGAAAATTAATCTGCCTTCTCCAAGTCCGTTGCTCTGAAGCAACCGTCTTAGCAGTTTGATATCCTTCGATATGTTCATGTTTACACAAATATATGAAAATGTATATGTGCATGCATCATTGTTACAAAACTGCAAACACTCATATTCAGTCCTAAGCAAATTTTCCTTTTCCTTTTCACCTAAAGGGTGTCTCAGATGGACATCCAGGTCAGCGGAGGCAGTTTTAATGCCTTTAATAGCTGCAGAATATTTCACCACCTGAATGCACCAGCAGTTTCTGAGTGGCAATGCTGGGCTTCTCACACTGTGGTAAAATCTCTCATTTTCTAATTTCTTTCAAAATTTCAAAATTTTCAAAATTTCTAATTCATAGCAGACCCACACATTTGTAAAATGTGATAAAGTGCAACTACTAGAAAAATAGAATAAACAGGCATAGAAAATGCTACCTCAAAAATTAAAAACTAAAATGACTCTATCAGAGTACTCCACGTGTTCTACATGCTTACTCTCAATTCCTCTACTTACATCGTCATGAACTGGTAACAGCCCACAGACCACAGCATTGGTCCGGAGCCAACCTTCCATAAGTTGGATAAAATCACTCTTTTATGAAGAACCTTGTTGTCACTTTTCACTGCTTCCAAATTCAAGTCCCAGGTCTCACAGTTTGTTCCTCTGGCTGTGGCTCCAATGCTGCAGCTCCAGCCTGTCTCTGCAGTCCCTGCCCTGCCTCTGCCCTTCATGATCCACTGCCACTCATGCGCCTGCCTCTGCACATGCTGTCCACTGTATCTGGAAAGTCCTCCCTTTATCCACCAGGTGAGGTGAAGTGATGGCCCCACAGATTTTTTCACCTCCTCTAGAAAGCCCTCTGTGACCCACTAGGCAAATTTGGGCCTTCTCTCCTCTTTACTATTTTTTCTCTTGTCCTTTTTATAGTGGTAGGTTTTTACAGTAGTCTGTCTACCCTACCGGCTGTACCCTGAACTCTGTAAAAGCTTCTTGAGGGCAGCCCCAGTGTCTGACACAGGGATTGATTCTCTGACATTTGTTGAGCAGATGGATGGATGGGTGGGTGGGTAGATGGATGGATGGATGAACAGATGGGTGGGTGGGTGGATGGGTGGATGGATGGATGGATGAACAGATGGGTGGGTGGATGGATGGATGGATGAGCAGATGGGTGGGTGGGTGGATGGATGGATGAGCAGATGGGTGGGTGGGTGGATGGATGGGCGGATGAATGGACAAACAGATGGATGAAAGAACTTCCAGGCTTAGCTCTCAGGCTGTAATGTAATCTTCTCTGTACACAGGTCATGAGCTGGGTGTTCTGTTCTAGACTCTAGAAACTGTCAGGGTTGTCCCAAATTGTGGGTTTCCTTCAGGCCCTCTAGGGTAAGTAGCCACCACAAATTCCAGGCAGAAACAGTTCTAGCTTAATTCAACTCTCCATATTTCAGGGGAATTATCTTCTGTAGAGTCCCTCCAGAGGCAAATTTGTATTAGCGGCAGTGGCCCAGGATGCTGTGTCCTCATCCTTAAGAATCTGGACCTAGGAATAGAACAGGGGACACATTTACCCTTTTCTTCTTTTCAGCAGCATTCAAGGGTAGGCTAAGTCTGCTATGGGCTGAGGGCAATGGCCATTTCCTCACCTGGAAGATGCCTGGAAAGCAGCTGTTGGGAGGGAGGAATGCATGCACGTGGGCACCCGTGGTCCTCCATTTAGCGGTCTACTCATTTCCACTCGAATCCTCTGCAGTGTGTGATGTGGCCCTAGTCTCAAGGCAGCTGGAGGCATGCGATACTTTGGTATGGTTAAGACCTAAACAACATCACTCAATGGTCTGTCCCATAGCCGACCATGACCTCCCAGGACCCCCTCACCAGGCTCTGGCTCCCCAAGTAGAGCACAAATCACACACAATTTCTAATTGCCCAGCAGAGTGCCCTGGTTAAGAGTGTGGACTGACTGCTGCCCAGAATCCCAGCACTGCCACTCACAAACCGTGTGGTCCTGGGCAAGTTATTTTGCCTTTCTCTCCCTGCGTCCGCTTACTTGTAAAATGGAAATAAGAGCATCTACTTCCTGGGTCTACTGTGAGGATTAAATGGGGGTAATACCCATAAAACTAATAGAACCCAGTGCTCAGCACATAGGGTTTTTCTTTCAGACTAAGGACTCTGGGAAAGCTGCCCTATAGTAGGTACTTAAATAGTCATCAGATGAATAAGTAGACAAATACATATCTCCATCTTCTCCCTGCCCCCTTCCCCCTCCCCCCTCTCCCCCGCTTCCTGTCCTTCTCCTCCTTCCCCTCCTTCCAAAGCTGCCCACCATGGCTTCTCCCTACCTGAAGCATACATATCAGCATCATTCACTCACTTGCCCTTGACTCACACCACCCACTGACTGCCTGGAAGTCTGTGATGAGTGGTGTTCCTGTGAACAAATGCCCCAAGGGCCACCCCCTGGTTCTGCTTCCCCTCAGTGCCACCCAGAATGACACCTGTGTGCTGTGGGGATCTGGCCCCATCCTTAGCCTCTCCTTGGCATCCTCCTATTGGAAACCCTGCTTAGGGGAAAACACTCAGCATCCCTGAGAGACCAGGGAGGATCTGAAGCAGATGGAACTTTCTGGCAGCTCCGTTCCTTGGAAGACAAAGGGTGTCTGTCATATTTGCATGGTGAATCCTTGTGAGTGAAAGCAGAATCTTTATTTAAATAAGTGCCTGGTGCAGAACAGACACTCGATACATATGAATTTCCTTTAGGTGTGTGACCTTGGGCTATGAACATCTCTGTTTTTGAGTTCTCTCCTCTGTGACATGGGATGCCTGCTTCTTGGGATTGTTTTGAAAAAAGTACCTAGTCCTTGAAAGTACTCTGATTTTGTTTTTCTCTCCTTATTAAGATATGAAAAATGTCAGAATACTTACAGTTATCCAACAGTAACATGGTTGCACTGGCAGGTGGTGAGATCCCTAGCACTGCTAGTATTTACGGAGGGTTAAGAGAAAGGGATGCCTGAATTTCAGCTGAGGTAAATGACCTCTAAATTAGTCTCTCAAGTTCCTGACATTCATTTACTCATCCTGTCATGTGTGGGCCAGTGGGCTTGAGAACCAAGGCAAACTGGCCCAGTTCTACATTCACTGGGTCTTGTCCCTCTGAAGCATAGAGTGGACCCAGTGATTGTCCCTTGTCCCTTTGATGCGTGGAATTCCCAGTGGTTATCCACCCCTGATTAGAGCCTTGCCGAGCTTCTTACACTTTGCCCTCCAGCACGTGGAGGAGGGGAGGAAACCAAATTCACGTTCTTCATGAATTCCAGAATGTTCCCCCACAACCCCATGCAAAAAGGGAAAGAGCTTCCTCCTCTTTCTTAGAGCATTTCCTTTAGAAAACTTGTAAATTATTTTGCTCCCCTTTGAAATGTATATAAATCTTTTTAAAAGCTAAGTAAGGCTCCAGTCAATTTTACAACCTAGGACTCTTTTTTCTTCAAGGGCTTGGAAGACACCTCTTTGAAAATGTAGACATCAAGGAAGATAGCTCTCTACCTCCCACTATCAGTGGAAGGGCAGTGGGTAGTAGTTTCATTTAAGCACCTGGCTCCAAGTTGTAAAACTACCTGCTGTCATAGAGACTTAAGGACCTTGTTTTATTTTTCCTTTTCATAAAGGCAATTAGCGAACACAAATGGCCACCCCAATTACCAGGTGAATTTAGGATGAATTATGCTTGGTAAATGATGCTGCCAAGTCCTGACTTGAGTTAGTTTGGGAACATGTATGTAATGAATGAGTTCTGTCTGCTTGCCTATATAAAGGGTGGGATGCCTTTCTGTCTTTGCAGTTTCCTTAGCAGAATTCTAAAGATGTGCAGCATTAGTTTCAAGTTTATTCAATAATGAAATCCTTTCTCTCCTATATCTTATGGAGAGAAGTTTCTGGGGCAGTAGGAAATTTAAATTATGTTTCCCCAACACCTAGCACTTGCTCTTCATCTGATTCTTCCTATCTGCCTGCTCAGTCAGAACCCTTTAAAAAAAAAAAAAGGAAACAGAAGGGCATGCACATTTAGGCCCTGTACTCTGCAGTGTTGCGTCTGTTATCTGGGGGGTAGTGTCTGCTGAGTCACACATGAAAATCTCTGAGTATGGGCACCATGGGCTTCCAGGGTTCATACAGCCTGTCATGGTCAAAAGGTCAGGAGACTGCACTGGGCCACCCTAATTTACATATACCAGGAAACAGAGCAGCTCAAAATCAGACTTGTCAGTCTCACTTGGTGGCTTTTGATAGGATTTCAATGTCCATGTCTGAAAGAAATGTCACATCATATAAGTAGACTTTGTTCAAAAGTTTGTGGTTTTTATTTTGTGAGCCAAAGATTTATTTGTTCATTTCTTGTGTTTGAAGGACTCTTTGATGACATCCTTGGCCTGAGACTCCTTGCCATAGTCCCTACCTACTACACAACTGCAAGCAGGCACTGTGCATGGTTTCCCCTCTGTCAGTTTTACAGAGGCTGCCTACCCATCCCCTAGTTTCTTGTTGTCATCAACCTTAAATTCCCTAATTGCTGGTTGCAGGACTAGGTAGGTGCCTGGAACTTCCCTGAAAGGGACTGAGAGGGAAGTTCTTTTAAGGGAACTTAAAGGGACACAGAAATCCTTGATTTCTACAGTTGGTGGGTATGGGTAAGGGGAGGGGCCCAGCAGGGCCATAAGCGAGGTCCCTGCTCCCTCTCACTGGGAAGACAATGCAAACAGTAGGAGTTAAACAGGGTAAAGATATGTGACACTGAGTTTGCCGGCAGATGCCAAAAAGGCACGGAGCACAAGGGCAAATGAATAAGCAGCCTGAGAGTGCATGGGAACTGAGAATGCTGTCATCTTGAGCTAGAAGGGAACAGATTTTGTGGAGATTGAGGCACCAGGCTGTGGTCCAATTAGGCAGGGAAAGATGGACAACAAAGTCCAAACTGTAGGGGGCAACAAGAAGCAAGAAACAATAATAACATTTTCTAAAACAAATTAGTAAGATTCATTGCATTAGCACAAAACAGAAACAGCAAACCAATCTTTTAAAAAGTCATATACAGTATTTAATAGTAGAATACACAAATGTATATATACATACATGTTTTTCAAGTTGAGATCATGCAGGGCTCTAGCGCCATGCAGCTGAATGTGAGGCAGGCTACTGTGTCCTGATGTTCTAGGGCCCCGTGACAGGTCCCAAATGATGTGTGCATGAACTGTGTGAGCTTTCATCAAATTCCTAACAGGATCTTTTTTGAGACACTTTCTATCACCCAGGCTGCAAGAGGGCAGTCGTGTGATCCCGGCTCACTGCAACCTCCACCTCTCAGGTTCAAGCGATTCTCATGCCTCAGCCTCCTGAGTGGCTGAGATTACAGGCATGTGCCACCGTGCCGGCTAATATTTTTTTGTATTTTTAGTGGAGACAGAGTTTTGCCATGTTGGCCAGGCTGGTCTCGAACCCCTGACCTCAGGTGATCTGCCCGCCCTGGCCTCCCAAAGTGCTGTGATTACAGGTGTGAGCCACCATGCCTGGTCTCTAATACAATCTTAGTTGACAGTTGCCTCTTTCCCCAAAAATAGATTGAATGAAATGTTTCCCTTTGTCTTGTTTCACACTAAATGGGTTGGGGAGGAACCAGGGGAGATGTCTGAACCTTCTGCCTGAACCTTGTGGCTGGGAAGTTTTCTGCAAGTCCACCACAGTATAGGCCAGCAAGCTACTTTTCACTAACAGAAGTCACGAACCAAGTGAGATAAACTTCCTTAGTGTAATTCATGGAAATCACAAGACATAACTGCTTGCCTCACATTAACATCACGTGCCCCTTCCTGGTGTGGGCCTCCTGGGAGGAGGAACCACTATCCATGTGGGCCTTTCTATCTGCCTGTCCTGACCTGAGCAGTTCCACAGTCTGATGATGCTGAAGGTCTCAGCCTGGTTGTAAGACAAATTAGAATTAGATGCAGATGTCATCAGCCTAGGATTTCCAGAAAGAGCTCTCGGACTGCCTTGAAAACACACTGGAGCCTCTTCACTACATACACTATAGTTACATGAAATGAGGCAGCTCTCTTTTAGGCTTTGCCCAGAGGAATTTCAATGTTGAAGACAGAATTGTGGATAAGACAATTCCTCTTCCCAGAGTGGACTAGCTCACTAGAGGAGGCTCCCAAAGGGCGCCACTGTGATGATACATGAGGGTTATCAGCGGCTTGTCCTCAAACCTCTCACTGCCCCCCTTCCTCCATCAAGGCACATACCTGAAAGGTGTTCTTTCATCACAGTGCTACATAGGAGGAAACCGATCATGCCATTTTTCTTCTGTTAGTATTCCTTTGTGTGAGCATGCATCCCCCATTTTTTTTTCTTTTTTTTGAGACAGTTTTACTCTGTTGCCCAGGCTGTAGTTCACAGGCACAATCTTAACTCACTGCAGCCTCCACCTCCCAG
This sequence comes from Callithrix jacchus, assembly GCF_049354715.1. Lineage (NCBI taxonomy): Eukaryota > Metazoa > Chordata > Mammalia > Primates > Cebidae > Callithrix > Callithrix jacchus. The sequence goes on along the minus strand of NC_133503.1, from coordinate 129,713,598 downwards.
GTTCTAATAATTCTCCTGCTTCAGCCTCCCAAGTAGCTGGGATTACAGGCACCCACAACCATGCCCAGGTAATTTCTGTTATTTTTAGTAGAGATGGGGTTTCGCCATGTTGGCCAGGTTGGTCTTGAACTCCTGACCTCAAGTGATCTGCCTGCCTTGGCCTCCCAATATGTTGGAATTACAGGCATGAGCCACCATGCCCGGCCGTGCATCGCTTTTCATGAAAACCCACCGACTGCCCTCCTCACCCTGCCTCTTGCCTCTCAAATAACACTTTTGGACAGTCTATTATATTCCTGACTGCTTCCCACCTCTGTCCACCTTATGGCCTCCAGGAAGGAATCCTGGCTTTATATCAAGGAGTCAAAGGCCCAGTACAGCATCTGTGACATCAACACATGACAGAGGTCCAAAGTGCACTTGTGTTGAGGTTTTTTTTTTTTTTTTTTTTGGCAGCGGTTGCAGGCTTTGACAGCTGGGGCAGGGCAGAACCACTTGTCAAGATCCAGAAAGTGGGTGGAAAGAGAGGGTTGCCACCTCCCAGAGAGCAAGGAAGGACAGTGGAGCTTGGTGGCCATGCAGAAAGAACATGGGAGGTGGAGTCAGACAGGTGTGCATTCAAATTCCATCTCCGTCACTCACTAGCAGTGTAACCCTGACACAAGTCACTTAACTTCATAGAGGAGTATCTGGTTTCATCTGGAAAAGAGGGACAACAGCAGGTACCCAGTGGTTCCCCATTCCTCTCTCCTTTTTCCTCCTTGTAATGCAAATATTACTCATTTGGGTGGACAGGTACTCTGAAGGCCTGAGAGAGCAGCTACATCTGAGGTCATCTGGGAGTTGAAGAGAATGTGGGGAAGTTCATAGGGCACAATGTCACCACTGGGTACAGCAGTCTCTGTAGTGGTGCTGGGCAGAAATGGGGCCTGATGGCCAGGCCTTCAGTGTAGGTGTTATGAAGCCTTTGAAAGAGTCCCAGCAGCTAGCGGGATGGGAAAGCTGAGATAGGGTAGCAGGTAAGCAGGCAGAGGGCGCAGCACGGCTAGAGCTGTGAGGAATCCCAGTGGCTGCAGTGGGAGAGGCCTGGGGCCACCTCTGCCAGCAACCCTCTACTCTCCAACTGCTCTCATACCAGCAGGCCCCAAAACCTAAGGGCCTCACCACCCTACCAACTGTAGGACAGAAATCTCAGGCATCCCTGATTTTCTCTTACATTTCCAAACCATTAGCAAGACCTGTCAGTTCTGCCCCACAACAGAGTGCAAATACATTCTTTCTCATCCTCGCCAACTCACCGGGGTCTCAGCACCTCATCTCTCACGGGACAACCTCCAGGGCCTCTCTGACTGCTCTCTGCTTCCATTCTGCACATGTCCCTCTAAGCCATTCTCCACTGGCAGCCAGAGCTGCCCCTGTAACTGATGAAATCAGTTCAGCTCCTCTCCTGCTTGTAAGCACATCTGTGAATTTCCTCTGCACTGGAATAAACTCCAGACTCCTTACGGTGTTCTCAGGGCCCTGAGCAGCTGGCTCCCCTCAACCCCACCCCTCCACCCTTCCCGCAGTCCACTGTGATTTGTTCCCTGTGCTTCAGCCCCACTGACCTCCTTTCTGTTCTGGGGCAAGTCCAGATCTGTCCAGCTTTGAGGCTTTGCTGTTCTATTCTCTTTGCTCCTGACTAGCCTATTTGAAAGTATCACTTCTACTTTCCCTGAATGATATCCTGCTTATTTCCTTCTCTGCACTCACCCCACCTATGATGATTTTGTTTCTTGACTGTCTGCCACAAATGAATTAGAAGCCCCCACAGGACAGAACTGTTTATTTTGCTCACTTTCATATCATCATCACCTAGCACAGTGCCTGGGATTTAGTGGGTGATGGATGAATTCTGTGCTTCCTGCTTGGGCTAGAAGCCATTCCTAGGCTGTTTAACTGATCTAAGATGGCACAGTGGTAGATGTGAGGCCGGAAAACAGGGCCAATTAGAGCGAAGGGGATGGTGGGAAGGAACATGGGCAGCAGCGAAGTTGAGAAGGCAGATTCCCTCAGCCTTATGGTATCTAGCAGCCAGGGTTCCCTGGGAGAAGGTCCTTGTATAGACCCGTACCTGCCAGGATTGGAAGTGTGGTCATCTCACTCAACTGCTCATCATATGCTGACGGGGAAGTTGGATCAGCCAGCAAGGACCAACTACCAAACAAAACATTTGGGGAAAAGATGTGTGCTTCCTACAAGCTGTATGTGAGATGCTCCTGCTGTTTGCAATCCCCTCTGGCTACAGAAGTGGAGCCCACGGTGAGGCTGTCTGAATGCTTGAGCTTTTATCCCAGGGAGAAACATCCTGGCTGCTCTGGTTCCTCATCTCCTCTCCCTAGTGATCTCTGAACAGAACAATTGAGTATGTAATAATAATGCCCAGAACATGGAGGGAATTGAAAACATTAAAAAAGCTTTGCAAGTGAGCCTCAGATTTCTTTTTGTTCCAAACTTCTGTCCTGATGGTAGCACAAGATATACTGACTTATAAAACCATGTTTGGAAACTAAATACTATCTGCTTTGGTAGACACAGATAACCCCTTACAAACATCTTCCCAGCTTTACTTATTTATGCCACGTTATCATGTGTGCAAATAACAAGTCAAGCCTCTTCTGAGTAGTGGTTACAGCTGCAGAGAATGCTTGTGTAACATTTGGGGCCTGCCAGGTAACAGGGAAATGTGAAAGCCAAAGCAATGTTCTGACTGCACAGCTTTTAAAAGACTTTTAACATGCAAGAGAGATTTAGTTTAGTCATGAGGAAAAGTGATTTCGTTGCAAGCCTTGATTCTGGGTCTTCAGAGAGCATGGAACAGCCATTGCCAGCCTTTCACTGAGACCTTTGTTTCAATTTCACAAACAAGGTTACTAATTAAGGCCTAAGGGTGAAATTCAATGCCTCTTTGTGTCCTGGCAAGAGAAAATCAGAGTCAAGGAAGCAGGAATTCTTTGCTTCACTAAAACTTGGAGTCTGTATCAATTCTCTCTAAGGAATCAAAGCAAGGACACGGAGGAATTTCAGTTTCAAGATTGCTTTGCTAGTCTCGACCAAAGCCTCCCCAGGATTATCTGCATGAATCATCCTTTGTTGCTCAGATACAAGGGCAGTGTTGGAACTCTGAGAATAAATTAATTACTAATTCTAAATTAATTAGAATAAGTTCCTTCTAGGAACTAACATATAGATGACACGTCAAACATTATATTTTGAGCCAGATGCCCACTCACACATCACCCTTATAGGGAGGAAGACCGAGGAAGACCTTTGAAAACCTCCAGTGGTCACCTGGCTGTTCATGGAGACCAATCCCTCCCCTTCCTCTTGGCTCTGATTCCTAAGATTTATCCTCCCAGACTCTGACTTGAACACCTGTCACTGGATAGGCAATTTAAGGAAAGGAAAAGATCAAGTTATTTGGGTCAATCCCAGAAAGGAATGTACTTCCAGTCAGCTTAGGAAGACCATGTCTGGCTTATGTTTAGGCCCATACTGTCTGGAAAGAATCTGGGCAGAGCTTCTTTGACTTTGGTGAGTTCGACAGTAAACCTCTAGAGTGTCAGCATTGCCTCTCTCTAGTTAGAAAGTGGATTTGAGGGTGTGACAGTAGATAAGATAGCCCAAAGGATGTGCGCTGGTGTTGCCTGCTGCATGCAAGGACCAGGAAGCACTGGTGCAGCTCCTTGAAGAGCCGTTATCCATTCTCGGAGGGATACTTACAATACAACCTGAAATCTAGTAAGGGAGCAAAGTTTACATGATCAGATTTAATGTTGGGTCTTTACAAGTCCCCAGGACAACTTCAAGAAATGACCAATTTGTCTTAGTAACTTATGTTGTCTTTAGAATTAAAAGAATTGTTTGCAGATATTAGCATGGAAGAACTAATCTAATTCCCTGGGCTAATGCAGATAAACAACTTCTCAAATGTTTTCAAGGTTTTTGATGCTTTTAGTGGGGACATTCAGGTTTAGCAGAAGCTTCCAAATGATGGTTCAACTTTTTGGGAGAGTTGTTTATCCTTCACTGGATAGCCCAGGTTTTCAGCTACAGTCTTCCACATCAGCAAGTTCTTTGAAGCAATCAATCCATCTAAGCTTGGAACAGCTTCCAGCTGAGTCTTGGGGGCCTTCCAAATGTTAGGGAAATCCATACTTTTCCTTTTTTTTTTTTTTTGAAATAGAGTTTCACTCTGTCACCCAGGCTGGATTGCAGTGGTGTAATCTTGGCTCACTGCAACCTCTGCCTCCTGGGTTCAAGTGATTCTCATGCCTTAGCCTCCTGAGTAGGTGGGACTACAGATGCATGCCACCACACCCAGCTAATTTTTTGTATTTTTAGTAGAGACAGCGTTTTGCCGTTTTGTCCAGGCTGATCTTAAACTCCTGGCCTCAATTGATCTGTCCACCACAGCCTCCCAGTGCTGGGATTACAGGCGTGAGCTACCGTGGCTGGCCCATACACTCTTTATATGGGCATCATGAACATCAGAGAGTAAGTACTGAGAGGTACCTGCTCTTTTGTTCTCTACTCAAAGAGCCATGTTGCATAGCTCCTGCTAGGTAATACTGTAGGGCTAACTGGCCCTTCTAATCTTGGGGCACTAGCAGACCCAGCAGGGTTTCTGTCTGTGCATGTTTATCCTGTTTCTCATCATTTGTTGGTAGCTTAGTACTTGTATTATAAATAAGTATATAAATTTTATTTAATTTATACATGCTTTTTCCATTTTCTGCATTTTAGGCTCTCCTTTTGCTGTCATTTCCTTTCTTTCTCAAGCATATAGTTTAGTAATTCCTGTTATTGATCTGTTTTTTATCAATATGTTTTTTCACTCTCATTTTGAAAAAATGGTTAGACTAGTCCCCCAGTTCTAGGTTAATAGTTATTGGTTCTAAAAATATTATTTACCTGGGCTCATTACTGAAAAATCAGTTCATGTTTGTCATTTCTTTGTAGATAAAGTGTCTTTTCTTTCTGACTGCTTTTCACATCTTGGTCACCAATAATCTGCAGTTTCATTATTATTTGTTTAAGTGTCAATTTTTTTGTTTACTTAGATTATATCTCTTGAATCACCGATTCTTTTATCAGTTCTAAAAATGTCTCAGTTATTCCTCTTCAAATTTGACTTCTCTGTTTTCTCTGGTCTGTCTTTCTGGGACTTCAATTTGATGTGTATTTGAGCTTGACATTCTATCCATCATCTCTCTTAATTTATATCTATTTTCCATTTTCTCATTTCTCTGTGATATATTATGAGTAATTTCTTAAGATAATATCTTCCAGTTCATCTGTTCTATGTTCAGCTGTGTCATAATGTGTAGTTTAATTTGATTCTTTCAAATCAGCTTGGTCATTCTTAATAGTCTCTTGTTGCTTGCTCATAATTATGATTCCACACTTAGTTCTTTAAACATTCAATTGAGGGCTTATTTATACTATTGTTTGACAGTCCTAAACATCTTCAGTCGTTAGCAGTCTAAATCTGTTATTTCTTCTGTTGACTCTTGTTCATTGTGTGTTTGGTGATCTTTGGGAGTTTGTTCTTTCATCTTAATCTGTAGGAATGGAGGGCCTAAACTGAATATAATTTCCTCAGAGAGCTTTTAGGCCTGCTTCAGGTGGGAGTCAGAGGATGGGGTCTGCTGACTTTGTGCCACTTCAACCTCTTTCAAAGGACCTACTCCAATGAGGGAATCCCAGTCTCGGCCCCCATCCCCATTGCTGGCATCCCAACTTTAGCAGAGTGGGAGGGTGGTCCTCAGAAATTTCTCCTACCTTTCAGAAGTCCAGAAATCCATCCTGTTCAGGGTCTAGTTGTGGTCTAGTGGCAAAGTTCAAAAGAGCATCTGGTCTGTCAAACAGCTGGAAGAAGACATCCTCTGTTGTGGTTTATTTTTTTTATCATATTAACAGAAAAGGCATGGAGTTCAGACAGTTCAGCATTGATGTCTAAAACTATCCAGATTTTCCTAAGCAATATGAAGAAAAAAACCAAGAAATAGCACACACACACGCACACACACACACACACACACACACACACACACACGCCCCTCCCTCCCTACCTCCCGGAAAGAGGGGCTGGGCTATGGCTTCTGCAGTTTTCTCTCTTGCCTATTGACCTCTATGCTGTGGCTCAGGGTCATCCTATGAAGCTATCTAATCCAGCTTCTTTGCTTTCCAGACACTCATCCAAGAGGAAAGATGGCCAGTATCTTTTCTAAGTTGCTAACTGGCCGCAATGCTTCTCTGCTGTTTGCTACCATGGGCACCAGTGCCCTGACCACTGGTTACCTGCTGAACCAGCAGAAGGTGTGCGCCGAGGCCCGGGAGCAGCCCAGGCTATTCCCTGCAAGGTAAGGCCCCTTGGCTTTAAAATAACTTCAGGCCAGGCAGGGTGGCTTTCATCTGTACTACCAGTACTTTGGGAGGCCAAGGCAGGCAGATCACGAGGTCAGGAGATCGAGACCATCCTGGCCAACATGGTGAAACCCCATCTCTACTGAAAATATAAAAAAATTAGCTGGGCTTGGTGGCGCACACCTATAGTCCTGGCTACTTGGGAGGCTGAGGCAGGAGGATCGCTTGAACCCAGGAGGGGGAGGTTGCAGTCAGCCGAGATCGTTCCACTGCATTCCAGCCTGGCAACAGAGCGAGACTCCATCTCAAACAAAACAAAACAAAACAAACAAAAACCCTTCGAAGGCCAGCAAGAAATATGCTTTCCCCTACTTCAAACTGTTAGCAAGATTCCTTCTTTTTGCCTTTGAGGATGACTAAGTAAAATGGAAAATCGTTTTGAGACTCATTAAGCCTGTGACCCGTGGTGTATACAAAGAAGTGTAGCATCATTGTTCTTGCCTAGAGCTTGCAATCCAGTTGAATAGTATTAATAGGGATAGTTAACATTTGTGGAGTACTTTTATGTATGACGAGCACTTTACATGGAGTATCTGTTATTCATCCTAGCTTGTGATGAAATGAAGGCCTATGAAAATTAAACAGTGCTCAAGTTCACATAGCTACTGCAGCCAAATGCAAATCCAGGCCCCCTAATTCCCGAACCATGCCTCTGTTGTAGTACCGATTTTAAGTATCAGCTCTAAAATACACTGCAGATGGAGAAAGTGGAGGAGTGGCATGAAGGGGTAAAAATGGACATGTTTTCTCAGCCCTTGGAACCCTGCCATGGATGAGACACCACGCGCTGAGCAGAGTTTGAGTGGCGTGCAGAATTCCTCTTAGGCAGGTGTGGATAAGAGAGACGAGGAAAACCACTGAAGTGTCTCTCAGAGACATTTCGTCTGTTGTGGAAATCAGGATCTGAGGGAATCAATTGCCAGCAACCACCATGTACCTTGGGAATTCCAGGGGTGACATGATCTGAGGGAATCAATCGCCAGCAACCACCATGTACCTTGGGAATTCCAGAGGTGACATGACCTGTATTTGAGGCTGTGGTGGTCCTCAATCTCCTATTCCTCAACCAGTACATACCCCAGGGTGAAATAGCACCCAATTTTATTTCTATTAGTCCCACAGATATTTACTGAACACTGGATTCAAGAGCCAGGGACTGTTCTCAAAAAGGCAAAATCCCTACTCTCGTAGAGTTTGCATGATAAACAAAGGACAGAAATAGATGGATTTCTATGCAGTTCCACCTGCAGGGTTTCTCTCCACTACTAACCTATGGGACCAAAATGTGGCTGTGGTTGATGTTTTACCAAAACTTCTGGGTTGGGGGAAATGGAGGCTGCATACAATCTCAATTAATTCTCCTATTATGTTCACTTTATCCCTTTTTACATGAGCCACAGTTTGTGGGCTTCTACAGCAAGCATCATGAGATTGTTAGGGCCAGGTCCCTTTCTCTGGGACTGTTTTTGGAAACCTGGCTTACTCATTCGACTCCTGGGCAGTTCTAGCCAAGTATCCCTGTGCCCACTGGCTTTAGGGAGCCTAGTGGAAGGATGGGCAAACACCAAGTCCTTCCAATGGCTCCTTTCCTTGAGGGCTGCTGGCTAACAGCCTGCCCCGCTCCCCACACAGCGCAGACTACCCAGACCTGCGCAAGCACAACAATTGCATGGCCGAGTGCCTCACCCCTGCCATCTATGCCAAGCTTCGCAACAAGGTGACACCCAATGGCTACACCCTAGACCAGTGCATCCAGACTGGAGTGGACAACCCTGGACATCCCTTCATAAAGACTGTGGGCATGGTGGCTGGTGACGAGGAGTCCTACGAGGTAAAACTGTTGGCTGCTGGTTCTAGGGTGGGAGGGATGCTCTGGATATGACTGAACTGCACAGTCCTGGGGTCCTTCTCTTGTCTATGGGGCCAACTTTCTGCCTTTTCCAAAAGGGCTCCCATAAAGGGAAGCCAGCTCCAGAAGAATCATCTGGAATGCTTTCTGAAACAATGAGGTCTATAGCTTCCAGTGACAAGGCTTCCCTTGCTGCTGTGCTAGGACCCTCCCTGTGGAGGAATGAACTACATGACAGAACTCTCTGAGCTTGTCAAGGGGATGAGTGGTACAGAAATAATGAAATTGAATGGTATGTATTCACCAATAAGACATTAGAAGCTGATGTGTTTGCGGCTGAGCTTTACTGGGTGGGGTCAATCTTTAGGAAAATGAGGACTTCTCTTATTACGACTTCTATTAGTGAATTCTCTATTACTGACTAGGCAATTACTGTAACCCAGATTACTGAATTCACCAAGACTCTTGGATAAACCTTATGATCTCACCATCGTCATCCTCCGTGCAGAAGCACAGAGTGGTTGGCTGGAACAGAACGCAGCCACCATGCATCCCCTCCACAGAGTAGTCTCTCTGCCGAGGCAAATGCCTGCAGACCTCCTCCTTCAGGCCCACCCTTTGGGTTCTTCTGTTGCTTCAGGTCCACCCTTTGGGTTCTTCTGTTGCAGAGAGCTGAAGGCAGTTCCCTAGAAAGGCAGCCAGAGAAGAGAGGGAGCCATCTTGGAAAAAAAACACAACCTGTGGCTCATTAATATATAGCAGTGTACAACCCTGGGTCTAGTCTGGGTCCCAGGCTAGTGGTAGCTCTCTGGACCCAAAGCCGTCCCCACTTTCCACAGCTCCTAAAGTCTGCAGGGTGCTTTGTTACAACTTCTTTTAATACTTTTTTTTTTTTTTTAAACAAAGGATATGCCTGAAGTTTTGTTGTTTTTAAATAAGATTTTGCATGAGATCGTTTGGGCTGGGGAAGGTCCTCACAGGGTGAGTTCCCTGCTTCGCCCTAACTGCTGCTGTGTACTTTCTTCTGGCATAGCCAGGTTTTCAACAAATTTAATGTGTGGCTTAACCTTTAGAAACTGACTTTCCCTTTGAGCATAAAACTGTAGCCTCCGATCTGGTAGCTTCTTATAACCCACAAAGGCAAACACGTCTAGGAAACCCTTTAAATTCCTAACCATGAGAATTTTCTTGCTTGGTCTGATGGCAATGATTTTGGCAGATCACTCGGGGAGGGTAAGATGGCAGGACTCAGCAGCCCCACCCTGTCTCAAGAGGCAAGATGCCTCCAAAAGGTTTTCTCTCTTATTATCATTAACCAATCCATCACATCCATTTCCTATATGGTAGTCCCACGGATGTCAAAGGAGGGAGGCATCAACTTTGGCTTTTAAGATACAAAGAGCAAGTGAATGGAAAGGTCTTTGAACCGTAGGTGAACCAATTAAAGAGAAAACATGCATCTTCCCTCCTGCAGGTGTTTGCTGACCTTTTTGACCCCGTCATCAAACTAAGACACAATGGCTACGACCCCAGGGTGATGAAGCACCCAACTGATCTGGATGCATCCAAGGTAGGCTCCAGCCTCCTTCTCCTTCCCCATGAGGCTGGCATTCCGGAGCCTAATGGGAGGAGCCCTGGAAAGAAGGGCTCCCCACCCTGAGTCAGATACTCCTGGAAAGTGCTGTGACTGCCCTAGCAGAGCCTCCCCACTGGAGGGCCACAGAGGAGAGGCTAGGAAGTTCCCAATGTCTTTGTTTCCTTTAATAAATACAACTAGGGAAAGGTTGGTCATTGGGAAATTTAAACCTTTTCCAAAGCTATTCCCTTTTTCATCCCAAACCACCCAGTTAGGGTCAAGGACCTCAGACCACACTATATAAAACAGCTCTCCCCTTTGCTAGTTGAAGCCCTCTGCCTCAAGACTTCCAGAATGTGTCCAACTTATGGATTGTGCAGTTGTGCACAGTGCCTGAGGGTCCCCTGGGAAACTGCAGAATGGCGGACTGGAACCCACTGTGGCTGTGGCAGGACTGTGGTCAGAGGCTGACCCCACACTCTGCTCGGCAGATCACCCAAGGGCAGTTCGATGAGCGCTATGTGCTGTCATCTCGGGTGCGCACAGGCCGCAGCATCCGTGGGCTGAGCCTACCACCTGCCTGCACCCGGGCTGAGCGGAGGGAGGTGGAGAATGTGGCCATCATGGCCCTGGAGGGCCTCAAGGGAGACCTGGCCGGCCGCTATTACAGGCTGTCTGAGATGACGGAGCAGGACCAGCAGCGGCTTATCGACGTAAGTAACAGATGGAGATCCCTAGAGAAGAACTGGATGCGGGGCTCTGACCTGTACAGGAAGGCCTCTCCTGGTGCTCAGCTCAGCCTTTACCCTGGCTGAGAGCTTGCTGGGCTCAGCCCAAGGGCATCTACTTGTTCATTGTAAGAAAGAAAGATGAGGCCTTACATTGTACTTGTCAAGCCACTGAAATAGTCCATGGATAAAATCTGCATAGGAAGCTCCAATATGGAGATGGTGCCTGTGCATGGAGGGGGCCAGGTAGAGATTGAATGGAGGATCTCCTAGCTTGTTCATAAATGGGAACAGTTAGGTGTGGAAATCCTGTCTGTGCCCAGAAGATGGTCTCCAGCCAAAGGAAATTCCAGGTAGGAGGCCTGCCCTGACTCGTGTGGTGGCAGCCTCTGCATTTCCTGCTGGGGTTGATTTCTGCTGTTTCCACTGTGTCCACCATGGCTTCCCTCTGGCACCAGAGTGCACAAAACTCAAGTCCCTTATTTTCACCTTAGCATAGCTAAAACAAGATAGCACTTTCAAAAGTAACTTTTAACTAAACTCTAAAAAATGGCAGAAACAAAACTTTGTCATTTCAAAAGATGCAAATGCTAAGAAATATGCCTCATTTCCAAACCAGACTGGCCAACTATATGGTCTGTGGGCTTCAGTCTCCTGGTCTCTGTGGCCACTAGGCCAACTATTCTTCTGTCCCATGTTAGAACAAGCTCCCCCTCCACCGCCCACCTCAAGTAGCCACGCTGGTTTCCTGCTTAAGGGAAACTGCTACTCCCTGGATGGTGGCAGTTCACAATCCTCTCCTGACTGATCTCTCCCCCTTAGAGACTGCAGGACTCCTCTCCCCACATCCACTTGGTTTCTTACCTCAGTGTAATCATATTTGAATATATAGTTTCCATATATCCCACTGTAGAGTACGTGTGTAGCTATATAAGAAATAGTTGTATACACACTGCAAAAAAAAGTTAGTCTCAACTTTGATACGTGGAGTAAGTACATTCCAGTGGTTAAGCACAAGGCTGGGAGTCATAAAGTCTATACTTAAATCTATATTCTGCCGCTTCCTACAATCACCCTATTGGACAAGTTGTATGACCTCTCTGAATCTGTTTTCCTTATTTATAAAATAGAATAATACTTATTTCATAGAGTTGTGAAGATTAAAGGAAATACAAGCCTATGATTTAGAGCCTGGCACAGTATTAATGGTGGCTATTTTAATTTATTGATCATTACTGTACATCTCTAATACTTTTTAATGGAAGAAATAATAATACATGAAGCAATAATGCTAGAAACAGAGAATGACCACTGTTTACAAAAGCCTTTTCAGGACAGCGCCCCTCATTCATTGCTCATTCAGCCATTGCATAGGGTTGGTGTTGGTAGTGTATACCCACTCCATAGTGATTTACTGAGTTCCATATGGACTAAACCAGTGTTTTCCAACATTAGCTGCACACTAAAATCACCTGAAAGAGTCTTTTAAAAAAAACCTGATGCCCAGACACAGTCTAGAACAACGAGGTCAGAATCTCTGGGGATGGGAAGTAGGCATTAGTTTGTTTAAGCTCCTAGGTTATTCTAGTGAGCAGCCAAGGCTAAGAACCACCACCTAAGAGACAGCAGCCATTAGAATTGAGTTGGAACTTGTTCACCTGCCACTTGCAGTCCTGCTTGATCTCATCAGTCTCTCCTCTCTGCTTTATTCCTTTTGACCTACAGGACCACTTTCTGTTTGATAAGCCAGTGTCCCCTTTATTAACATGTGCTGGAATGGCCCGTGACTGGCCAGATGCCAGGGGAATCTGGTATGGATGTAGCATTTTCACATTTGCAGTATCTGTAGAGGATTTTTTTGAGATCACCTGCTTATCCTAACCTGGAGTTGCTGTGTACTGCAGTTGAGAGCATGCCTTAAAAATTGTGTGTGTGTCTCAGTATTGTGATGTTACTAAGATGTGTAGAAATGTGACCTGGTCTGCATGAATTATGCCTGAAAAAAAAGGCTACCTTTTTAAGAAAAAATTTACTTCATATTATTTGATCTCACAGAGAATCTGTTTCATGACATTAAAAGAGCAAAACATAAAAAATATTGAGGATTTAAGAAAAACCCTGAAAGAACTGACATCTATTTTATCTTGGCCAACAGTCCTCAGCCCACTTTGTCTCCTGTACCCTGATAGGTTATTATGAGTGAATGTACCTGAAGTAGTGGAAATAAAGGTGTTCATGAGCAGCCACTCAGTAGAGATGGACAGGCAGGATCTATGGTGCAAACGTGTGAAATGTTGTATACCTTAAACATCTTGGGTGGAAGGTAACCCACCCGCTTTGTAAAGCACAAGATTTTGGTTGAATCTTTCAGGGGACAAAACATTCTTGTTAGTATCAAAGCCAATGTTATATAGTTGAATTACTGTCATCCTAGTCAGAGGACCTAGGGGGAATTATATTCCTGTTGGGTAAAAACATGACATCTTTTATGGTGACAGTTGGTCTTATTCTTCCTTCTGTCAAGGTAACATTGTTTTGTCATACTTTTTCAGGCACAGTTAAGAGATTAGGGCCATCTAGGAAATGAGAAAGGTGAAATGAAGCAATCAAGCCAGGGAGGTAATGGGAATTTTCATGTGTTGAAACAAATGCAATTAACACTCAGCACCATATTTCTCTCTTCATTAGGCATAATTATGATAAGACATTTCTCATCTGGATAAATGAGGAGGATCACACCAGGGTAATCTCAATGGAAAAAGGAGGCAATATGAAACGAGTATTTGAGCGATTCTGTCGTGGACTAAAAGAAGTAAGATGTTATATGAGATTTCTGGATATTTATTAAAATTACTGTATTTTTTTTGTTGTTCTTGAAAGAAGACACTATGGTAACTTCCAAGATGGGGCTAATTTTTTTTCTAGAGATCAAGGCTTTTTTTTTTTTTATTGAGACAATTTTGCTCGTTGCCCAGGCTGGAGTACAGTGGTATAGTCTTAGCTCACGGCAACTGCCACCTTCCAGGTTCAAAAGTGATTCTCCCACCTCAGCCTCCAGAGTAGCTGGGATTACAGGTGCTGGCCACCATGCCTGGTTAATTTTTGTATTCATAGTAGATACTGGGTTTTACCATGTTGGCCAGGCTAATCTCGAACTCCTGACCTCAGGTGATCCACCTGCCTCAGCCTCCCAAAGTGCTGGGATTACAGGAGCCAGCCTCAGGGCATTTTTTGGAGTGGAACTTTCATCTATTTTCAAGGTAGTACTTCAGAAAATAGATGACCTTCTCTCGTTATTAGAAAGCTATTATGTTTTCCTCCCCAGTTCCACTGTGGTTTGGGGAAGTCTGTGGATCATTATTTCTTTTTGATTTATTTAATATTGCTCTGAGCTACTCTAAGCAGAGAGACAACAGAGAATGTAGCCTGATCATAGACTTACCTGCTGAGAATTCTTATATTCTCCTACTCTCTTGGCATGAAAAATAATGCCACCAACTAACAGTCATTGAGTGCTTAGTGTGTGCTAGGTACTGTGGTAACTGCTTTACATCAGGGGTCCTCAACCCCTGACCATGGACCTGGTGCCAGTCTATGGCCTGTTAGGAACTGAGCTGCACAGCAGGAGGTGAGTGGTGGGCGAACAAACATTACCACCTAAGCTTCACCTCCTGTCAGATCAGTGGTGGCATTAGATTTTCACAGGAGCACAAACCCTATTGTGAACTGCATGTGTGGGATCTAGGTTGTGAGTGCCTTATGAGAAGCTAATGCCTGATGATCTGCGGTGAAGCAATAGTTTCACCCCAAAACATTCCCTCCCCATGGTCCATAGAAAAATTGTCTTCCAAGACACCAGTCCCTGATGTCAAAAAGGTTGGGGACCACTGCTTTACATGGTTCATTTAACTTAATTGGACCATTTTAATAGTCAAGTCAAGTATTTTCTGTTAAAGGAGTACTATAAATTTATCTTAATTTCATCCATGCCAGAGAAGGGTACACATCTCTCTCCCTGGTGTTGGGGATGTGCTGAATGAATGGATATTGGAAAATGCTGGCATCTGTTCACTGTGGTTCTACTTGTAGGTGGAACGGTTAATTCAAGAACGAGGCTGGGAGTTCATGTGGAATGAGCGCCTAGGATACATTCTGACCTGTCCTTCAAACCTTGGAACAGGACTACGAGCCGGTGTCCACGTTAGGATCCCAAAGCTCAGCAAGGTACTGTTATGTGCCTGACTAGTGACCCCGATGGGCCAGGATCAGCTCAGATGTGACTGCTTTGTGGAGGGAGAAAACATCACTGCATTCCTTAACTCTACTTTCTCTACCTATAATATAAAAATAATAAGAAAAAATTAAGTTTGCCCCAAAAGACGAGTTGTATTAGTTAGAATAAAAGGTTAAGGGGACTAAGAAAAAGATGGTAGCTTCAAGAATAAGACCTTTAAAATTTTCCTCATGTAACAAATCGGGATAGGTATGCCCTCTCTGGTTCTTTCCATTTCCTTTCTCTGTCTTTCCTAGTTGCAGCAGTTCTCGAACTTGAGTGTGCATGAGATCACCTGAAGGACTAGGTAAAACACAAGTTGTAGGCCCCACATACGGAATTCGCATTTCTGACAAGTTTCCAGGGGATGCTGAAGCTGTTGGTCAAGGGGCTACACTTGGAGGAGCACTGTCCCCATTTCCATGGTCACAGTCAGGCCCCATGTTCCAGCTTGCGGAAAGGGGAGATTTTAGTTCTGGGCCTGGAAGTGGCACACATTACTTCTATTTGTTTCATTACCTAAGAACTTGGCCAGTGGTCACTTTCTAGCTCCCATGCTAGAAGAAGAAAAAGATTCTGGTGGGCAACTACTAGTTTCAGCACCCAAAGTGAATCAAATACTTTAAAACGATTCTAGAAAATGTGTTTCCTACCAAAAAAAAATTTTTTTTGTTCAGAATTTGAAGGCTAAGATATTAACTTCATAATTTTAACAATGACAACTGTTATGTAAACAAATAATAAACACACTGAATGCTGGCATCTTGGCACCAAAAACCAAACGCTATGGAAGTTAAGAACACAAGTTTCAGCCAGGCACAGTGGCTCACACCTGTAATCTCAGCACTCTGGCCAAGGCAGGAGGATCACTTGAGCCCCAGAGTTCAAGACCAGCCTGGACAATATATGAGACTTCATCTTCACAAAATGAAAAAAATTAGCCAGGCACAGTAGTGTGTGCTTATAGTCCTAGTTACTAGAGAGGCCAGAGGCAGAAGGATCCCTTGAGTCCAGGAGTTCCAAGCCAGAAGGGAGTGGGGGCCAATATTCAACATTCTTAAATAATTTTCAGCTCAGAATTTCATATTCAGCCAAACCTTCATAAGTGAAGGAGAAATAAAATCCTTTACAGAGAGCAAATGCTGAGAGATTTTGTCGCTACCAGGCCTGCCTTACAAGAGCTCCTGAAAGAAGCACTAAATATGGAAAGGAAAAACCGGTGCCAGCCACTGCAAAAACATACCAAATTATAAAGACCATGGATGCTATGAACAAACTGCATCAACTAATGGGCAAAACAACCAGTTAGCATCATAATGACAGGATCAAATTCACATATAACAATATTAACCTTAAATGTAAACAGGCTAAATGCTCCAATAAAAAGACAGAGTGACAAATTGGATAAATAATCAAGACTCATCAGTGTGCTGGATTCAGGAGACCCATCTCACATGCAAAGACACACATAGGCTCAAAATAAAGGGATGGAGGAAGATTTACCAAGCAAATGGAAAGCAAAAAAGGCAGGGGTTGCAATCCTTGTCTCTGGTAAAACAGACTTTAAACCAACAAAGATCAAAAAAGACAAAGGGCATTACATAATGGTAAAGGGATCAATGCAACAAGAAGATCTAACTATCCTAAATATATATGCACCCAATACAGGAGCACCCAGATTTACAAAGCAAGTTCTTAGAGACCTACAAAGAGACTTAGACTCCCACACAATAATAGTCGGAGACTTTAACACCCCAATGTCAATATTAGATCAATGAGACAGAAAATTAACATGGATCTTCAGGACTTGAACTCAGCTCTGGACCAAGGGGACCTAATAGACATCTACAGAACTCTCCACCCCAAATCAACAAAATATACACATTCTTCTCAGTACCCCATCATACTTTTTCTTTTTTTTTTTTTTTTCATACTTTTTCTAAAATTGACCACATAATTGGAAGTAAACACTCCTCAGCAAATGCAAAAGAATGGAAATCAGTCTTTCAGTCCACAGGGCAATCAAATTAGAACTCAGGATTAAGAAACTCACTCAAAACTTCACAACTACATGGAAACTGAACAACCTACTACTCCTGAATGACTACTGGGTAAATAACGAAAATAAGGCAGAAATAAATAAGTTATTTGAAACCAATGTGAACAAAGATCCAATGTGCCAGAATCTCTGGGACACAGCTAAAGTAGTATGTAGAGGGAAATTTGCAGCACTAAATGCCCACAGGAGAAAGCAGGAAAGATCTAAAACTGACGCCCTAACATCACAATTAAAAGAACTAAAGCAAGAGCAAACCAATTCAAAAGCTAGCAGAAGACAAGAAATAACTAAGATCAGAGCAGAAGTGAAGGAGAGAGAGAGAGACAAGAAACCCTTAAAATATATATATATATATATATATATATATATATATATGTGGGAATCCAGGAGCTGGTTTTTTGAAAAGATTAACAAAATAGACTGCTAGCCAGACTAATAAAGAAAAAAGAGAAAAGAATCAAATAGACAAAATAAAAATAATGATAAAGGAGGTATCACTACTGATCCCACAGAAATACAAACTACCATCAGAGATTACTATAAAAACCTCTACACAAATAAACTAGAAAATCCAGAAAGAATGGAGAAATTCCTGGACACATACACCCTCCCAAGACTAAACCAGGAGGAATCAAATCCCTGAATAGACCAATAACAACTTCTGAAATTGAGGAATTAATTAATAGCTTACCAACCAAAACAAGCTCAGGACCAGATGGATTCACAGCCAACTCCTATCAGAGGTACAAAAGGGAGCTGGTAGCATTCCTTCTGAAATTATTCCAAACAATAGAAAAAGAGGGACTCCTCCCTAACTTATTTTATGAGGCCAGCATCATCCTGATACCAAAACCTGATAGAGACACAACAAAAAAAACAAAATTTCAGGTCAATATCACCGATGAATATCATTATTTTAATTATAATGATAAAATACTGGCAAACCAAGTCCAGCAGCACATGAAAAAGCTTATCCACCATGATCAAGCTGGCTTCAACCCTGGGCTGCAAGGCTAGTTCAACATATGCAAATCAACAAATGTAATCTAGTGCATAAACAGAATCAATGACAAAAACCACGATTAATTCAATAAATGCAGAAAAGACCTCCAATAAAATTCAACACCCCTTCATATTAAAAACTCTCAATAAACTAGGTATTGATGGGACATATCTCAAAATAAGAGCTATTTATGACAAAGCCAGAGCCAGTATCATACTAAATGGGCAAAAGCTGGAAGCATTCCCTTTGAAAACAGGCACAAGACAAGAATACCCTCTCTCACCACTCCTATTCAACATAGTATTGCAAGTTCTGCCCAGGGAAGTCAGGCAAGAGAAAGAAATAAAAGGTATTCAAATAGGAAGAGAGGAAGTCAAATTGTTTGTTCACAGATGACATGACTGTATATTTAGAAAACTCCATTGTCTTACCCCAAAATCTCCTTAAGCTGATATGCAATTTCAGAAAAGTCTCAGGATACAAAATCAGTGTGCAAAAATCAAAAGCATTCCTATACACCAAAAATAGCCAAATCATGAGTGAACTCCCACATTCCCAATTGCTATAAAGAAAATAAAATACCAAGGAATACAATTTAGAAGGGACGTGAAGGACCTCTTCAAGGAGAACTACAACCCACTGCTCAAGGAAATAAGAGAGGACACAAACAAATGGAAAAACATTCCATGCTCATGGATAGGAAGAATCAGAATCATGAAAATGGCCATACTGCCCAAAGTAATTTATAGATTCAGTGCCATCCCCATCAAGCTACCATGGACTTCCTTCATAGAATTAGAAAAAACTACTTTAAATTTCATATGGAACCAGAAAAGAGCCTGTATAGTTACCACTGACTTTCTTCACAGATATAAGAAAACTACTTTAAATTTCATACAGAATCAAAAAAGAGCCCCTTTAGCCAAGACAATCCTAAGCATAAAGAACAAAGCTGGAAGCATCATGCTACCTGACTTCAAACTATACTACAAGGCTACAGTAACCAAAAAAGCATGGTACTGGTACCAAAACAGATATATAGACCAATGGAACAGAACAGAGGCCTCAGAAATAACACCACAAATATATAACCATCTGATCTTTGACAAGCCTAATAAATACAAGCAATGGGGAAAGGACTCCCTATTTAATAAATGGTGTTGGGAAAATTGGATAGCCATATGAAGAAAACTGAAACTGGATCCCTTCCTTACACCTTATACAAAAATTAACTCAGGATGGATTAAAGCCTGAAACATAAGACCTAAAACCATAAAAACCCTAGAAGAAAACCTAGGCAATATCATTCAAGACATAAGCATGGGCAAGGACCATGACTAAAACACCCAAAGCAATGGCAACAAAAGCCAAAATTGACAAATGGGATCTAATTAAACTGAAGAGCTTCTGCACAGCAAAATAAATTATCAGAGTGAACTGGAAACCTACAGAATGGGAGAAAATTTTTGCCGTCTATCTATCTGACAAACAGCTAATATCCAGAATCTACAAAGAACTTAACTTTACAAGAAACAACCTCATCAAAAAGTGGGTGAACAATATGAACAGACACTTCTCACAAGAAGACAGTTAAGGGGTCAACTAACATATGAAAAAAAGCTCATCATCACTGGTCACTAGAGAAATGTAAATCAAAACCACATCGATATACCATCTCATGCCAGTAGAATGGCAATCATTAAAAAAAAAAAAAATCACAAAACAACAGATGCTGGAGAGGATGTGGAGAAATAGGAACGCTTTTACACTGCTGGTGAGAGTGTAAAATTAGTTCAACCATTGTGGAAGACAGTGTGGCAATTCCTCAAGGATCTAGAACCAGAAATACCAATTGACTTAGCAATCCCATTACTGGGTAATATACTCAAAGGATTATAAATCATTCTATAAAGACACATGCAAATACGTGTTTATTGCAGCACTGTTCACAATAGCAAAGACTTGGAAGCATCCCAAATACCTATCAATGATAGACTGTATCAAGAAAATGTGGCATATATACACCATGGAACACTATGCAGCCATAAAATGGGATGAGTTTATGTCCTTTGCAGGGATATGGATGAAGCTAGAAACCATCATTCTCAGCAAACTAACGCAGGAATAGAAAACCAATTATTGCCATGTTCTCACTTCTAAGTAGGAATTGAACAATGAGAACACATGGACACACGGAAGGGAATGTCATACACTGGGGCTTGTCGGGGTGGGGGACTAGGGGATGGAGACAGCATTAGGAGAAATACCTAATGTAGATGATGGGTTGATGGGCACAGTAAATCACCATGGCACATGTATACCTATGTAACAAACCTGCATGTTCTGCACAGGTATCCCAGAACTTAAAAGTATAAGAAAAAAACGTTAAATTGTTATCTTACTATATATCTTTTCTAAGTAAATGTACCAATGATTATGAATCGATTTTTGCCTCTTACCACATTTAAGTATTATCCCCTGTCCTAGGACCCACGCTTTTCTAAGATCCTGGAAAACCTAAGACTCCAGAAGCGTGGCACAGGTGGTGTGGACACTGCCGCGGTTGCAGATGTGTATGACATTTCCAACATAGATAGAATTGGTCGATCAGAGGTAATGTCTCTCTCACTTTCCTGACATGAATTAACAAAATCAGCCTGAGAGAATAGAGAAAAGCAGCCTAAACAGCCTTACCGTTTTCACAGAATTCGAGGCCTCCTCTTCACCCATCAGTCCTGAGTTATGTTAGCTTTTCATTCTGTAACATTATTTTTCCATGGGAAATAACTGCATAAAGGTAAACATAATGTGAGCTGAGAATTTACAGGCAAGTATAGGAATTTACAGTGGGGCTGTTGTCACCGACCTGCCTTAAGAGTATTCCAACAATCTTCAGCAAGCAGGAGCTCTATTATGCTAAAGGACTGAAGTATTTTATTACTTCAAAGTCAGAACATCTGTGCTATCCTTGGAGGGTGACAAAACGGTGGAATTTTCTATTGATTCTGAATTTTCTTTGGTGAAGGCTACATGCTATCATCTTTACTTTGGTGTTCTTAGATGCTTGATGGTATCTACACTTTTATTTCTTAGGCTAAAGATAGCAAATATGTCATGTGCCAGGTCTAGATAAGTTTGTGTTCACAAAATCCTTAGGATTCTGTGATGAATACGTAGGTTGAGAAGGATTCACAGACTATGTGTGGCCCTGAAACAATGAAGCAAAAAGATCACATGGTAAGGAACATGCAGCTGAACGCTAGGCAAATACTGATCATGGTAGGTTATACCAGCTTATGTGGATGTGGTCTCATTGGACAGATCATGCCCATCATTAATTTAAAAGCCTCTTTTCATAACAAAACTCTTAATGATTCAAGTGACTGGTTATTAAATCTATGGATTATCAAATCTGTCTTCTTCCTTACTAGTTTTTGAGTATTTCACTGCCTATTGATATCCCACCCATACACTGAGGAAAAGGAAAGGAAGAAACACTCCAAACAATTAGATCAGCATGTGTGCTATCAGCTGTGGTAAAGTACTTGAGGGACAAGCAACTATAATACCACAACCTCTGAAATTTACCGAATAATGTGTGGTGTAGTGAATAAAGAAAATCTGGGAGTCTATCTCTGTTGATTCTAATATTAACTAGATATTTATTACTGGAAAATCATGCAGTTAATGCTTAAATTTTCAAGTCTAACTATAATAGGCAGTCATAAAAGTTAGCAAACTGCCAAAAAATAATTTTAAAACACCATTTATTTAACCCAACAACCCTGATAACCATTGTGAACATTATTCTAAATGGCCCTTCATTCTTTAAATCTACTCAAAAAACTTTTAAAAAATTGTTGTAACACATATTTTAGTATTATAACCAAATACTACTTATAATTTTTTCCAGTGTATTATATCATAAGCATTTTCCCAAAATATTAAGTATTCTTCAAACACATGATTTTTAATCACAGTAAAGATAATCCATTGTCTATTTAATGTTTTCCTGAGTTTATGTTTGACCATCTCTATATATAATTCTAATCACAACTCTGGTTTTTTAGTTAGAATATACTTCTAGGAAAGGAACTGTGGGTTAAAAGCAGGGGGCCCTATTTATGACCAAGTTTTTTATCAGATTTATACCAAGACAGAGTCCTACTGACACTGAGTGACAGACCCATCTCATCACACTCTCACCAACACTAGAAGAGACCAAAGGGACAAGCAGAAAATACGTTTCTTTAGTTAGTAGTGAATAACTTTCTGATTCAACCCTCTCTTGGGGCCTGAGTTTCCTTATGCATATAAAGAGACAGGGAGGCAGCTGGAATCTGTGATGCCTAAGCACTAACATTCAATGATCCCTTTCACCCTTGCTGTTCATTTTTTAGCTGTATCATGTATTGTCTGGAATTAACTAATTTCTCTCTGAATTTAGGTTTCCTTGGGAACAGTGCAAGTCATTTGCTTAGGAGGGGATCCCAAGGGAAAAAAATTATAAGTAGATGCACTCTGGTTTAAGGAAAACCAATATTTGGAAACCAAAGTTCTAAACATAGTTTTTTAAGAGCAGGAATTTTAGAAAGTATATCTTAATAGAA
This sequence comes from Callithrix jacchus, assembly GCF_049354715.1. Classification (NCBI taxonomy): domain Eukaryota; kingdom Metazoa; phylum Chordata; class Mammalia; order Primates; family Cebidae; genus Callithrix; species Callithrix jacchus. The sequence continues at coordinate 129,691,032 of NC_133503.1, read as the reverse complement.
TTTGCAAAACTTCATTTCATTAATAAGCCTGGCTAGCCTAGTACAAACATGATTTAGCTGCCAAACATTTGACGTTACATAACTTTTCAGGAAGATGCCCACTGTGTAAATGATGACATCCGAATTACATTGGCATATCCAGTGCTCAGATAGATTAGTGACAGGTCAGAATTCAGATCCAGGCCAAAGAACACCACAAGGGTGGCACTGTGGTGTCTTATTTCTAGATAAACTCTCACATTTTATAGCAGATACTGATAGGAAAAAAAGTTTCAGATGCCAACTAATGCTTTTCATATAGTAAAAAAAGCTTTCACATACAAAGTAGTAACCCCATCTTAACTATGGAAAGACTGAGAGAAACCCTTAAAATATCTCTACCTTCCATCTTTGAGGAGAAAGAAATTGTGGTGAAGTCCATCTAAGTGGCAAGTTCTCATTTATCCCAGTGTTGTTCCTGTCACTGCCCTGCAGGTGTCTTCTATTCAAATTAATAATTCATCTTCTTCACTGTCAAAGGTGGAGCTTGTTCAGATAGTCATCGATGGAGTCAATTACCTGGTGGATTGTGAAAAGAAGTTGGAGAGAGGCCAAGATATTAAGGTGCCACCCCCTCTGCCTCAGTTTGGCAAAAAGTGAACTTTCCCTTTCCCAATGTATAAATAATCTGTCTGCTGGTATGACAGACATAAAGAAATCTCTACTCTGAGAGTTTTTGTACACTTGAAAAAATGTAAAATTGTAGGTCCTGCCTATCTACAATAAAACTCTCCTTAATATATCTTTGCTTTGTTTCTCTGATTTTAAAAATAATACTAGGGGCAAACACATCCAATTACAAGTAGACAAGGGGCAAAATATTTTAAGACAATGATAAAACTAATATTTGTAAGTTTTGATTTTGCCACAACTTACATACTCATCTAAATAACCCTTTGGCTATCTAGATGTGTGTCAACCCTTTCAGAAATCTCTTATGGACACCATTGAAAGGTGAGGAATTAATCAAATAAATAATTTTCTGGCAAATGAAGCAAGAGGGTACTATTTCTCTTGAAAGTGTGGAAATAAAGATTAGAGGCTACTTATTTATTCAGAGTTTGCTATCACAAGGGAGTCAGCCATCATCACTTGCATTTGGCAGAGACATGAGAAATCTATGGTAAAAGAAAGGGGATGCTTCAGGTATGCCCTGATTGGGGTTTCAGTCATGGGGACGTTGGAGACAGGCTACCTAGAAGTGGTATATGCTATGTGATTAGTTTGGGAAGCATATTTGGTTTTATCTAATTGGTACTGAGTTGGAGGCAGGGGCAAAAATTAGGGAAGCCAGCAGTCATTGATCAAACCCTCACCATCCTGTACTGATTGTTATAGAGGGCTGGGGCTTGGCCTCCTAGAATGGTTGCTTTAGAGGTTGTGGGTGAGAGTTCTATTGTCCCGTGGTCTAGCCATTGTCTCTGTATACTCAGTCTCTCAAAAACAATTCAAAATTTGATGTCTGAAATACTGAAAATGCTTTTAATATAATCTGAAAGCATGCAGATCATTATCTTGAATCTTGTTATTTTCCATCTATCTGTGATGTCTATAACCTGAAGGGACATGACAGAGTAGCTGGGAGCAATTAATTAACAAGTTTGAAAACAGCTCCACCCACAAAAGACAAATATTTTTAGCATAGTAGAAATGAAACCAAGTTATACCCCCTATAGTCAGTGAGCACTGTAGGTGCTACAGTTAAAATAAATTGGTGCTTTAATGTATGCATTTGTATTCCTTCCTGCTATATTGAGAAAAAAGTATAAGCATATTAAAATTGTACTGGTGCTAATATGGACTACTCTAAGTGACAAACTGTTATGTGGTAGAAATTCAGAAAGAGGAAACCATACCAATATAATTTTAAACACTCTACTCAGTGCCCCAAATGGGAGAGGGTGAAGAGCTGTTCCTCCAACTAATGCCTGAAGGAAAAAGGGAGGATCACAACCTCATGCAGTGATTGATACTCTGATTAAAGAGAGAAAGGGTAGAGAAGACTGGTGTCACGGCAGGCACACTGACTCTATAGCTGCGTTGCTGGGGTACAAGTCCCAATTCTCCAACTATAAACACTGAGTTACTTAATTTCTAGGTTCTTCTATATAAAATGAGAACAATGATTATACTTACTGCATGAGGGCTGTCAGAAGGATAAAATTAATTAGCATATGACAGTTCACTTACAAGTGTTCAATGCACAGTACTAGGTAGGCATTTGCACAATAAATAAAAAATCACTTATAACAGTATAATAATCCATCTATGAATATGCCTTACACTCTATTTTAGGGCAAGCCGACAGGATTCATGGTTCTCTTCTGAAAGATCTTATGAGCTAAGTGGTAAACTGAAGCAAATGCATATTAATAAATATGCATTATGCTCATAAGCTTAAGAAGTTGTTTTGAGGTCAAAAAATTTCCATGAAATTCAGGCTCAACCACTAATGAGCTACATAACCAAAGGTAAATTATTTAACTCTAGAATTATTTGACTCTAGAGTCTTGGTTTCATTTGTAAAATGGAGAGAATTCCTGCCTTGTAAAGTTTTTATGATGATTAAATAAGCCAGTGACTTACTTTTTTTTTTTTACTGTAACCTATGGGAAGAAATATATTTTACATTAGAACCCAGTATACAAACAGGTAGGCTGTAGGCTATGTGACCCAGCCAGAAAACTGTGAGTGCCCGAGGGGTGAAAGTGTGAAAAGGGGGATCATCTGCCCCCAAACACACTTCCTCACTGGGGAACCTGAAGGTCCAGATCACAGGAGAAGAATTTGACCTTGCCTGGAACTGAGACTAATTTAGACAGCTGAGCCAAATACAGGGGTGGGGGAAGGAGCAGGAAGAGCCCTGTGGGAATTCTCCATCCCCAGGAGAATTCTTTGTTTCTCAGGGATCCTTGGGAGGGCTGCCAGAGGAACTGGGCAAAGACCACAGGGAGAATGAAATTTCCAGCTGAACTTTGTAACCATTTTGACCAAACACCAAGTTTCCTGAACAGAACCTGGGGAGGGGCAAACCAGGAGTGCAGACACAAGCATAGAAGCTGTGGCAGGCAGGGAGGCATGAAACCTGAAAGCCCTGCTTGCTTCCTCAGTGGGGAGGCATGAAGCCTGGGTAAGTTCTCATCCCTGCTGACTGGCTGCCTGGAAATAAAACTCAGTGCAACTGAGGATGGGGCAACCCAGCCTCTTGGGTTGCATGGGAGCTGTTGAGGCCTGTAACTGCCAGCTTTCACCCACTTCCCTGGCAACATGCATGACAAAACAAAGGCAGCCTTAATCCTCCTGGGAATATAACTTCTTGGCCTGAGAACTACACCCACATACCCACAGCAGCTGCAGCAACCCCTACCCAAGGAGAGTCTAAGCTCAGACACACCTAACCCTGCCCCCAGCTGATGGTCTGTCTCTATCTGCCCTGGTAGCCAAAGACAAAGGACATAATCTCTTAGGAGCTCTATGGCCCTGCCCACTGCTAATTCTCCCTATACTCTCTTGAAAGTGCCATCTCTGTGCTAGAGGCCAACCAACACAAAACTAGCACACTAAACAAAAATACAACCAAGGACCCTCACAGAGTCCACTTCACTCCCTGCTACCTCCACCAGAGCAGGTGCTGGTATCCATGGCTGAGAGACCGGAAGACAGATCACATCACAAGACTCTTTGCAGACACTCCCCAGTACCAGGCTAGAGCCCATTAGCTCTGCTGGGTGGCTAGATCCAAAAGAGAAATAACAATCACTGCAGTTTGCCTCTCAGGAAGCAGTATCCCTAAGGGAAGAGGGAGACAACATCAAAGGAGCACCTCCTTAGGACAAAAGGATCTCAATAGCAGCCCTTCAGCCCCAAATCTTCCCTCTGACATAGTCTACACAAATGAGAAGGAAGCAGAAAAACAATTCTGATAATATGACAAAACAAGGTTATTTAATACTCCCAAAAGATCATACTAGCTCACCAGCAATGAATCTAAACCAAAAAGAAATCTCTGAATTGCCAGAAAAAATTCAGAAGGTCAATTGTTAAGCTACTCAAGGAGGCACCAGGGAAAGCTGAATACCAACTTAAAGACATTTTAAAAATGTTACAGAATATGGATGAGAAAATCTCCAGAGAAATAGCATAAATAAAAAACAATCACAACTTCTAGAAATGAAGGATGCACTTTACAATGGAAACTCTCAGCAATAGAATCAAATAGAAGAAAGAACTTCAGAGCTCGACAAGGCTTTCGAATTTACCTAATCCAGCATAGAGAAAGAAAAGAGAATTTAAAAAAATAAACAAAGCCTCCAAGAAGTTTGAGATTATGTTAAACAACCAAATCTAAGAATACGTGGTATTCCTGAGGAAGAAGAGAAATCTCAAAGTATGGAAAACGTATTTGAGAAAATAAGGAAAACTCCCCCTGCCTTGCTAGAGATCTAGATATCCAAATACAAGAAGCTCAAAGAACACCTGGAGAGTACATTAAAGAAAGATCATTGCCTAGACACAGAGTCATCAGGTTACCCAAAGTCAAGACGAAGGAGGAAATCTTAAGAGCTGTGAGGCAAAAGCACCAGGTAACCTATAAAGAAAAATCTATCAGAGTAGTAGCAGATTTCTCAGCAGACGCCCTATAAGTTGGAAGGGATCGGGGTCCTATCTTAAAATTCCTTAAACAAAACAGTTATCAGTCAAAAATTTTGTATCCAGCAAAATTAAGCTTTCTTCTTTTTTTTTTTAATTGCATTTTAGGTTTTGGGGTACATGTGCAGAACATGCAAGATAGTTGCATAGGTACACACACAGCAGTGTGTTTTGCTGCCTTCCTCCCCTTCACCCACATTTGGCATTTCTCCCCAGGCTATCCCTCCCCAGCTCCCCACTGCCCGCTGTCCCTCCCCTATTCCCCCCAATAGATCCCAGTGTGTAGTACTCCCTTCCCTGTGTCCATGTGTTCTCATTTTTCCTCACCCACCTATGAGTGAGAATATGCGGTATTTCATTTTCTGTTCTTGTGTCAGTTTGCTGAGAAGCTTTCTAAATCAAAGAAAGGCAATCTCTTTTTTAGACAAACAAATGCTGAGAGAATTTGCCACTACCAACCCAGCACTATAAGAACTGTTAAAAGGAGTTCTAAATCTTGAAACAAATCCTTGAAATACGTCAAGATTACAACATCCTTAAAGCCTAAATTTCACAAGACCTATAAAACAAGAGTACAATTGAAAAAAAAAAAACTTGCAAGGTATTCAGGCAACAAATACCACGATGAATAGAATAGTATACCTCACACCTTAATACTGATTTTGAATGTAAATGGCCTAAATGCTCCACTTAAAAGATACAGAATGACAGAATGGTTATGAATTCACCAACCAAGTATCAGCTGTCTTCAAGAGATTCACCTAACACATAAGAACTCACATAAACTCAAGGTAAAGGAGCAGAAAAACATGTTCCATGTAAACAGACACCAAAAGCAAGAGTAGCTACTCTTGTATCAGACAAAACAAACTTTAAAGCAACAGCAGTTAAATAAGATAAAGAGGGGCATTATATAATGATAAAAGGACTTATCCAACAGGAAAATATAATAATCCTAAACACATGTGCACCTAACACTGTAACTCCCAAATTTATACAATTAACTGCTAGACCTAAGAAATGAGATAGACAGCAACATAATAATAGTGGGAGATTTCAATACTCCACAGACAGCACTAGACAGGTCATCAAGAAAAAGTCAACAAAGAAACAACATACTTAAGCTATAAACTACAATCAATGGACTTAACAGATATTTACAGAACATTCTACCCAACAAATACAGAATATACATTCTATTAATAATTACATGGGATAGTCTCCAAGATAGACCATATTATAGGACACAAAACAAGTCTCAATAAATTTAAGAAAATTGAAATTATATCAAATATTCTCTCAGACCATAGTGGAATAAAAGTGAAAATCAACTCCAAAAGAAACCCTCAAAACGATGCAAATACATGGAAATTAAATAACCTGCTCCTGAATGATTCTTGGGTCAACAATGAAATCAAGAAGAAAATTTAAAAATTCTTTGACCTGAATAATAGTGACACAACCCATCAAAACCTCTAGGATAGAGCAAAGGTAGTGCTAAGAGGAAAGTTCATACCATTAAATGTCTACATTGAAAAGTCTGAAAGAGCACAAATGGACAATCTAAGGTCACACCTCAAGGAACTAGAGAAACAAGAACAAACCAAACCCACAGCAGAAGAAAAGAAAAAACAAAGATTGGCTGGTCATGGTGGCTCACGCCTGTAATCCCAGCACTCTGGGAGGCTGAAGTGGGCAGATCACAAGGTCTGGAGTTCAAGACCAGCCTAGCCAACATAGTGAAACCCCATCTCTACTAAAAATTTAAAAAATAAAAATAAAAAAATAGAAAATTAGTCAGGTGTGGTAGTGGGCACCTGTAATCCCAGCTACTTGGGAGACTGAGCAGGAGAATCACTTGAACCTGAAAGGTGGAGGTTGCAATGAGCTGAGATTGTGTCACTGCACTCCAGCCTGGGTGACAGTATGAGACTTTGTCTCAAAAAGAGGGGAAGGGAGGGGAGGGAAGGGGGTGAGAGAGAGAGAGAGAGAGGAAGAAGAAAGATAGATAGATGGATTAGAGCAGAAGTAAATGAAACTGAAACAAAGAAATACGTAAGATAAATTGATAGACCATTAGCAAGACTAGCCAAGAAAAGGAGAGAAGATCCAAATAAACTCATTTAGAAATGAACCAGGAGATATTACAAACAATACCACAAATACAAAAGATCATTCAAGGTTACTATGAACACATTTATGTGCATAAACTACAAAATCTAGAGGAAATGGGAAAGTTCCTGGAAATACACAACCCTCCTAAGATTAAACCAGGAAGAAATACAGACTCTGAACAGACCAATAACAAGAAGCAAGACTGAAATGGTAATTTAAAAATTGCCAGTAACAACATCATCCAGGACCAGATGGATTCACAGCTGAATTCTATCAGACATTCAGAGAAGGACTGGTACCAATCTTACTGACACTATTCCAACAGATAAAGAGAGAATCCTCCCTAAATCATTCTATGAAGCCAGTATCACCCTAATACCAAAACCAGGAAAGGACATAACAAAAAAAAGAAAATTACAGACCACAGACCAATTTCCCTGAGGAACATAGATGCAAAAATCCTCAACAAAATACTAGCTAACCAAATCCAACAGCATATCAAAAAGATAATCCACTATGATCAAGTGGGTTTCATACCAAGGATGCAGGAATGATTTAACATTCACAAGTCAATAAATGTGATACACCACATAAACAGAGTTAAAAACAAAAATCACATGATCATCTCAATAGATGCAAAAAAAGCATTTGACAAAATCCAGCATCCTTCTATGATTAAAGCCCTTAGCAAAACTGCCATAGAAAGGATATAACTTAAGGTAATAAAAGCCATCTATGACAAACCCACAACCAGTATTATACCGAACTTGGAAATGTTGCAAGCATTCCCCCTAGAACAAGACAAGAATGCCCACTTTCACCACTTCTATTCAACATAGTACTGAAAGTCCTAACCAGAGCAATCAGACAAGAGAAAAAATAAAGGGCATCCCAATTGGTAAAGAGGAAGTCAAACTGTCACTGTTTGCTGATGGTATGATCGTACACATAGAAAACCCTAAAGACTCCTCCAAAAAGCTCTTGGAACTAAAACATGAATTTGGCAAAGTTTCAGGATACAAAATTAATGTACAGAAATCAGTAGCATGGCTATACACCAAGTTACCAAACTGAGAATCAATCAAGAACTCCACCGCTTTTATAATAGCTACACACATAAAACAACAACAAAAAAACACAAACCACTTAGGAATATACCTAACCAAGGAGATAAAGACCTGTACAAGGATAACTACATAACACCACTGAAAATAATCATAGACAACACATCCCATGTTCATGGATAGGTGCAGATTGGTCTGGGTGGTGGGAGAAATTATAAAATAGATACAAACCTTCTTGGAAGGCCAAAAAGTTTTGCAAAAAGCCTTAGGAGAGAGTTATGGCTGAAGGCAGCCTAATCCTCTTACCTTGAGCTAACAGCAAAGAGCAGATAACAAGGGAATGTAGAGGAGTTTATCTAAATAGTCCTAAGACCAACCTTTGCCCACCCATGAGCATGACTGTTGTCTACTCAGGGGGTCTGCAATGTTAATTACCCACAAATGATGTTTATGCAGGACCTTTGTCATTAAACCTGTACTAATTAAATACGGCACTCTCCTCAGGGTGAGTAAGCTGCCAGCACTCTACCCGCATGACCAGGCAAAAAATCTGTGTTTGTGTACATCTTTCATCTGTTGTTTAGCCACAGTCTGCTGGCCAGACTCGATATATGAGTAGAATCAATACTGTGAAAGCGCCCATACTGCCAAAAGCAGTCTACAAATTCAGTGGAATTTCCATCAAAATACCACCATCATTCTTCATAGAACTAAAAAAAAAAAATCCTAAAATTCATATGGAACCAAAAAGGAGCCCACATAGCCAAAGCAAGACTAACCAAAAAGAACAAATTTGGAGGCATGATATTACCTGACTTCAAACTATTCTATAAGGCCGCAGTCACCAAAACAGCACCATACTGGTAAAATAAATAGGCACATGGACTAATGGTACAGAATAGAGAACCCAGAAATAAAGCCAAATACTTACCCAACTGATCTTCAACAAAACAAAAACATAAAGTGGGGAAAGAACACCCTATTTAACAAATGACGCTGGGATAACTGGCAAGCCACATGTAGAAAAATGAAACTGGATCCTCATCTCTCACCTTATACAAAAAATCAACTGAAGGTGTATCAAAGATTTAACTGAGAGTGTATCAAACATTTAAATCTAAGACCTACAACCATAAAAATTCTAGAAGATAAAAGAAAAAACCCTCCTAGACATTGGCTTAGGCAACTACTTCATGACCAAGAACCCAAAAGCAAATGCAATAAAAACAAAGATAAACAGATGGAACTTAATTAAACTACAAAGCTTCTGTACAGCAAAACAAACAATCAGCAGAGTAAACAGACAACCCACAGAGTGGGAGAAAATCTTCACAATCTATACATCCAACAAAGGACTAATATCCAGAATCTACAAGGAATTCAAATCAGGAAGAAAAAAAAAAACAATCCCATCAAAAAGTGGGCTAAGGATAGGAATGGACAATTCTCAAAAGATATGCAAATGACTAACAAACATATGAAAACATGCTCAAAATCACTAATGATCAGGGAACTGCAAATCAAAACCACAATGGGGTTATTTGTCAATTGGGGCTGGGTACGCTGTCTAAAGCCTATAATCTCAGCGTTTTGGGAGTCCAAGACAGGAGGATGACTTGAGCCTAGGAGTTTTGAGGGTACAGTGAGATATGATACTGCCACTGCATTTCAGTCTGGGTGACAGAGAGAGAATCTGTATAAAAAAAGAAAAAAAAAAGGCAAGGCCAGGCACAGTGGCTCATGCCTGTAATCCCAGCACTTTGAGAGGCCAAGGCAGGCAGATCACCCAAAACCAGGAGTTCGAGACCAGCCTGGGCAACATGATGAAACTCCATCTCTAGTAAACAACATAAAAATTAGCTGGGTGTGGTAGTGCACACCTGTAATCCCAGCTACTTGGAAGGATGAAGCATGAGAATTGCTTGAAACTGGGAGATGGAGGTTGCAGTAAGCCAAGATCATGCCACGGCACTCCAGCCTGGGTGACAGGGCAAGAACTCATCTTAAAAAAAAAAAAAAAAAGACAAAAAAGGTCATGAGTTGGTAAAGTACAACTTTTTCTGTTCTCGAGAAGGGTTTGTCTAAGTGTGTTATTTCTTAAATATTTTGAAGATTTCATTGACAGAGATCTCTATAGTTTTTTTTTGTGTGAGAACTTTTTGTTTTATACATAATAGGGTAAATTTTTCGAATCCAAATTGTATCTTCCCGTTTTTGTCAGATGGTTTTTCAAGAAATTTTCTCATTTCATCAAAATTGTCAAATGCATAGGCATAAAATTGTTCTTAAAATCTTCTTACTGACTTATTGTCTGATGACCTGTGTGTTTGCCTGTTTACTTTTTTTTCTTGTTGTTATAATTTGCTTTGTTTCTGTTCTTTTATTTCAATAGGTTTTTGGGGAACACATGGTGTTTGATTACATGAGTAAGTTCTTTAGTGGTGATTTCTGAGATTTTGGTGTGCTCATCACCTATGTAGTGTACACTGTACCAATGTGTAGACTTTTATCCCTCACCCCCCTTCCCTTTACTCCAAGTTCCCAAAGTCCACTGTATGATTCTTGTGCCTTTGCATCCTCATAGCTCAGCTCCTACTTATGAGTGAGAATCCACAATGTTTGGTTTTCCATTCCTGAGTTACTTCGCTTAGAAAAATAGTCTCTAATTCCATCCAGGTTGTTGCAAATGCCATTATTTTGTTCCTTTTTATGGCTAAGTAGTATTCTATTCCTACTTCACTGTATGTCAAGTAATTTTGTATTGTATCCTGGACATTGAGAATCTTATATTTTATATAACCTGAGTTCTACTGTATTGCTCTAAAAATGACAAGGTATTTGTTTTAGCAGGCAATTACCTTGATTAGACTCAAACTGAGATCTCACCTGCAATGACTGCAAGTTCAGTATACAGTTAAGCTCTGTAAGTCTCAGGGGTTGTTTTGAAGGTGCTTCATTCATGTGTAGTTCAGAGGCCAAGTAAATATTTGAGCAGAGTTCATCCAGAGAAGCCGGACCTCCACTTCTCTGGCTCTCTCCTCTAGAATACCCTCTCTGGTGGTATGCTTGTTCCAGGCTCCATCTCCTGGTTTACTAGGTCAGAAAAGTGCTTGGTTCTCTACTGGAGTCTTAGCCACTCCATGCTGTACCATATCTATGGCTCATGCAGACTAATGCTGCAAAATTTGAAATGTACTTTGTGCAATCTGAACCTCTAGGATTTGAATATTCTCCAAAAGCTACCTGCTTTTTTCCAATCTCCGGAGTTCTTCTATAATTTTAAAAATTTAATCAGTGTTTATAGTTCTTATCTGTAGAAGACTGAGTCTGTTAGGAGCATATTGCACCATAGAAGTAGACTTTTGGCCGGGCGCGGTGGCTCAAGCCTGTAATCCCAGCACTTTGGGAGGCCGAGGCGGGTGGATCACGAGGTCAAGAGATGGAGACCATCCTGATCAACATGGTGAAACCCCGTCTCTACTAAAAATACAAAAAATTAGGTGGGCATGGTGGCGCATGCCTGTAATCCCAGCTACTCAGGAGGCCGAGGCAGAAGAATTGCCTGAACCAAGGAGGCGGAGGTTGCAGTGAGCCAAGGTCGCGCCATTGCACTCCAGCCTGGGTAACAAGAGCGAAACTCCGTCTCAAAAAAAAAAAAAAAATAAGTAGACTTCTTTCTCTTTCCAAGACTTTTAAGGAAAACTGATTCCATTTTAATAGGAAAGGGGAGGGAAAAATTAATCTTCTGATGAAACGCTTTAAAGTCATCAATAAATTAATTCTAAATGAAGGAAGAAGAATACAATTCTTTTCTTGGGATAAGTCCAATAAATTACAACATCTGTGGAAAGCCAACTATATCCACAATTACATCAAATATAAATAGTTGGCTGGGTACAATGGCACATGCTTGTAATACCAGCACTTTGGTAGACAGAGGTGGGTGGATTGCTTGAGGTCAGGAGTTTGAGATCAGCCTAGCCAACACGGCAAAACCCCATCTCAACCAAAAATACAAAAATTAGCTGGGCATGGTGGTGCACATCTTAATTCCAGCTACTCAGGAGGCTGAGGCATGAGAATTCCTTGAACCTGGGAGGCAGAGGTTGCAGTAAGCCAGTGAGCCAAGACTGTGCCACTGTACTCCAGCCTGGGCAACAGGATGAGACTGTGTCTCAGGAAAAAAAAAAAGACAAACAGCAAATAGCTATGGGACAAATCTGACTTATCACTTACTTTTAGTTTTTTTTGGAATGTAGCCACACATTCATTAACATACTGTCTGTTGCTGATTTTGCACTACAATGGCAGATCTGATTAATTCTAACAAAGACTGTATTGTCCACAAAACTCAAAATACGTAGTATGTGGCTCTTTACAGAAAAAAAAAAAAATGTGTGAATCCCTGGTCCAAACACTCCACTAAAAAGGCAGAGACCATTATGCTGGGGAAAACATTTAAAAAACCCAATGATATCCTGTCTATAGGAAACTCACTTTAAATATAAAGACACAAAATTAAAAGGATGAAAAAAGACATACCATGAAAATACCCATCAAAAGTGTTCTATTTTATTACTAAAGTATACTTCAGAAAAAAAGTATAAAGAGGGGCATTTCATAATTACACATGTCAAATTCATTAAGAAGACTTAAACATTCTAAATATGTACTCACCTAATAACAAGTTTCAAAATATATGATGCCAAAACATAACTGCAAGAGGAAATAGACAAATATGCAATATTTCTCACTCTCAGAATTCCAAAGAACAAGCAGACAGAGTATCAAGAAAAACCCAGGAGACTTAAACAAGAATATCAACTGTATTTAGGGATGCCAAACACCAAGAAAGGATTTAACATGAAAGTGATTTTTGTGGGAAAGGATAAGAGGAGGTAGATACTTTCAAATCAGTATGCTGAACTGAGAGGGAAGAAGGCAAAAAGGGGTAGGAAAAGTCCCAGACCAAGAAAGGTTCAGCCAGGTCAATGGGTTCAGCCATCTTCACACCTGTTGTAAGAGTTTTGCATCTCCTAAAGAAAGAACGGGCTTTACTCAGTTATGAGCTGAATGTAGGCTACAGGAAGCCTGGCCTCAGTGTCAACACAATGGTTCCTCAAGAGGGACAGTAGCTGGGGTTATTTATCAATTATGGTCCCCACAAGAGGAAATTTCAGTGATATATTTTCATAGCCACCACAGTCTGCTGTGCATCATACAAATTTACTTTAGGAAAAAGCTCTTCCATGACTTCCAAGAGGCTTACATCCTATGGAACATCTTAGAAGAGGGAGGTTAGTGGTATAAACTAAAGCCCTATTGCAGCTACTCATCTTCAACCTCCTCCACTATCTATTCTAAATTTCTCTCACTTTTCATTTAATACCTTGGTAGACTTTGGTGGCATACTTCTTCATGTAAGCCGAACATTCAGCCCTAAGCCTTGGCAATTACATGCTCTTAGGTCAGGGTTATATCACATCTCTGTCCAGTTACAACCAGGACAAGTTAGTAAGCACCAGGAGGCAGCCAAATGTCTTATTCCCCACTGCTCCTTGCTCCATATAAAAGCAGCTCTTTTTTTTTTTTTTTTTTTTTTTCTTTAATACACAGTCTCATTCTGTTGCACGGGCTGGAGTGTAGTGGCACAATCAAAGCTCCCTGCAGCCTCAATCTCCTGGGCTCAAGCAATCCTACCACCTCAGCCACCTGAGTGGCTGGGACTATAGGCATGTGCCACCATACTCTGCCAATTTTTAATGTTTAAATTTTGGAGAGATGAAGTCTCACTACATTGTCCAGGCTGGTCTTAAATCCTAACCTTAAGTGATCCTCCCACTTCAGCCTCCCCAAATGCTAGGTTTATAGGCATAAGACCATGCCTGGCCAGCCATACCTCTTTCTGCTCCCAAAATTGACTTTCCCTTTCACAACAGTGACTCCTCACCTGTGGTCCCTAGACAAAAAACATTTCTTTACTAATTTTGACTGTCAAAAACTATTTCATACCAACTTTTTGAAATTTAAAATTAAATCAAGTATAAGATTTAAGTGCAAATCAAGGATATACAGCTGTTATTCAATTTTAATGGAGAAAAGCTTTGTTATAAAATTACATAATATCTAATGTATTTGATAGTCATTTGATTATTTCACTTCTCATATATGCAGGGAACTATCCAGAAATTTAAAATTTTATTGGGAGACAGAATACATATGAGGGTCCTCAAAACCATAAAAAAAAAAAAAAGCTAAAGTCAGTTAATAAGACTTCCATCTGAAAATTAAACCAAAGAATCACCCAGGAGGCAAGACTGGAATTGGATGATTTAGAAAAGGATGCTGAACCAACTTCATTACTCTTTCTGTAAAAAACGCATTTTTTTTTTTTTAACAGAAAAGGCAAATGGTTATTATGGAACCCAGAAAAGGAGGATTAAGAGATTATAATTGGGCTGGGCACAGTGGCTCACACCTGTAATTCTGGCATTATGGCAGACCGAGGTAGGTGGATCACCTGAGGTCAGGAGTTCAAGACCAGCCTGGCCACCATGGTGAAACCTCATCCCTACTGAAAATACAAGAAATTAGCCAGGCATGGAAGCAGATGCCTGTAATCCCAGCTACTTGGGGGGCTGAGGCATGAGAATCACTCGAACCCAGGAGGCGGAGGTTGCAGTGAGCAGAGATGGCACCATTGCACTCTAGACTGGGCAACAAGAGTGAAACTTCATCTCAAAAAAAAAAAAAAAAAAAACCAGAGAGATCATAACTGACAAATAACCTTCAGCATCATAGGAGAAAGCTCTATTCACCCTATGGTGGAAATGAGATTAGACTGTTTGACCATGTTCAACCAATCACTTATCTTAGTGCTGTGAAAACACCCACACCAGAAATGAAGGATTAAAGAGGTGTGCCATCATTAATCATGTGTTCATTCTACGAACATAATCTGTATCTGAAAATGAGTAAACCTAGTTTGAGGGACGTAATTACGAAACTGTAAAAGCAGGATTTAAGAAGTTTTTTTTTTAATAGCTTCATGAAACTTAAGAGTTACAGTGGAAATCCAATGAACTGATATTGTCATACCATATACATCAGATTCCCTATTCTTCAAAAGTGTATTAGACTAATATAAGCTGTATCTATATTCAACCTGAATGCCAAATTTTGGCATTGCCACAAAATCTTTGTTTGCATAAAACCTGTTGTTGGCATAAAGCACTTATGAAAATAACTCCTTTAAATAATTAGATGAGGCCCAACAGGAAGACACTGGGCTCCTGTACTGTAAAAACTGTGCTGCTGAAGACATGTGCAAACATGCATAAAGCTGATATAAATAGAGACACAATTGCAAACACTGCAGATAGGGCCTGAATTATTGGAACTCATCAGGACTGACGAGACACTAACTGCATTCAGGTGTACTTCAGTTGGAACCAGATTATACCATTAAAAGTAATGAGCCACAAGAAGACTTTAATAAATAAAAGTGGGCTGTATTAAAATCTTTTATCCATTTTACTAATTTGGCAACAATGTGGTTAACAGTGCAGTCACATCTCTTTCTGATAGACAGGTAAAATTTTTAATTATTCAAGATTTTTTTTTTTTTTTTGAGATGGAGTCTCGCTCTGTTACCCAGGCTGGAGTACAGTGGCATGATCTCAGCTCACCACACTGTCGGTGGCCTCCCAGGTACAAGCAGTTCTCCTGCCTCAACCTCCTATGTAGCTGGGAATATAGACGCCTGCCACCACACCCAGCTAATTTTTGTATTTTGGGTAGAGACAGGGTTTCACCATGTTAGCCAGGCTGGTCATGAACTCCTGACCTCAAGTGATCTGCCTGCCTCAGCCCTCCAAAGTGCTGGGATTACAGGTGTGAGCCATTGCACCCAGTCTCAAGATGTTTTTTAAGTAACACACTCTCTGGCATATCTCTTCCATATTCACTTAAATGGTCTATTGCTTCAGCTGAATTAAAAGAGATGAACTTATCTGTCTTTTGCTATCCTGTTAGTTTTAAAAATAGAAACAAAACATTGTTTCTCAGATCCCAAATCTTCTCATAATACTGCTTAGATGTTGTTTTTTTCCATTTTAAGTTGTTAACACTTTTCTAAGCTAATAAGGCCCCCCCATTAAAAAACAAAACAAAACACTTTTCTAGGAATATATTCCCTATTCCATGACAGGGTGGAAAGTCCAACCATCTTCAAATAGGGCTACTATGAGATTCTGCAATATATAAAGCTGGCAAGGAAAGATGAATGTTTGTCAGGCATCAATCTGTACTTTAGTACTAGCCCAGCAAGTAATAAAATGAAATACTAGACAATCTCGGGAAGATAACATGGCTATATCTCTATCTCTGAGCACAGAGAAGGAAACAGACATTTAACATTCTGGATCCACAAAACCTCACATATCAATGTTAATCTTGAATGTAAATGGTCTAATAAAAGGCAAAGAGTGGGAAGTTGGATTAGAAAAGCAAGACCTATCCATCTGCTGTCTTCAAGAGACCAATTTCACACTGAAGGACATCCACAGACTCAATAAAGAGTTGGAAAAAGATGTATTATGCAAATGGAAAACAAGAGTAGGGGTTGCTATTTTTATATCAGTAAAACAGACTTTAAACCAACAATAGCAAAAAAGGACAAAGAAGGGCATTATATAATGATAAAGGGTTTAATTCAATAAGAAGATGTAACTATCCTAAATCTACATATGCATACAACATTGGAGCAACAAGATTCATAAAACAAGTATTTCTAGATCTACAAAAAGACTTAAGACAGCCACCCAATAATACTGGAAGACTTCAACGCCACATTGACAGCATTAGAAAGATCATCAAGGTAGAAAACTAACAAAGAAATTCTAAACTGATTATCTGACAACTGACCAACTGGACCTAACAGACATCTCCAAAATACTCCACCTATCAACCACAGAATATACATTCTTATTTTATGTTCTGGGGTACATATGCAGGATGTGCAGGTTTGTTACATAGGTAAATGTGTGCTGTGGTGGTTTGCGGCACCCATCAACCCATCACCTATGTATTAAGCCCAGTATGCATTAGCTATTTTTCCTGATGCTCTCCCTCCCCTAGCCCCTGATGCTGCTGACAGGACCCAGTGTGTGTTGTCCCCCTCCCTGTTCAGCTGTCACTTATAAGTGAGAACATGCAGTATTTGGTTTTGTGTTCCTGCTTTAGTTTGTCACAATACACATTCTTATCTGCACATGGGAACATTCTCCAAGATCAACCACATATTGGCCATAAACCAAGTCTTAATAAACTCAAAAAAATCAAATTCATATCAACCATACTCTCAAAGCATGGGGGATAAAAACAGAAATAAATACCAAGAAGACAGCTCAAAGCCACACAATTTAATGGAAATTAAACAACGTAGTCCCAAAGGACTTTTGGGTAAACAATAAAATTAAGGCAGAAATCAAAAAATTCTTTGAAAGAAATGAAAATAGAGACACAACATACCAAAATCTCTGACATAGCTAAAACTGTACCTCCAAATGTTAGAAAAATCTCAAATTAATGACCTACCATCACACATATAGGAACTAGAAAAAAATAAGAACCTCAAAAGCTAGCAGAAGATAACTTCATTATTTCAGAGCAGAACCAAACAAAATTCAGACCCAAACTCCATACAAATAATCAACAAAACCAAAAATTGGTTTTCTGAAGGATAAGCAAGATCACAGACCACTACCTAGATTACCGAAGAAAAAGGAGAGATGATTCAAATAAGCAGTTAGATATGACAAAGGTGGCCAGGCATGGTGGCTCATGCCTACAATCCTAGCACTTTGGGAGGTCAAGGTGGGTGGATCACTTGAGCCCAAGAGGTCAAGACCGGCCAGGTGAAACCCTGTCTCTACACAAGTTAGCTGGGCATAGTAGCATGCACCTGTAGTACCAGCTACTTGGGAGGCTTAAGTGGGAGGATTACCTGAGCTCAGTGAGATCAAGACTTCAGTGAGCCATGATCATGGCAATGAGCTCCAGCCTGGGCAAAAAGGTAAGACCCTGTCTCTAAATAAATGACAAAGGTGATATTACAACCAATCCCACAGAAATACAAAAGATCCTCAGAGACTATTATGAATACCACTATGCACACAAACTAGAAAATCAAGAGGAAATGAACACATTCCTGGAAACACACAATCTCCTAAGATTGAATCAGAGAGAAATTGAAACCCTGAATAGAACAATATCAAGTTCTGAAATTCAATCAGTGACTAAAAAAAAAAAAAAAAAGCCATAAGCCAATAAAAGCCCCAGACCAGATGGATTCACAGCAGAATTCTACCAGACATACAAAGAAGAGCTGGCACTAATTCTACTGAAACTATTTAAAAAAAAAAAAAAAAAGTGAGGGAGAAACTCCTTCCCAAATCATTCTATGAAGCCAGCATCACCCTGACACCAAAACCTGGCAAAGACACAACAAAAAGAAGAAGACTATAGGCCAATATCCCTGAGGAACACAGATGCAAAGATACTGAACAAAAATACTAGCAAACCAAATAGAACAGCACATCAGTTAATTTACTACAATCAAGTAGACTTCATTCCTGGAAATCACAGTTAGCTTAACATGTGCAAATCAATAAATGTGATTTGGCACACAAACAGAATTAAAACAAAAACCATTAATCATTTCAACAGACACAGAAAAAGCTTTTAATAAAATCTAATATTCCTTTATGATAAAAATCCTCAAGAAACTAGGCATCAAGGTGATGTGGCTCCTTCACTCCCATAGTTGGGTGAATACCAAGTTCTTGTCCCATGACCAAGAGGAATAAGGTTCATGGACACCAGAGGGTGAGTAAGGCACAGCAGATGTTTATTAAGCAACAGAAAAAGCTCTCAGAAGCAAGAGGGAACCTGAAAGTGGACTGACACCTATGGGATTCTCCCCAGGGGTTTTTATCCCTTCTTTCCAAAGGCGTTTTTCTCATTTGTATCTTGTACAACCCTCTATGTCCTGATTGCTTCCTGGTCCCACTTCTTTCTGTGCAGGTATGTTCTTGTCCAAAGTTACTCCATCTTAGTTATTACCCACAAACGTCACAGAAAAGCCCACTTGGCAGGGGGGTGAAATCGCCATGCAGATGTCATTTTAACAATTTATATATAATGAGCTGGGTTAAGGACATTAGGTTGATTTACTACACCTAAGATGGAACACTCCCTTCTTGGGCAAACCTCCTGGTGTAAGAGGAAGCTCTTCACCACATTTCTACTTACTTGCTACATAACAGGGGCAGTGCAGTTGTGGTCCCACAAGTGTTGTTCTTCTCCCGAGACCTTCCCTCTCTAACTGCCTAGCCAGCCCCCAATTGCCTCCTCTCTCAAAGCAAACATACATCCAAATAATAAGAACCATCTATGACAAGCCCACAGCTAACATCATACTGAACAAGCAAAAACTGGAAGCATTTCCCTTGAGAACTGGAATAAGACAAGGATGCCTACTCTTACCATTCATATTCACCACAGTACTGGAAGTGCTAGCCAGAGCAATCAGGCAAGAGAAAGAAAGAAAACGTATCCAGATAGGCAAAGAAGAAGTGAAACTATCTGTCTTCATGGATGATATGATTCTATACCTAAAAAACCTAAAGCCATCATCAAAAGTCTCCCAGAACTGATAAACATCTTCAGTAAAGTTTGAGGATACAAAATCAATATACAAAAAAAGTAGCATTTCTATATTCCAATAACATTCAAGTTGAGAGCCAACTGAAGAATGCAATCCCATGTACAACACACACACACACACACACACACACACACACACACACACAGAGAGAGAGAGAGAGAGAGAGAGAAATACCTAAGAACGTATCTAACCAAGGAAGTGAAAGACCTCTAAAAGGAGAACTACAATTGGGAGAATCAGTATCATTAAAGTAGCCATAACACCCAAAGCAATCTACAGATTCAATGCTATTCTTACCAAATTACCAATGTCATTTTTCACAAGACTAGAAAAAACTATTCTGAAATTTACATGGAAAGTAAAAAGAGCAGGAATAACCGAAAGAATTCTAAGCAAAGGGAACAAAATTGGAGGTATCATATTACCTGACTTGAAACTATCCTAGTAGGCTACAGTAACCCAAACAGCATGGTACTGGCACAAAAAGAGACACAGAGACCAATGGGAACAGAATAAAAAAGATATAAAGCTGCACAACTCTCTTATATTCAAGAAAGTCAACAACAACAAAAAAGCAATGGGAAAAGGACTCCCTATTCAATAATGCTGCGATAGCTGGCTAGCAACATGTGAGAGAATGAAACTGAATCCCTACCTTTCAAAAATTAACAAAAGATGGATTAAAGATTTAAATGTAAGACCTCAAACTATAAGAATTCTAGAAGAAAATCTAGGAAACACCATTCTGGACACTGGCCTTGGGAAAGAATTCATGCTAAGTCCTCAGAAACAACTGTAACAAAAATAAAAATTGGTAAGTGGGATGATCTAATTAAACCAAAGAAGTTCTGCACAGCAAAAGAAACTATCACCAGAGTAAACAGACAACCTACAGAATGGGAGAAAATATTCACAAACTATGCATCCAACAATGGACTAATATCCAGAATCTATAAAGAACTTAAACAACTGAACAAGCAAAAGACAACCTCATTAAAAAATGGGCAAAAGGCATGCACAGGCACTTCTCAAAAGACGATATACAAGTGGCCAACAAACATATGAACAAACATCACTAATCAGCAGAGAAATGCAAATTAAAACCACAATGAGATTACTCCCACCAGTCAAAATGGTGATTAAAAGGTCAAAAAAACAAAAGGCCAGGTGCAGGGGCTCACACCGGTAATTCCAGCACTTTGGGAGGCTGAGGCAGTTGGATCATGAGATCAAGAGATTGAGACATCCTGGCCAACATGGTGAACCCGTCTCTACAAAAAATACAAATATTAGCTGGGCATGGTGGCACATGCCTATAATTGCAGCTACTTGGGAGGCTGAGGTAGGAGAAATGCTTGAACCTGGGAGGCAGAGGCTGCAGTGAGCCAAGAGTGCACCATGACACTCTAGCCTGGTGACAGAGCGAGACTCTGTCTCATTTAAAAATAAAAAAGTCAAAAACAACAGATGCTCGTGAGGCTGCAGAGAAAAGGCAATGCCAAAATACGCTGTTGGTGTGAATGTAAATTAGACCAGCCAGTATGGTAAGCAGTTTGGAGATTTCTCAAAGAGCTCAGAACTACCACTTCACCCAGCAATCCTGTTACTGGGTGTATACCCAGAGGAATGTAAATCGTTCTGTTATAAAGACACATGCACTCATATGTCCACTGTAGCACTATTCACAACAGTAAAGGCATGGAGGCAACTAGGTGCCTATGAATGGCGGACTGGATAAAGTAAATATGTACATATACACGATGGAATACTATGCAGCCATAAAAAGAAACAAATCATGCCCTTTGCAGCAACATGGATGAAGCTAGAGGCCATTATCTTAAGTGAATTAACACAGGAACAGAAAACTAAATTAACACAGGAACAGAACCCCATGTTCTTGCTTATAAGTAGGAGCTGAACATTGGGTATTCATGGACATAAAGATGAAAACAACAGACACTGGGGACCGCTAGAGGGAGGAGGGCAAGAGTTGAAAAACTATTAGGTATTAGGTTCAGTACTTGGGTGATGGGATCAATCATACTCCAAGCCTCAGCATCATGCAATATGCCCATGTAACAAACATGTACATTCTTTAAAATGCCATGTTTCACAAATTGCACATGCTAAATTAAAATTGTTAGGTTCTGTGATAAGTATACATAGTTAACACTTTGATTCTTATCTTTCAGAGCAACTTCTTAAGTAATAAATAAAGGATAAACACACAAAACTGAGCTTCAAAGAGAATCAAGAAAATACTACTCATAAGAAGTTTAAACACCAGTTTTTAAAATTTTTTTATATTGTGGTAAATAAACATAACAAAATTTACCACTAGTCATTTTAAGTATAGAGTTCTGTGGCATTAAGCATATCCACAATGCTGCATAACCATCACCACCATTCTACATATCACTTTAAAAAACAAATATCCAACACAGAAAAATATTAGCCCATCTGACAAAGGGCTAATATCCAGAATCTACAAAGAACTGAAACAAATTACAAGAAAAAACAACCCCATCAAAAAGCGGACAAGGGATATGAACAGACACTTTTCAAAAGAAGATATTTATGCAGCCAACAGGCATATGAAAAAATGCTCATCATCACTGGTCATTAGACAACAGGAAAATCAAAACCATATTGAGATACCATCTCACGCCAGTTAGAATGGTGATCATTAAAAAATCTGGAGACAACAGATGCTGGAGAAGATGTGGAGAAATCGGAACACTTTTACATTGTTGGTGGGAGTGTAAATTAATTCAACCATTGTGGAAGACAGTGTGGCGATTCCTCAAGGATCTAGAAATAGAAATTCCATTTGACCCAGCAATCCCATTACTGACTATATACCCAAAGGATTATAAATCATTCTATTATAAAGACACATGCACACGTATGTTCATTGTGGCACTATTCACAATAGCAAAGACTTGGAAACAACCCTAATGCCCATTAATGATAGACTGGGTAAAGAAAATGTGGCACATATACACCATGGAATACTATGCAGCCATAAAAAAGGATGAGTTCATGTCCTTTGCAGGGACATGGATAAAACTGGAAACCATCATTCTTAGCAAAGTGACACAAGAACAGAAAACCAAACACTGCATGTTCTCACTCATAAGTGGATATTGAACAATGAGAGCACATGGGCACAGGGAGGGGAACATTACACACCAGGGCCTGGGGGGGGGGGGTGGGGGCTAGGTGAGGAATAGCAGGGGTGGAAGGATTGGGGAGGGATAGAATTAGGAGAAACACCTAATGTAGATGATGGGGCAATGGAGGCAGCAAACCACCACCATGGCACGTGTATACCTATGTAACAAACCTGCATGATCTGCACAGGTAACCCAGAACTTAAAGTATAATAAATTTAAAAATATTTTTTTAAAAAGAGAGGGAATAAATAAAAAGCAAATACTAAAATGGTAGAATATTTGGAAGTACACTATTGAGCACTTTAAACTGATGATATACTTCCCCCCTACAGCAAACCTTTTCATGATAATTTGGACAGAAAATCTGACTGGATGAAGTAACAGCTGTCATCTAAAAATGGAATTTCATACAGGAAAACCCATCTCAAATATGAGAATACCCTATCTTGCTTCACAATCCTGGCACATTGCCCCATCATCTACTCTACAGCCACCAAAGTGCTTATCCCTTTTTCATTTTTCCTCAACATTCCCTCACCATAGCCTATATTCATTCTTACCTTTTCTCTATTTTGCCTTTTTCCTTTTCCTCCCTCCACCCCTGCAAATATAATACATATGATTCAAACTTGAATTTATTCTAGTTGGTTGAAAAAATATGGAGTGTCTTATCTGTCCAAGCTATATCAAGGAGAACTCTGAGAAATTCAGTAAGATAATCCCTGCCCCCAAATAACTATACCATTTTGTGTGATAAACTGCCACATCTTAGTACACTATATCAGTATCATTAACTCTCAAACAAAGTTGACTAGAATTTGGCCTGTCAGAAAATGAACTTCCCCCTGTGAGTACAGAGGACTCTGGGACTTACAATAAGGAAAGCATGTCTCATAGGAACATGAAATTCTCATCTCTTAGAGTGTAAATCTTGCATTTCAGCTGAATAAGAAACCCAAGTTTTATTCCATAAAATATAGAGAAGTACCTAGATAACAGTATGAAATCTTACTTGGTCTGCCTCTGGTTGGCTCCCTACTCACAAATTCCATACAGATAGTGGATATTCTGAAAATATCCTCCCAAGTGCTTTATATAAAGTTTTAACATTTTTGTGATAAAAATATCGTGGTACAAGACAGCTCTCCCTGCAGTTACAAACATCAGTCTACTACCTTTTACTCCCAGGACCAGACCTTGATTTAAGCTATTAATTTGTGATGCAATTTTATACACTCCAACTTGCAGAAATAAGAAATTCACTTTACCAAATTTTCCTTTTTGTGGAGTCTACTCATATAGGGTTGGGAGTGTAAGAGCCAATCCTTGATCCCTTTGCACAAACCCTTCTCTTTTCTAATACCCAAAAGTCAACACAACTAATCCTCTGTATCTCCTACACTGTACCAGCCTGCGGTATAAGCTAGAAAGAGCAGAGAGAATATTCATTCAAATATTTGGCTCAGGGTAGACTGCTCAATAAGCTTTGTATTAATTCATTTATCAAATTAATACTTTTTTAAAAATTATCTGTAGGTTAAGAATTTAAACAGGCATTAAGTAAGTCACCTTAAAATGTGCCCAAGAGCCAGCTGAAAATATCTGTGAAATAAAAGAAATGGAAATTCTGTGTGAAAATACTTTCCAAACCTTAAGGTCCTATAGCAATGTTATTACTAAAATTATAATAGGGTGTTCAATCTGTTTACAGGATCAATTCTTTACAGGTTCCTAAAATGTTTTTATAGTTCTTCCTCTCCCACAGGCTATATCATTAGCCTCGATCATTTCTGGGTAAAAGAAAATAAATATTAACTGTAATGTTTTAAAAATAACTTCCAAGTATAGCTAAAGCTGTATTTTCAAGTAAATACAAAACTGAAGTACTTGATGCATAAACTTGTGCGCTGGGGTATTCTTTAATACCATGTTTGTATCCTTTTATCTCAACTCTTAAAGTAAGGCTTGTGTTTACAACATCACCAAACTGCTAGCAACATCCAACTGTACTGCACATGGCACATTCTGGTGGTGCAGTCCACTATCTTTTACTCTACTTCACAGAGCAGTCCATCAAAAAATGGCAGCAAATTCTGTTAAGTACTACAAAGACAAAACAAAGTTACATCACACACTTTATAGGCGAAAACTATCGGAGAGTTATTCAGGAATATGAGACTAAGATACTCCTTTTCTGGTTTTATTTTCTTCTTCTTCTGGCGGTTGCTACTGTTTTAAACTACACTAGACAATTGATTTTGAATCATTCTAATTTGGTATTCACTCATTTATCAAACAGAAAAGCAACTACTTTTCTTATTTTTATTCAGTCTTCTTTTCATTCAACAAAAATTGTCTTCTATATACCAATCCAGCAACATAAACAAGATGCAAATGGTAAAAACAAGACAACAAAGATCCATATCACTTCAATAATTTGGTGCTTTTATAGTCTAGCAGGGGAGACAGGTAATACTTGCATGTTATGTACTAGGCCAAAAGTATAGACGGGGCCCTGTATTCCTTCTATTCCTAATCTAATATTTATAAACAGTATCTAATTATGAATATATACACAGAGCTCCTAGAATCAATAAGAAAAAACCCACAATCCAATAGGAAATGGGCAAAGGATATAAACCATTGGTTGACAGAAAAGGAAATACAAATGACTTCTAAACATATAAAAAGATGCTCAATCTCACTTAAAACAACAGAATTGATACTTTAAAGAGTATCAGTATACCATTTTCACCTATGGCAGTTTGACAACCAAAAAGTATGACAAAATACTCTTTGGGGAAGCATGGGAAACTAGAGCTGTCAGACATTGCTGCTGGGCATATAAATTGGTACAAGCTCTAAGGAAAATTGTCAACATCTATCAAAATTTTAAATACTTATACTTTTTGATCCAGCTAATTTTTTTCTTTTTGGTCACTTCCATAATATTAAGCCCATCACTAAGGTTTTTTTGTCTCTGAGCTCTGTCACTGAGAACTCAGTATTTTTTTTTTTTTTTTTTTGAGACGGAGTTTCGCTCTTGTTACCCAAGCTGGAGTGCAATGGCGCGATCTCGGCTCACCGCAACCTCCGCCTCCTGGGTTCAGGCAATTCTCCTGCCTCAGCCTCCTGAGTAGCTGGGATTACAGGCACGCACCACCAAACCCAGTTAATTTTTTGTACTTTTTTTTAGTAGAGATGGGGTTTCACCATGTTGACCAGGATGGTCTTGATCTCTTGACCTTGTGATCCACCCGCCCCGGCTTCCCAAGGTGCTAGGATTACAGGCGTGAGCCATTGTGCCCAGCCCCCCAAGTATTTTTTTTTATTTCAGATATATTTTAGTTCTAAAATTTGTTTTTCTTATGCTTTTTATTTTTCTACTGACATATCTCTCAATTCACTTATAGCATTTTTTTACTTATCTTATAATTTACAGCGTTCACTTACCTCCTTAAGCACAGTCAAAGAGATCCTTTAAAGATCCTGTCTAATAATTCCAACATCCGGATCATCCTAGGGTTGCCATTTGTTTTCCTTGAGACTGTTTAACATTTTTCTAGTTCTTTGTATATCAAGTCATTTTGGGTTTTATTCTGAACATTGTGTATGTTATTCAGTATATGCCTTGAGTTCTAGTTGTAAACCAAAAAGTAACTGAGGCAGATCTCAGAGGTTTATTTTGCCAAGGCTGAGGGCACACCGGTGACTAAGAAACACAAGTCAAAGTAGAATCTGTAACCTGAACTTTTTCCAAAGAGGGTTTTGAAACTTCAATATTTAAAGAGAAAAGGGCAAGCATGAGGGGAAGAAAAAAAGGAGTGGGTGAGCAAGTAGGAAAATCGTTACATCCTTATGAGGCTCTGCTTGTCCAGTGATTACATATGAAAAGAAGGGAGTAAGGGAAAAGTCAATTATGCATTCTTCTCAGGCATAATTGAAAAGAAAATCTTTTTCAAAAGATGAGAAATCTAAATCTAGATTTTACACAAGATAAAATAAACATGTAAAAGTATAGTTATTTGGGATTAAAGGAATGCAGTTTTTGCTAGTGACTCAACTCCCAAGCTTCACTTTCCCTTTGGCATAGTGAGTTTGGTGTCCCAAGATTCTATTTTTCTTTCACATATTCCTTAAGAAAAAACACTTAAGCAGGCAATTAACTTAGACTTGTATCAGAGGCTTTGTCTCACTTTTTGTGAGTGGTAACTTAAATCCCAGTTCATTTCTTTAAGACTCTGAGTTTCTGTTGAGCACATGTGATTCAGAAGTGAGCTTGAGACTTGGGTGGAATTCATACACAGAAATAGAGGATTCCTCCTTGTGACTGTATTCCCTCCAGAACTCCCCCTTCTCTCATTAGGTATGGCTGTTGCATGGTCTTTTCTCTGATTCTTCCAGCTGGAAAGATGGCGGTGAGCTTTTATTATAGTTTTAACTATTCATGCTATACCACTTTGACTGTGGCCTACCCTCAGGACAACCCCCACCTCCCACACACAAAGGAACTCTCACCCATGTGCTACTTGTCTTCAAATTCTGTCTCCCTTCCACAAATGTCTTTTTCTCTTCAGAATCCTCAGGTAGTTTTTTACATTTTCTCCAGAAATGTATAGTTACCATCAGGATGGCAGATACTTTGTAGAAAGCGTACATCATCATACAAACTACTTTTGTTTGAAACATAAAAACATATTGCCATGCAAAAAATTACATTAATATAATTTAAAAAATATGTGGCAGTGGCCAGTTTCTTAAACTGGGCAATGTTTACATGAACATGTGTTTTAGAATTACTTCTTATGTTTTTTTAATGTCCTTTTCAGCACTTTTTTTCCTGTTCTCTTGCCTGGGCTGAGTAATTTTTTTTTAATGAGGTATCAGCCCTTCATAAAAGCCTTCGCCAAACCTTCATTCCTTATTTAACTTACCTTGCTGATAATATTGTTATAAAAAAATACATTTACAGTATTTCAGTAAGTAGATGGGAAAACTGAATACACACATAATCCCTTGAACTGTAAAAGTAAATACTTTCTAAAAAAAAAATCTAACATGGGCAAGGATAACCTAATAAAGTGTTTTAAAGTGGATCAAGTAAACAATCCTCTGCAGTATTTCAAGACAGCAGAGAACACAGGCTTTGGATTGAGATCTTGGTTCAATTTCTGGCTCTATCTCTTATTAGCTGTGTGACCTTGGGTAAGTTACATCAGCTCTGTGAACTTATGCCCTCATTTCAAAATGGAGAAAATAATAGTACCTACCTCACAGGATACTGAGTGGACTAATTAGGTAATGAATGCAAATCATTAAGCATAGTGCCAGGCACCTATAAAATGTTCAGTGAAGTTATAGTAGCAATAGTTTCCTCTGAATTCCAAAGGACCTATTCTATGCCCTATTTACTCAACTACTAATCTTTATTGGACATACCTCTACAAAAAGAAATCGGAAGGTTCCTTTACTTCCAAGAATGAATGACTTACAGATTTAAATGACTCTCTTAAAAAAAGAAAGAAAAATTTTAGTTTAAAGGCGCCCTCTAGTGATATGTTACGTGCAAGTACCTGGCATCTACAAAAGATAAAACCTCTTCATGAAATGTCACTACCCTGAAGTCAGCTGGTTGAGATGAATACAGTATGGGGAGCACTACCACACATCTTTTAGGAGGTTACCTATGTGCAAGAGCTGAAAGGTGCTGTTGTTTGTTTGTTGTCTTTTATAACTTTCTTCACCATATGACCTAGGATATTTATTCCTACAGCACTGACTTTAAAATCCCTTCTCTTAAAACTGGGCCACTTTCTAGTTTGCTTTAAACAAACATGGCAAAGTATTTATTCTTCTTTACATAACAAATACAATGGCCGGGCTCGGTGGCTCACGCCGGTAATAGCACTTTGGGAGGCCAAGGCAGGTGGATCACCTGAGATCAGCAGTTCGAGACCAGCTTGACGACATGGTGAAATCCCATCTCTACTAAAAATGCAAAAATTAGCAGGGAGTGGTGGTGAGTGCCTGTAATTCCAGTTACTTGGGAGGCTGAGACAGGAGAATCACTTGAATCCGGGAAGCAGAGGTTGCAGTGGGCCAAGACTGCGCCATTGCCTGGGCGACAAGAGTGAAACTTCGTCTTAAAGAGCACCAATGATGTACCAGGCAATGAGGGTACAATAAACTTACTACACAATTATTATATAATTACAAATGTGCAAAATGCCGTAAGAAGACTGCCATGAGCACACAGTAGGAGATTGGTCTAGTATGGGGGTAGGAGGCAGGAAGGCTTTCTTGAGAATAAAATACTTAAAGCCTTGAGGGGTAAGTAGATAGTAACGGAAAGAAGAAAAGGAGTACCATACAAAGATAATAGTAAATGTAAAGGCCTGGAGATGACAAGGTACACGCGGCATTTGAGAAATCAAAGAAATGATCCTATGCACGGAGCTCAAAGGAGAGATTGTGCAAGGTGAGGCTAGTGAAGTAGGCAGGGACTTAATAAGAAGTTTGAATTTCATCCTAAAAACAATGGGAACCGATGGGAGAGTTTAGAGCAATACAGCAATTATCTGATTTACATTTTCAAAAGTTCCCTTGGCTGCAGCACAGAAAATGGATTTGAGGGAATTGGGGCAGAATGAATCCCCAGACCAGCTGTAGTAATATAGGTGCGACAAGGGAGGTGACAACAGAGACAAAAAGAAGTGGAAAATATTCAAAAGGTTAGATGGACTAAGGAAACTGTTGGGAGTAGTGGTCCCGGTAAACTGCATTTTTTCCACTAGGCACAGCTGGTGGTATCCGTTAGGAAGAAGGTAGAGAAAATGAGCCGTTTAGGAATCTAGCGTTTTCCTCTTAAAAAGACTTGTTTGGCTACAAAGTGTAACATTTTAACTGAATGCTCAACCAGCACTGAAGCGGAGACATGAGGCACTGCCTTTCACTCAAGAGAGCCGCAAAATGTCCTTTTCAGACTTTTATCACAGTGACCCACTCGCACCGCGCCTTTACCTTGCCTCTGCCTGGAACGTCCTTAACTCCCTCCTGCCGCAAATTTCACCAGATTTTTGTTTTCTAATCCAGTCTCAAGGAAGACTTCCCGGCATCTCCCAGCCTACCGATCCTCCCGTCAATCTCGCCCACCACACTGAGTTCAGATAGCACGGTTTGAACTCATCTTTTTGTGTCTGTGTCCTGCACAGCGCCAACCCATCACTAAGCGCGCCACAAACTCAGCCCAATCTTAACGCCAAGTCTCTCCTAAAGACCGTCAGCGACGCCGGAAGTGACGCGCTCTCGGGCACAATGTGCTTCCGGTTTCCAAAGCCGTAGGAAGGCTGGCTTCTCTGGCTCACTAACTCGCCTGCTCTGGGGGATTCGTGCGCGGTAAGAAGCTGCGCGGTAGCGCAGTGAGGTGAGGTTCTCTACCATGAAAGCCACAGGGTCTCATCGTTCGTTCCCTCTGACCTGGCGGAACTTGTGTGTGAAGCTGGGAGGACACAGGGCCTGGCTGCTGGGTCCCTGAGCTGGCTGGAGCGTGGGATGCGCCGCCTGTCTAGGGGCGCTGGCCTCAGCTGTTGGGCTCGGGCGGGCGGGGACTGCGCGCCCAGACTCCCTGGGATCCGCACGCGAGTGGGCCGTTCGGCTCTCCCACTTCACCCTCTTGATAACTCTCAGCCTCCCCCTTCCCATGTATTCAAGGGAAGGATGATGCACTTCATTTTGAACAGCCTCGGTCCCCACTGTGACAGTCGCAGGAACTTCAGCGAAGAGTGCGCTCGGAAAGTGGGGTGAACCGTCTCACAACAATTCATTAGGTCCACCCTTCAGCTTCCACCCTTGGAGGAGATCTTTCTGTTGCCAGGAGCTGAGACTTGAAGGGGGATTGCGCAGGGATGACGGTCTTAAAAAGTGGCTTAGGCCGGGCGCGGTAGCTCGTGCCTGTAATCCCAGAGAGGCCGAGGCGGGCGGATCTCCTGAGCTCAGGAGTTCGAGACCACCCTGGGCAACATGGTGAAATCCCGGTCGTTACTAAAATACAAAAAATTAGCTGGGTGTGGTGGCACGTGCCTATAATCCCATCTACTCGGGAGGCTGAGGCCAGAGAATCGCTTGAGCCCCGGAGGCAGAGGTTGCAGTGAGCTTAGATCGCCCACTGCACTCCAGTTTGGGGTACTTGGGCTACAGAGTGAGACACCATCTCAACAATGACAACAACAAAAAAGGTGGTGGCTTAATACAGCCATGCTTCCCTTAGCAGCTGGGATGGTTCTGAAAAAGGTTGGGCCGTTTCGTGCTTGTGCAAACATATTGTACTTAACACGAACCTACACGCTTGGGCTGTATGTGATAGCTTGTTGCTTCTAGACTACAAACCTGTACAGCATGACTCCACTGAATACTGTAGGCAGTACTATAAAAGGATGTGTGTATCTAAACAGAAAATATACTGTAAAAATATGATATAAAAGAGAGTGTGGTACACCTGAATAGGGCACTTACTACGCATGGAGCTTGCAGGGCTGTCGGTATCTATGGGTCAGTCAGTGAGTGGTGTGTGAGTGTGAAGGCCTAGGATACTACTGTACACTACTCTAGACTTTATAAATGCTGTGTGCTTAGTCTAATCTGTTTATTTAAAAATGTTTAAAAACCTTAGCTTACTGTGCCAAACTTTTAAATGAATTTTAACTTCTTCACTCTTGTAATAACAGCTTAAATAAAACGTGAATATGTTGCATGGCTATCAAAATATTTTTTTATTCCCTTATATTATTATATAGATTTTTCCTGTTAAAATTATTTTTGTTGTTAAAAACTAAGGCACACACATTATGCCTACACCAGGTCAGTATCATCAGTATCACTCTTCTTCCTCCACATCTTGCCCTACTGGGAGGTTTTCAGGAGCAGTAACATGAATGGAGCTGTCATGTTTTATGATAACTGCCTTTTTCCGGGATACTTATAAATATCAAGTATTACATACAGTACATCATTGTAAGCACTATGCTTGTATATGACTGGCAGGCCAGTGGGTTTGTTTACACCAGCATCACCACAGACATGAGTAATGTGCTATACTATGAATTATGAGGTCTACAAAATCACTAGGCAATAGGAATTTTTCAGCTCCATTATAATCATCTGAGACCACTAACATGTGCAGTCACTGTTGACCTAAATGTTATGTAGTGTGTGATTGTAGTTGATGAATCTTTGATTATGGCTGAATGTTCTCATTCATTGCAGGCAAAAAAATACCCTCCAAATTACTAGGTAGTATGTAAAGTAACCAAAACTTTGTTCAGTTTTGTGTTGGAGCTAAATAGTTAATGCTAGAATAAATTACTTCTTTATGTATGTTCTCTAAATTGAAAAGTATTTCTGAATATTATAGCATAAGTATTAAGGGTGTAAAAACACGATACAGATTTTGTGTGAAAGGTATCTTATGATTCGGATCATAATTTAAATAGAATTGAAGATGATGTGAAATCACTGGGCTGAAAGTAGCTTATACCTTGATTAGTAAGAAAGGAAGCCCAGTATCATCCTGTGATGATAAACACTTTTATATGTTTTACTTATAATTCTGCCAGGAAATTTCAGCAAACTTCATATTAAAGGACATAATTTCTGTATACTTAGTAATCTGCTATGCAAATTGTTGCATTGAAGTGGCAGACTAAGCAAGAAGACTGGTAGAAAATAGCTGTGGGACTTGGAGATAGGAAAATAAACAGCCAGGAAAACTGCAGAATTTGGAAGGAATAATTGCATTCATTGTATTAGTGTCTGATTTATATTTTATGAAATAATTTGGTTTAAGATAATTTTTTAATTTAAGAAAAGCACACTTTTCTTTTTTAACTGGTGGGGCAGCTTTTCTGGTAAGTGGTAGATTTATATTAGAAGCATATCTATGCAGTGTATTACAGCATTAAATATGTATATGGATATCTAACTGAAGTAAAAAGGGTTTTAATAATTAAAAGTTTAACATATGGACATATTTAGTGGAGATCTAGTAATATAGCATGTCGCTTTAGTTGTGTTGTTTTGTTATTGATGACTAACCATCCATCTTTGTCTTAAAAATTGATACAGTACCTCTGATGAAATTATGACCAGGTGGGCACGAGTTAATACCACATATAACAAAAAACCCTTGCCTGCAACATCATGGGAGGACATGAAGAAGGAATCCTTTGAGGGAACAAGCCAAAACCTACCAAAGCATAAACGACTTGAAGCCAGTAGGCTATCCCTTAAAAATTATGCACCCCAAGCAAAACATAAAAAGAACAAAAAGAAAAAAGAGTACTTAAATGAAGATGTGAATGGATTCATGGAATACCTAAGACAGAATTCACAGATGGTTCACAATGGGCAAATTATAGCAACAGACAGTAAGGAAGTAAGGGAAGAAATTGCAGTTGCTTTAAAGAAAGACAGTCGACGGGAAGGAAGAAGATTAAAAAGACAAGCAGCAAAGAAAAATGCAATGGTGAGAGCATACCTTGTTATTTATTTAGCTAGAAACTATTCTTATACTAACATACGTATATATCATAGCAGGGTCTGGTTACTGTTATGTCCCAGATTTGTAAAGCATCGTTTTAAGGACTAGTACTATTTTAGCATATATATGGCTAGGCACATGATGTACGGGTTAATTATCACAACACCACAATAAAGGTGATGGCATTATTCCCATATTATGGATGGCAAACACTGAAGTGCAGACAGATTAAATAACTTGTGAAAGCCACTTAACTAGTAGCAGAGATGAAATTCAAACCCAGCCTGTCTGACTTCAAAACCTATGTTGTAAACCAGATGTGGTAGCCTATATCTATAATCCCAGCACTTTGGGAGGCTGAAAAGTAGGAGGATCATTCGAGCCCCGGAGTTAAAAGACCAGCCTGGGCAACATAGGGAGACCTCCTCTCTACCAAAAGAAAAAAAAATCAGCCAGGTGTGGTGGTACATACCTGTGATCCCAGCTATTTTGGAGGCTGAGGCAGGAGGATTGGGCCTGGGAGGTCGATGCCGCAGTGAACCATGGTCAACCGCTGCATTTCAATCTGGGTGACAAAACGAGAGTTTGTTTTCCAAAAATATCAAAACCTCTCCTTGCCTTCCAGTAGCCCCTTTTTCAAATTACCATTGAGAAAATGTCAAAATTATGAAGAAGGTAAAGTACAATACAGCAGATTAAATGTGTGGGAGTCCCTATTACTTGGAAAGGATATTCTTGGTCTTTATGAAATACTGAGGCTCTGGAAAGAGATACACAGGAGTCACACTAGTTAGGGCATAGTAATAGCAGAATTAAAAGTCCTTGAGACTCCCTTGTCATTGCCCTCTCTCCCCGATGTTACATTCAAAGGAATGCTGGAGGCAGCAGATTTCTTCTGTAATGCCTAGCTCTAGATTTTAAAGTATGTCAGGCACAGGGGATAAAATGCTTGGTATAATTATTTCCTTGGGAAGTGAGCTTCCCAAGTCTCCTAGCATGACACTTCATATGAATGAGGACTTGTTGCCAGTTATTATTTTTTTATTAGTATTAATATATGTAGAGCACTGTTTGCACCAATGCAGGCTTGAAATGTTAACAGCCTCTATAAATGTGTCTTTTGGCTGTTTGCAACATTATTCTATGCATTGTTATATTTAAAGATAATTATTTACAAATAATACTAATGAAACATTCCTTATGGATAAATTTGCATAGAAAAAATAACATTTCTATTGGTATCAGAATAGAGTTTTGTCTGTTTTAAAATATTTTAAGTCATTTTAATTTAATTCAGTTGACATATGGTGAATTACATACCATTTGAAAATGTTTACTGTTAATGACCTCTTAAGAAAAGCATTATGTTTGTAATTAAGTGGGGAAGAATGTTGTTTTTTAAAAAGGGGAGTGCTATATGAATAGTATATGGCTTGTTATGACCTATTGTTAATTTGCTTTCTTGCTATTTTTTAATACCTTACACTAAACATCAGTCCTTAAATGCTAATAAATTGATTATGCTATAGAAATTTACAGTCACAATCCCATCTACATTAAACTTAAGGACCATTCAAAAATTTTGCATTAGGTGATGATTAGGTTTTAAAGGAGAAGGCAGTGAACTAAGGCAGTGGTCTCAGCTTAGTAGAGACCACTTTGACTTCAAGAAGCCAAGACTTCCCATGGTGGTAATGCAGG
Organism: Callithrix jacchus; assembly: GCF_049354715.1. Lineage (NCBI taxonomy): Eukaryota > Metazoa > Chordata > Mammalia > Primates > Cebidae > Callithrix > Callithrix jacchus. The sequence continues at coordinate 129,656,025 of NC_133503.1, read as the reverse complement.
TTTTAGCAGTAGCTTTTCCTGCATTTGTATAAGAAATGCAGCCTCTTTGTTTGGACCAGCTCATTCTAAATGTACAAGTTACTGAAGAATTTAAAGGGACTGATTCTTTTTCAATATTTTATTAAGTAGGAAGAAAAGAAAGGACAGAGTTATAAAATAAATGTTTTATTTTACCTATTGAATTTGCTTTTTAAAAAAAAACCTGTGTTTATTTTGAAAAACATAATTAAATGACTATTTATTATCCAAGAAAGATGTCTTTTTCTAGTTTAAATAAAATAGTTTAAATAGCTGCCATATTTGTTTATGATTGATGTTCTCATTTATTGCAGCAAAAAAATTCTTCAAATTTCTGTAAATAACCATTACTCAGTTTATGTTGGAGCCAAGTAATTCATCTCAGAATAAATTACTCATTTAAAATGTATTGTGTATATATTCTAAAAATGAAACCTATTTCTGAATATTAAAGAATGTGTATGGCTGGTTGCAGTGGCTCACGCCTGTAATCACAGCACTTTGGAAGACCGAGGTGGGAGGATCACGAGTTCAGGAGATCAGGACCATCCTGGCCAACATGGTGAAACCCTGTCTCTACTAAAAATACAAAACTTAGCTGGGCATGGTGCCACGTGCTTGTAATTCCAGCTACTTGGGAGGCTAAGGCAATTGAATCACTTGAACCCGGGAGGCAGAGGTTGCAGTGAGCCGATATCGCACCACTGCACTCCAAGCCTAGCAAGAGAGCAAGACTCCGTCTCAAAAGAAAAAAAAATAAAAGAATGTGTATTTAGGGTACAAAAACAAGGATATACTTTTTTGCTATAAAATATATCTTATGGTTTGAATCATAATTTGAATGGAAACATTTGACCCAAATTCATTCAATTATGTGAACTTTAAAAGAAATATTTTTAAGAATTTTACAAGTACATAATAATTACACACAAACACAAATTTTGAGTGATAATTTTTATAGCCACTGTCCATCTCCTATAGAAAACTTCATTTTTCTGCTGTGGACATTCCAGTTAATCAAATGAATAGTCCATATTTGCTCAATTCATTTAAGCAATTGCGTTCCACAAAGCCACATATAACATTGTTCCTGAGATTGATAGATTTATTGGTTAAGGTTTTCAAAAGCAATAAAACCCTCTGATGGAAAGGACATCTCTTATTGTTTAGGAATGTATGAAACACTTTTTCCTATAAATAAAATATTGAAATTTCAGAAAAAGAGCTAAATAAGGTGAGAAATGTTTTAAATATGTTTTTGATAATAAGAATTAATAAAGTCACTGGTATAGCTTTGCAGTGTGGCAACCCACATTTTGTTTTTCCAGGTGTGTTTCCATTGTAGAAAACCTGGTCATGGAATTGCAGATTGCCCTGCCGCCCTTGAAAATCAAGATATGGGCACTGGAATATGTTACAGGTGTGGGTCCACAGAGCACGAAATAACCAAGTGTAAGGCTAAAGTAGACCCAGCTCTTGGTATGTTTTTCAGTTTTTTGTTTGGTTGGTGGGAAAAGCCAATAAATAGCACCCTGGGTATTTTTTTGTTAACAAAGTTTGTTATGAATGTGCCACTTAGTATTTGAAAATCATATGAGATTAAATTTTAAGTTATGTAAAAATATTTTTTATTCAGAGTATTTTAAAATAATGTGAATTTTTATGATTTGCCATATGTATTGTCAGCTTAATAGGAACTGTTGATTTTTATAGGTGAATTTCCTTTCGCAAAATGTTTTGTTTGTGGAGAAATGGGGCACCTGTCTAGAGCTTGTCCTGATAATCCCAAAGGACTCTATGCTGATGGTAAGTACTGTTACCCTCGTATAGCAGAAATGGTGGTCATGGTGCAGTTGTGATTTAATTTACACTCAATCAGTTCTTGAATAAATTCTTGAATAAATTGCAACGCCTTGAGATTTCATTATTTGTATCACATGCTGTTATATGTACTGGGCTTTTTGTGCAGTTTGTGAGACTATGTTATACATTTCTACTTTTAGATATAATAGAAGCAGAGGGATTATATCTCAAGCTAATATAAGATTTTTTAAATCATGTTATATATTTAACCTCAGACAGCATAGTGTTTTGGTGGAAGGGCAGGTACACATGACTTAATATTGCAGTAATGTTTGCTTCTGAATTTTTTTCTTATTTTTCTGGCGTGGGATTATGTGGCTTTTTTCTCTTTAACTCAGGTAATTAAGGTTCACACAGTAAAGTCTGTATGGTCTACAGCTTTAAGGAGGAGGTTGTTATCTCTTAATGTGATGGCTGGTGCCATGAGGCCCTAGATGTTTCTTGTGTCATGTCCTGAGTTTCCCCTGGAGAAGTCCAGTGAAAAAGTTTACTTTTGGAGTCTGTCAGACTTGGGTTATAGCCCCAGCACTGCCACTCACTAGCTGGGGGACTTTGGTAAACTTACTAAACTCTTATCTCAGTTTCCTCACTTGTAGAATGGACATGATAAAACTGTATTTTATTGATCCTAAGATGCACAGTTTTTGAATTTTAATCTCTCTGAAATCAGAATGTATCTTACCATTGGTGATCACACATAACTGACAGCTGTTTTTCTGAGAGATATGTGCAATAATGATACATCTTATAATCAGTGGTATCTTAGAGTTGATGAATTAAAGAGTTATTATAACAATTAAAATATACTATTCAAGTGCTTCTTTTTCACTATGACATGTAAAGAGACCAAGGCCTGGAAAATGCTCAGGTACATTTTAGTTTTGAGCTGATGAAACTGGGTAGATAACATGACTAATGAGCAAAAATGACTTTCACTGGTCAACCAAAGAGACTAGATGTTTAAAAAAAGATTAATGCAGCAAGGAGAGTAGATCACATAGATGTGAAAATTTGGCCAGATTTGCCTGTGTGTGCTTTGATTTTATAATTTACAATCTTTTGTTTCCAATAAGGGGCTTTCTGTAACTTCTCTTAATTTAGAACACTTTGGAAGCAATAGAAACTTTGGATACATTTTTTTATGGTACATGTGATGTATATAGAATTAGTACTTTATTTTTAAGAGGTAAAGCATTGTTGGGGGGTAAAGTAGGGTGGGTTTCCAACTTTGCATTTTTTATATTAAAAATAAAGTCAAGATTTGAGGAAAAGAAAATTCGGCCAGATTTGTATCTGATTAGCTCAGTGTTCTAAGTCACTTAACATTTCGAGCATGATCACAATAGTGCTTGACCATTAAGCAATAGTGTTTGATCATTAAGTGAAAGATTTATTTTAGAAACTACATGTGTCATATTTCACAATCCTGAAATGTTGTTTAAAGTAGGCAGATGGGCATTTTTATAGGGATAGGGTACCTGGCTAATGAAAGGCACTGAAACAAAAATTAACTTTCTTTCATAAATGCTTACCCCCATCTGATCTGTACAGTTGAATAGTGGTTTCTAATCTGTTTCTGGGCCATTGACTGTTTGAGAATCTGACATACTATTCAGGAAAGTGCATCTGCTTACAACTTTTGTTTACAGGTCCAAGGATTCACAGACTCTTGACTGTCTAAGCATTGTTAAGATCCAGGCTTCTGTGCAATGGCTCTTGAACAAATGCCTTCCATCGTATCTCATTTCTCTTTCCTACTTTTCTCAAGGCCAGGTGCAAGAAGCAGTGGGTGGGTACAATTTAGTGCTCTGTGAGTGTCAAAGGAATGAATGAATTTTTAATAGGAATGGTGGCTCCTCCCTATGTTCCTGGTCCAGCTGCCTTTACAACTGGCAAGGAAGTGAGGATCCAGTAAGATGGGAAAGTGCTTTGAGATGTTAAAAATTCCGTGTAAGTATGAGATGGTATTCAGTATTCAGTGACTTTGCTCTTTCAATAGGTGGTGGTTGCAAACTTTGTGGCTCTGTGGAGCATTTAAAGAAAGATTGCCCGGAAAATCAGAATTCAGGTGAGATCTCTGGGCTTCTCCTTAGAAGGGGTGAGATTAGTATTCTGTGTTTTATTCTGCACTTGTTATTAATCACTCATTGAGGTACTAATGATTTTAAGACAACCTGTTTTCCTATTGTAGCAATGACTTAATCACTTCTCTGTTAGCAATAGACACACATAGTATTAAGTAACTGAGTAGTTGGGGAAAAAAGTGACCAATCAGCCTTAGAGGACCCTGACTTTATAAGACATCTTATTCACAAGCATTTATATTTGCTAACAAATGAATTTAATATAATAGAGCCAATTCTCTTACAGAAAAGTATGAATTCACTAAGAGAAAATAAAAAATATGAAATAATTTTCAATAGTCTTGTTATTGAGTGTCCCCATGTACTCTTTGCTTTGTATATACCTAAAAGATTCAGAGTTGATTGCAGAAACTACCAAAATATTAAAAATGTGTTGAATCTGGCTAGTTATTTTCTTCCTGATGAAATACCAGCCTTATTTATCAAAAACTTCAGAGATGTTCACTATACCTATGGCAGACTTTTGAGGAAGTGATGATTATTACATTAGTTTGCCTGGACTAGAATGATGAACTCCTATGGGTAAGAAAGCAAGAAGACAGTAGGATAGCCCAGCAGTGCTTGTTATAGAAAGAGCACATTTCTTTTTATTTCACGTAGTCACAACACTACACAAATAAGTCTGCTCATTCTTACTTCCTGTCCCTAACATTTAAATTTGAAAACCAAGAGTTCTTGTTTACAAGCTTGTCTAGAAGATAGTCTTTAGTACATTGTAGGCAGTGAGATTGAAATGATGAAGTGGAATTTGAATTCTCCCTCCTGGGAGGATTGCCACTTTCCAAATGACAAGACTGACAAGCAGATGTGGTATAATTTCACAGGTGGAATCTTGTGCATTTAAAACTGATGCTTCATAAGCCTTGCTGTTTACAGACTCTTGGAATTCATTGACTTTGTAATGATGAACTCTGGGAAAGAATGAAGGAGCTTTCTCATCAATTCATGCATTGCAAAGTAGTTGCTGCATTTCCCTAATTGGGATGAGAAATTGCCTGTGGTACTCTGAAATCAAGGGTTATAATCAATTACAGAATTTCTCACTTTCCTTTAGTGATGGAGTCTTCTCTCCTTGTGATTATTCATGTCAAAATGAGTTCCTTTCCAAAACCAATGACAATCTGAGTGGATGCATTTGATTACTGTTTTTCTCAGATTCTGACTTTTCTATTCCTTTACAGATCGAATGGTCACAGTTGGTCGCTGGGTAAAGGGAATGAGTGCAGATTATGAAGAAATTTTGGATGCACCTAAACTGCAAAAACCCAAAACAAAAATACCTAAAGTTGTTAATTTTTGATAACAACTAGCACTACCATTAGTTACCACCTCATTTTTACTTTCTAAACAGACCCATTTCACAAGTTAGAGTCGGGCTCCCTTGTGGCCAGGACTGCACTGTAGATAGCAGTATGATCTAACTGTGATCAAAAACCATTTTTTTTATTCTGTGCATCAAATAGTACTTCTACCACTGTTTGGAGAAAACTAAGAAGAGAATAAGATGGTTAAATGGATTCTCTTAAAGAATACATTTTAAGGGACAGAACTTAGGCATAACTAAGTGGATGTATACCTAATTGTAACAATCATCTTTTATAAAAGCAAAATTATGCATGAATGTGAAACACCCCTAAACAAAGGATACAAATGAACTTTTGGTGATACTGTTTTCTTGGCTCAAAGTATCAATGTATTATTATAACAGAAATGTACAAGTTGCTAGAAAGTCTGTCTTTTTAAAATATGGAATAAAAATGTGTTTTCTATTACTTGTTTTTCTGAATACCTGATTCTTGATTGAAATAGCCAGTATTTGTTAATATCCACCTAACATTCCCTTTGGAAACAAGATTCTTTATGACTCTTAGATGAGAATAAACATTTTTTGTTTTAGTTTTGACACAAAGGATTTTATGTAATCCTTTGACATAAAAGGATGACAAGTTACTAAAGTTAAAATTGAAATAACTCAATTTAACAGCAGCTCTTTTTGTCCTTGATTTTTGAGAGAGAAATTCTAGCTAAAATTCAGTTTTCATTACTTAACCAGAATGATGGCACATAACAGACTGTATAATAAACTTAATAGCATTTTGTTCACATGTTTTAGATGAGGCAGAGTGAGATGGAAGTATCACCATAATAGAGTTAGAACACTAATCAGAGACCCATTAGCGTCTTTGTTTGATTTGATGAATTCATGCATACTTAATACATACATTTCACAAGGCATAACACTACCATTGTACTGTATAATGGAATGACTCTAGTGGTTTTGTGTTTCATTTGAAATTTTACCTGATTGAATCCATTTGTAACTAAAGGAAACAGCTGTGATTAGTTACTGATGCCTCAAAAGCAAAATATTTACCAAATAAGAAAAGAAACACTTTTCTCTGTTTTCATATCTGTACAACTCAACAGTTCTAGTCTTAATAAGGAGCTGTTCTTTTATTTCAGTGTGAGAGGAAAACATGATGACAAAATACTGCTCAATATCCCAGAGTTTAAGGAAATGAGTGCCATTTAAAAGGAATTGCACAAGCCATGCAGCTGGAAAAGGATAGTAATGCTGCCTTAGTCATCTAGTCTGAACACACCCAGATTTATTTCACCTGACCCATTAGCAGAAGGCTTTGTAGAGTCTACAGCCTGTCAGCTCAAAGTTACGTCTATTGCTTTTTGTAGTCTTGAGTGCAAGGGTATTGGTATCCCTTTTGTCTTAATTGGATTACTTTGTTTATATACACATATATATATATATATATATATATATATATTTTTTTTTTTTTTTTTTTTTTGAGAGGGAGTTTCGCTCTTGTTACCCAGGCTGGAGTGCAATGGCGCGATCTCGGCTCACCGCAACCTCCACCTCCCGGGATCAGGCAATTCTCCTGCCTCAGCCTCCCGAGTAGCTGGGATTACAGGCATGTGCCACCATGCCCAGCTGAGTTTTTGTATTTTTAGTAGAGATGGGATTTCACCATGTTGACCAGGATGGTCTGGATCTCTCGACCTCGTAATCCACCCGCCTCGGCCTCTCAAAGTGCTGGGATTACAGGCATGAGCCACCGCGCCCAGCCTACTTTGTTTATATTTTAATGATCTATAAACATCAGGCAGTGAAAGTTATTAGAAATAAATTGCAGGTACTGAATGTAACATTAAACAAGTGTAGAGATACTGAAAGGAAAGCACCAGAGAGGTCCTGAGTGTTTCCTAAAAGGAGCTATAGACATTGGTTATTTTCTTAGCTTAAAATGCCTAAAAAGGAAGGCAACAATTTATCATTCATCTTATATATTTCCCGAGCACTACTATGTTCCTGTTACTCTTACGCACTTGAAATTGTGGCAGTCAGTAAGACAAGGCCACATGCATAATAATGGGGCTGAATAATGGACAGGAGACTAAGGAAAAATACCAGAAGGAAATGTTTTATTACGTTACTAAAATATTGTTTGAATCCCCTAAGACTTTAAAAGAATTTTTTAGATCTGTCACCCAGGCTGGAGTGCAGTGATGCATAGCTCACTGAAGCCTCAAACACCTGGGCTCCAGCAATCCTCCCACCTCAGCCTCCTGAGTTGCTGGGATTACAATAGGCATGAGTTACTATACCCAGCAGAATCTGCTAAGACTTAGTCCTTAGCGCTCCTTCAGTCTTTTGTAAATTTCATCTCCTCTTACAAACTTATCTTTCACTTTTCTATGAATGACTCCTAAATCTCCAGCAGCCCTAAAATCCCAGCTTTCAGTCCCATCTTTCATCTGCCTGCTGAATGTTCCTACTGGGATGCTCCACTGATACCTCTAATTCAAGATGGCTTTAAACGGTCTCACTTTCTCCTGAAAAAAAAAATGTTGAATTTACCTTTTTTCTCTTTTTGTTTTCACTACAATTACATTCCAAGCCACCAGACCTGAATCTCAAGTTGCTCTTTCCTTGACATTCCCCCAGTCCCCATAGCCAGCCCCCCTTATTTCCTTCAGGCATCTGCTATGACCATCCTTATAGGAAAGAGCTGCTCCTTCCTTCCTCATCCAAATACCTAACACTATAGCTTTATTTGTTTATTGGTTTTAGTATATTTAGTTTATATTTAGTTTATTTAGTATATTTAGTTTATTGGTTTTAGTATATTCACAGAGATATGTAACCATAACCACAATCAATTTTAGAGCATCTTCATCACCTTCAAAAGAAACCCATACCCATTAGCGGTCATTCATCCTTCCTATCCCCAATCCCCACAAACACCCCACCTGCCCTACTCTAAGCAACCATGAATCTATTTTCTCTCAGGATTTGCCTACTCTCCTCATTGGGAAGTTTTGAGCTAGGAAGTGACATGCTGTGACAAACCTTTTTAAAAAATATCATTCCAGCTGCTATGTGGAGGATAAATTGTAGGAGTACAAGAGTAAACAGAGAAATTAGGAAGCTCTTGCAGTGAGAAATTATAGTGTCTTAGACCAGCGCAGTGAATGTGAAGATAGAAATGGACATAAATTTTGTTCCTGGCAGGAGGTTGAACCTCCAATTTGTCTTACCACTGAAAATATATACCCAAAATGTGGAGTAAATTTATTTTTCAATCTCCTTAAAGGAAAACTGAGTTTACAAGAAAGCACAGAACCTACAGAGGCTAAATATTAAGTGAATGCAGGAGCTTCAGAAGATAAGCCAGTGCTGAAGCTGAAGGTATCTGCTGAACCCTAAAAAATGTGAGCTTCATGGGAACAAATACAGTCAAGGGCCCACTTACTATGGGCAGTGTGGTTGAAGACCTTTGCATAAAGCAGAGACCAAAGGGCTATACCCTCAGTGTAAGAGTGAATGAGAAATAAGCTTACTCTAAAGAAGACAGGAAGAGAACTTGTTGCCTGTCTCCACTTTGGCATTAAGTGGCAGGGAAAAAAATTGTCCACTGTCACCCAAGTTTTCAGTCTTAATTCATAATGCTTGTGTGGTCAAATTGGTCTTAGCTTGAGATCTTCATTTGAAAATTATTCTGAGTTAGAAGTGCTCTGCAGTGACTGGCAGAATCATTGCAATCCATTCTGGCAACCCTCAACTAAAATCTAGGCCTCAAAGAATTCACACAAAATTCAAGGGACCAGACTTCATGATAAAATCACAAACACACACAAGAAAATATGATACCATGAATAAGAGCCAGCAGCAGCAACGAGTAGTAAAATCAACCCTGCAAACATTTCAGGTTTGGGAATTATTAAATAAAATGTAGTAAACAAGCATGCTTTGTGTTTTGTTTTGTTTGGGCCACTATAACCAACTAATGTAAACTAAACCAGATGGCTTATAAACAACAGAAATTTTTATTTCTTACAGTTCTGCAGACTAGAAAGTCCAAGATCAAGGTTCCAACAGATTCCGTGTCTGTGAAGGCCTGCTCTTTGGTTCAATAGATAGTGCCTTCTTGGCCTGACGAGGTGGCTCACATCTGTAAACCTAGCACTTTGGGAGGCCCAGGTGGGTGGATCACTTGGACCTAGCAGTTCAAGACTGGCCTGGGCAACACGGCAAAACTCTACAAAAAGTACAAAATGTAGCTGGGTGTGATGGCTTGCTCCTGTAGTCCCAGCTACTTGAGAAGCTGGAGGGGAAAGGATTGCTTAAGTCTGGGAGGTCAAGGCGGCAGTGAGCTGAGATTGCAGCACTGTACTCCAGCCTGGGTGACAGAGGAGCAGGACCCTGCTGGAAGAGGAGCGGAGGAGAGGGCAGGGAGGGGAGGGGAGGAAGGAAAAGAAAGGAAAGAAAGAAAGACAAACCAGATAGCGCCTTCTTGCTGTGTCCTCACATGGTAGAAGGTACAAACAGACTCTGCGCCTCTTTTGTAAAGGCACCAATCTCACTGATGAGGGCTCAACTCTCATGACCAAATCACCTCTCAAATGCTCTATCTTAATACTATCACCTTGGGGGTTAGGATTTCAACATATGAATTTGGGGAGGATGTAACATTCAGACCATAGCCATTCATATATTTAAAGAAATTTAAAAAATGGAAAATTTGGGAAAGGAACAGGAGATTGTTTAAAAAAAAAAAAAAAAAGAAAAGAAAAGAAACCCGAAAAACTACCAAACAGAATTGAAAAGTAACCAATAGGAACTTCTAGAATTGAAATTGAAATTTTAATTATAGGTCAAAAAATGATAAAGTGGGCTGGGTGCAGAGGCTCACACCTATAATCCTAGCACTTTGGGGAGCTGAGGCAGGTGGATTGTCTGAGCTTAGGAGTTCAAGACCAGTCTGGGCAACATGACAAAACCCTGTCTCTACTAAAGTACAAAAAATCAGCCAGGCATGGTGGTGCACACCTGTAGTCCCAACTACCTGGAAGGCCGAGGCACAAGAATTGCTTGAACCTGGGAGGCAAAGGTTGCAGTGAGCCAAGATCGTGTCACTGCACTCCAGCCTGGGCAACATAGCAAGACTCTGTCAAAAAAAAAAAAAAAAAAAAAAAAAAGATAAGGTGAACAGAACACTGAATTGGAAGATAAATCTAAAGAAATTCAAATATACCACAGAGAGATGTCGAGTTCTACGTATGTGAAAAGAGGTTAAGAGGCTTTGAGGACAGAATAAGAAAGCCTCACAAATTTATAATAGAATGGGAAAGAGGCAATATTTTTTTAAATAGCCAAGAATTTCTCAGAATCACTGAAGCTTTTGTATTTCCTTTCGGGAAGCTGAACATGTCCAGAGAAGGTTAAATAAGATGACAACATACACAATGAGGCATTATAGTATATTGCAGAACCGTAAAATAAGGAGATTATTTTAAAGCATTCAGAGAGAAAATACATTACCTACAAAGAAGAACAATATGCTCTGTCACAATAACAGTGAAAGCCAGGAAACAGTGTATAATATCTTTAATATGCTTCGAAAAGATAATTTTCAACTTAGAATTATATGCTCACTGAACTATATTTAAAGATGAAAGACAATGCTAGGTGGTGCTACATGCCTATAGATAGTCCCAGCTACTCAGGAGGCTGAGGCAGGATTCTTTGACCTCAGGAGCTCAAGGCCTGAACATAGTGAGACCCTAGCCTCAAAAAAAAAAAAAAAAGGAGGTAAATTTTTAAAATGTACCACCAAGAGCTCCTAAAGAAAATTCTCAGTGTTGTACCTTGGGCAGAAGTGAAGTCATAGAAGATGTAAATTCTAAGATGCAGGACAGAATGGTAAGCAAGCATACTGGTATATATGTAGATACACTGAAATCAATACTACTAAAAGAACAAAAATACGTGTAACCTGTAGATAACAGTAGTATATAAGCTAAGTATTATAATATAAAGTATTATAAAATCCTTCTACTGTATTGTTCTTGTGAAGAGAAAAAATACAAATTAATTTTAAACTTTGAGACTTTGTAACTGAGATGAGAAAAACAAGTTTTATTCATTCAAAGAAAATTTAATTGAATACCTATTATGTGCCAGGAAATATACTAATACTGAGGACACAGCAATGAACAAAATGAAAATTTTGGCTCTTATGAAGCTTACATTCTAACTGGGGATGACAGATGAAAAAAATATATAAAAGATATATGTGCCAGACACGGTGGCTCACACCTGTAATCCCAGCACTTTGGGAGGCGAGGTGGGTGAATTATGAAGTCAAGAGTTTGAGACCAGCCTGGCCAAAATGGTAAAATCCTATCTCTACTAAAAATACAAAAATTAGCTGGGTGTGGTGGCAGGTGCCTGTAATCCTAGCTACATGGGAGGCTGAGGCAGGAGAATCACTTGAAACCGGAAGGCAGAGGTTGCAGCGATCCGAGATAGCGCCACTGTACTCCAGCCCAGGCAACAAGAGCGAAACTGTCTTAAAAAAAGAAAAAAAAGATATATGTTAGATAATGGTAAGAATTAAAAAGAAAAAGGGAAGTTTGGGGGAGGTGATTTTAAATAAGGGGCTTAGGAAAGGCCTCTTTTATAAGATAGGCTTTGCGGATAGACCAAAAAGAGGTGAGGTTATGTAAGTCTTGGTGTATCAGTCAGTTCTCACAGTATTGCGATGAAGAAATACCCGAGCCTGGGTAATTTGTAAAGAAAGTGGTTTAATTACTCACACTTCCGCAGTGGCTGAGGAGGCTTCAAGAAACTTACAATCATGATGGAAGGCAAGGGAAAAGCAGGCACCGTCTTCACAGGGCAGCAGGACAGAGCGAGTGCCCGCGGGGGAAATGCAGGACGCTTATAAAACCATCAGATCTCGTGAGACTCACTCCCTTTCACAAGAACAGTGTGGGGGAATCCACCCCATGATTCAGTCACCTCCACTTGGTCCTGCCCTTGACACGTGGGGATTATAGGGATTACAATTCAAGGTGAGATTTCGGTGGCGACACGGCCAAAGCATATTATCCTGGGTATCCTGAGGTGAGGGAATAGATAAATGCAATTATACTGAGGAAGGAGCATGCCTGGTATAGCAAAAAGGGGGAAAAAACACCAAAACAACAACAACAACAAAAAAAAAACCAGCAAAGAGACCAATATGGCTGGAAAAGAATGAGGAAACAACTAGTAACGGTTCATATCATTAACAAGGCTGAGATTCTGTAGGCTCTATTAGTCAGTTTCTGCTATTAGTCATAAAATCTCAGCAGCTTACAAGAATAACCATTTATTTAGCACATGCCCATGGGTCAGAGATCTAGGGTGGGCATACCTAGACAGCCATGCATATCCTGCTTGGGCTTGTTGACAACCATCTGCAGTTCAGTTTGGGGCTGGCTGATCTAAGCTGGGCTCAGATGAAGCAGTTCTCTTCTGCGTGTCTCTCTTTCTTTTCCTGGGACCAAGACTAACCTTGGCATGTTTTTCTCATGACAGTGGTGGCAGAGATGCAAGAAGGAAAGCCCATTGCAAAAATACTTTTCAAGGCTTTGGTTGCATGATGTCTGCTCACATTCCATTGATGAGTCACATGGTCAAGCCCAGAGGAAAGAAATAGGAAAGTATACTCCATTCCTGAATGAAAGGTGACAGAGTGAATAGTTCTGAATAGTCATCTAATGTACCACACAGACCCTTATATTATGAGACTATGGCTTTTACTCTGTGATGTGCAAAATTGTTAATGGGTTTTGAGGAGAAATGTGATATGATCAGGTACTGGATTGAAAATAGAACGAAGGGAGGAGCAAACAGAGAAACGGAAACGAAAGATAGGTTATTTATTTATTTATTTTTTGAGACAGATTCTCACCTCTCAACCAGGCTAGAGTGCAGTGGTGCGATCTCAGCTCACTGCTACCTTCGTCTCCCGGGCTCAAGCAATTCTTCTGCCTCAGCCTCCCGAGTAGTTGGGATTACAGGTGTGTGCCACCACACCTGGCTAATTTTTGTATTTGTAGTAGACGGGGTTTCACCATGTTGGCCAGGCTGGTCCTGAACTCCTGACCTCAGGTAATCTGCCCACCTCGGCCTCCCACAGTGCTGGGATTACAGGCATGAGCCACCGTGACCAGCAGGGAATATAGGTTATAATCCAGATAAGAGAAGATAGTGTTTTGGATTAGGGTTTTAGTGGTAAAGTTGCTAAGAAGTAGTCAGGTTTTGGTTCTGTTTTTGACATAGAGCCAATAGAATTTGCTGAAGGAAAGGGAATTTGTGGAGGGGAGGGCAGAATTGCGTGATTTGGAAATATTGACTTTGAGATGACACTGTTGTCCTCATGGAACTATCAATTAAGTACTTAAATATACAAGTATGAAGCTCAGGAGAAATTAACCTAGAGGCATAGATGTGGGAGTTCCTGGTAAATAGATGGTTTTTAAAACCCAGATCCTGGTTAGAGCTACTGAGGAATAGCGATAGAGGAGAAGAGGCCAAGGGCAGAGCCCCAGGCTAACCTAATATTGAGAGATCTGATGGAGGAGGAAGAATCACAAGAAAAGGCTTTAAAAATGGGATCAGTGACATAGGAGGAATTCTAAGAGTGTGAGGTCATGGAAGCCAAGAAGAGAAAATGCTGCAAAAAGAAACAAGGAGCCAACTTCACTGAAGGCTACTCAGAGACTAAAGAAGTCAAGAACAGGGCCATTAGATTTGGCAATAGAAAAGAAACAGTTGATCCTGATAATAAAGTATTGTGGAATAGTGGAGGTGGGAGTATAGTTAGGTAAGTAAAGGTGTGAAGACCACCTCTATAGATCACTGGAATAGAGATGGGGTGGGATTTAAGAAATGCATCCAGAAAAACTATTGTTTTATTTTTATAAGAGATACCAGTGGTTATGGAAATCAATCCAATGGAGGTAAAGAAACTCCTGAAGCAGAGAAAAAAGAGAACTGAAGGAGAGGAGTCCTGGAGAAGGTGAGAGAAATTGCTCTTTGCTAGGTGTAGAGCTATTTTATGCATTATAATAGGAGAAAAGGCAAAGAGATGAAAGGTGCATGGATGGGAATAGGAGAAGACTCCTGCTGGATGGTTTATATTTTCTCAATGAAGTATTTTCTGAAGTTCATGAACTGAGTCTGGGTAAGAGACATGAGAAGCTTGAGGGAAGAGGACTCAGTGTGAAATAGCAAACATCCAGGGAAATGAAATAGAATTTCCAGCCTCCTCAGTACCCTTTTAAAATTTGTGCTCATGAACTTAAAGTGAGACCAGTACACAATTTTCACCTGTTCTGTGCAGGGGTGAAGTATTATGAATACTTTAATTTAGCCACAGTTGGGGTTTTTGTTAGAGAAGCTGAATGAAAGGACAGAGGTGCAGTGTTTTTCAGGAAGTGATTATAATGATGGATCACAGAATCTAAGCCGGACAAGGAAACAAGTGGGGGCATGTAAAGTGGGAATGAGTTGTGTCCAATGATAAAAATACTATTCTTCTAATCTATTTTAAGTATCCCAAAATATCACTAAATTGGATGTGAAAGGTGGTATCAGATGTGTCGTTTTTATAGGGTGCTTCATCCTTGCAGGTGTAAAATGAGAAAGGCGTTTTTAATATCAGGTCTATCTGATTTTGAATCTGGAATTGGTTTACTGTCAATAAATGTGAAGTTGTCTGAGAGTTTTGCTTTCTCTTTTTAGAGATAGTGTCACACCCTCTCTCCTGGGCTGGGATGTAGTGGCATGATCTTGGCTCATTGCAGTCATGGCTCCAGGGCTAAAGCAATCCTCCCACCTCAGCCTCCCAAGTACCTGGAACTACAGGCATGCACCACAATGCCCGGTTGATTTTTTCAATTTTTTGTAGAGATGGGGTCTTGCTATGTTGCCCAGGCTAGTCTCAAACTGGGCTCAAGTAATCCTACTGCTTCAGCCTCTGAAAGTGCTGGGATTATAGGCATGAGCCACTGCACACCCAGCCCTAAGATTCTTTTATTTTTTTTTTTGAGATGGAGTCTTGCTCTTTGTAGCCCAGGCTGGAGTGCAGTGGCATGATCTCAGCTCACTGCAACCTCTGCCTCCTGGGTTCAAGAAATTCTCCGCCTTGGCGTCCCGAGTAGCTGGGATTACAGGCATGCATCACCATGCCCAGCTAATTTTGTATTTTTAGTAGAGACAAGGTTTTGCCTTCTTGGTCAGGCTGGTCTCAAACTCACGACCTCAGGTAATCCACCTGCCTCGGCCTCCCAAAGTGTTGGGATTACAGGTGTAAGCCACTGTGACCAGCTGAGATTCTTACTGTTAAATTAATAGTTAATTGTTTTGTGTTGACAAAAGACACAAGACTTTTGGTTCAGAGAGGAAGGACTGTATTACTCATGACACAGCCAGCAGCATAAGTATCAGCATATTTGTGTTGCTTTCCTTTCCCTCCCAGTCTCACAGAGGTGACAAGATGGGCCTAGTGAATGCTGCAGACATATTGAGTTTGCGTCCCAGCTGAGGAACCCAAGTCCCAGAACTTTTTGAGCAAGTAGCAATCACTGTAGCAGGCAGCAAGCATGAAGTCATGCTGTGGTCACCTTGACCTACTTGGTTGTCTATGGGACTAGCTACAGAAATTGCTCAGAATTGGGAAACAGATTAGTCCTATAGCCTGGCACACTCAGCAAGAATGGGCTATACCACCCAAGGCTCATGGTGAGCTGCCTGTCCCCATAGTTATACTTTGGAAAGGGGGACTAAATCATGAACAAACTTAATAGTTCTTATTTTAATAATTTACTCTAAGCCACAAAACTTCTTTATATGTATGTTTTATTTTTATTTATTTATTTTTGAGACAGAGTTTTGCCCTTGTTACCCAGGCTGGAGTGCAATGGCGCGATCTCGGCTCACCGCAATCTCCGCCTCCTGGGCTCAGGCAATTCTCCTGCCTCAGCCTCCTGAGTAGCTGGGATTACAGGCACGTGCCACCATGCCCAGCTAATTTTTTGTATTTTTAGTAGAGACGGGGTTTCACCATGTTGACCAGGATGGTCTCGATCTCTTGACCTTGTGATCCACCCACCTCGGCCTCCCAAAGTGCTGGGATTACAGGCGTGAGCCACCGCGCCCGGCCCTATATGTATGTTTTAAATATATATTTTCTTTTAACTTAATCCCAAATATGATAGTATCAACATATATTTGTAAGACTATCCTTATGACTATGCCAGTAAAAATTTCCAAGCTTATTTCTGAATGTATAATAAGAAATACAGATAAAACCATGTGATTATGTGTGTGTGTATGTGTGTATATACTGGTTTCTTTTCATCATTTATTAAAATTGATGATTTCCTAAAGATGTTTGAGTACAGGGTAAACTATATTCTAATCCATTTTCACATTTCTTTCTCTAGATTTTTTTCTAAAGCAAACATAATAGAAAAACTGAATGCAGATTAGTAACTAGGCTGCACTAAAACCAGAAAGAATAGAAATGAGCTCCCCCCGGAGGGGACTCAAGATGGCGCTGTGAGAACAACCCAGGATTGGAGCCCGCGTTGAATCCGCAAACGGTGAGTCAGTGCTGCATTTCCAGACTGATCTTTGTTGCCCACAGAACGGGGAAACTCCCAAGTATAAAAAGACACGGGACGCCAGGCAGTAGGTCTGCCTGGCGAAGCTGGCAGACGGGGCGGCGGCGGCCGGCCCTACCCAGCAATCCCCACAGGGCGCGCTTGTCCGGGTGCCTTGTTGAACCGGCAGCCTGAGACTTGAGAGGGCTGAACTTGAGAGGGCTGGACTTGAGACTGAACGAGACTTGCACAGTAGCCCAGCCCAGGGGATTGCAGGGACAGATCATTTGGGATACCCAGTGGGACGAACAAAACCGCGATTTCAAACTATCCCGGGCAGACGGTCCGAGACGCTCTGTGGGGGAGGGGCGTCCACCACTACGGAGGCAACCTGCCCCAACTGATATACACGCCCACTGCTGACGCAGCCAGCCATTGCCGAGGCAACCCGCCCCAACTGAGATACACGCCCACTGCTGACGCAGCCAGCCGTTGCCGAGGCAACCCGTCCCTACTGAGATACACGCCCACTGCTGACGCAGCCTGCCGTTGCTGAGGCAACACGCTACAACGAAGAGACTCTGCCGCAGGGCGTGGCGGAGACCACAGCAGAGCCGGCAGGAACAGCGCGAATCACACAACAGCAGGGCGGAGCCTCGGCAGCCAAACAGTGGCTAGTCTGCCTTCGAGCTGGGCAGGACACCTGATCGGACATCCAAAAATAAAGCCCAAACCCCTCAACACAGAGCATTTGAGAAAAAAAAAAGGGTTGTTTAATGAGCTGTGTTGCAGCAGAATCAAACATAGCAGCCTAACAGCCCTGAATGAACAACAGAGTGCACAGCTCAGCAATTAAACCCCTATAAAGTACAAACTGTCTCCTCAAGCAGCTCCCTGACCCCTCTATATCCAAAAGACTGTCATTAGGCAGGCATCATCCTGGGACAAAGAGAGCAGAAAAAGAAACTGGTAGCATCCCTCGCTGTGCCACGGCTACTAGAGGTGCACCCCAGACAAGCAGGGTCTGGAGCGGACCTCAGCAGTCGTACAGCGAAGGGGCTAGACTGGTAGAAGGAAAACCAAGCAACAGAAATACTTCATCATCAACATTCTGGGTGTTCACTCAGAGACCCAAACAAAAAGTCAGCAACTACGCGGACGACCAGCAGACAAATCCAAAAAGATGGGAAGAAACCAGCGCAAAAAGGAGGAAAACACCCGAAACCAGAACACATCGCCTCCTAGAAAGGACCAAAACTCCTCACCAGCAAGGGAACAAAGCTGGACGGAGAATGACTGTGACGAAATGACGGAATTAGACTTCAGAAGATGGATAATGAGAAACTTTGGTGAGCTAAAAGATCATGTATTAAATCAATGCAAAGAAACTAAGAATCTTGAAAAAAGATTTGAAAAAAGATTCGAGGAAATGATAACAAGAATGGATACCTTAGAGAGGAATATGAATGAATTAAAGGAGCTGAAAAACACAATACGAGAACTTCGTGAAGCAAACGCAAGTTTCAATAGCCGAATTGACCAAGCAGAAGAAAGAATATCTGAAGTCGAAGACCAACTCAATGAAATAAAACGAGAAACCAAGATCAGAGAAAAAAGCGCAAAAAGGAATGAACAAAGTCTCCAAGAAATGTGGGACTATGTGAAAAGACCTAACCTACGTTTGATAGGTGTACCAGAAGGGGACGAAGAGAATGAATACAAGCTGGAAAATACTCTTCAGGACATCATCCAGGAAAATTTCCCCCACCTAGCAAGACAAGCCAACACTCAATTGCAGGAAATACAGAGAACACCACAAAGATATTCCGCAAGAAGAGCAACCCCAAGGCACATAATCGTCAGATTCAACAGGGTTGAAATAAAGGAGAGAATACTAAGGGCAGCCAGAGAGAAAGGTCGGGTCACCCACAAAGGGAAGCCCATCAGACTCACAGCAGATCTCTCGGCAGAAACACTACAAGCCAGAAGAGAGTGGGGGCCAATATTCAACATTCTTAAAGAAAAGAACTTTCAACCCAGAATTTCATATCCAGCCAAACTGAGCTTCAGAAGTGAAGGAAGAATAAAATCCTTTGCGAACAAGCAAGTACTCAGAGATTTTGTCACCACCAGGCCTGCTTTACAAGAGCTCCTAAAAGAGGCACTACACATAGAAAGGATCAATCAGTACCAGCCATTCCAAAATCACACGGAATGCTAAAGAGCTTCAACATAATGAAGAATCTACAACAACTAACAGGCAAAACAGCCACTTAGCATCAAAATGGCAGTATCAAATTCACACATAACAATATTAACCCTAAATGTAAATGGACTAAATGCACCAATCAAAAGACACAGACTGGCAAATTGGATAAAAATCCAAAACCCATCAGAGTGCTGTATCCAGGAAACCCATCTCACATGCAAGGATACACAAAGGCTCAAAATAAAGGGATGGAGGAAGATTTACCAAGCTAATGGAAAGCAAAAAAAAGCAGGAGTTGCAATTCTCATCTCTGATAAAATAGACTTTAAAGCAACAAAGATCAAAAGAGACAAAGAAGGCCATTACATAATGGTAAAAGGATCGATACAACAAAAAGAGCTAACGATCCTAAACATATATGGACCCAACACAGGAGCACCCAGATACATAAGGCAAGTTCTTAATGACTTACAGAAGGACTTAGACTCCCACACAATAATAGTGGGAGACTTTAACACTCCACTGTCAATACTAGACAGATCAACCAGACAGAAAATCAACAAGGATAGCCAGGGCTTGAACTCAGACCTGGAGCAAGCAAACCTGGTGGACATTTACAGAACTCTCCACCCCAAATCCACAGAATACACATTCTTCTCAGCACCACATCACACCTACTCTAAAATTGACCACATAATTGGAAGTAAAGCACTGCTCAACAAATGCAAAACAACTGCAATCATAACAAACAGCCTCTCAGACCATAGTGCAATCAAGTTAGAACTCAGAATTCAGAAACCGACCCAGAACCGCACAGCTTCATGGAAACTGAACAACTGGCTCTTGAATGTTGACTGGGTAAACAACGAAATGAAGGCAGAAATAAAGAAGTTCTTCGAAACCAATGAGAATGAAGACACAACGTGCCAGAACCTCTGGGACACATTTAAAGCAGTCTCTAGAGGAAAGTATATAGCAATAAGTGCCCATATGAGGAGAATGGAGAGATCCAAAATTGACACCCTATCGTCAAAATTGAAAGAGCTAGAGGAGCAAGATCAAAAAAACTCAAAACCCAGCAGAAGACAAGAAATTACTAAGATCAGAGCTGAGCTGAAGGAGATTGAGACACGAAAAACCCTTCAAAAAATCAATAAATCCAAGAGCTGGTTTTTTGAAAAGATCAACAAAATAGACAGACCACTAGCCAGATTGATTAAAAAGAAAAGAGAGAACAACCAAATAGATGCAATAAAAAATGATAAAGGGGAAATCACCACAGATTCCACAGAAATTCAAACCATCATCAGAGAATATTACAAACAACTCTATGCACATAAACTAGTAAACCTGGAAGAAATGGATAAATTCCTGGACTCCTGTGTCCTCCCAAGCCTAAACCAGGAGGAAGCTGAAACTATGAATAGACCAATAACAAGGTCTGAAGTTGAGGCAGCAATTAAGAGCCTACCTCACAAAAAAAGCCCAGGTCCAGACGGGTTCACAGCCGAATTCTACCAGACACAGAAGGAGGAGCTGGTACCATTCCTTCTAAAACTATTTCAAACAATCCAAAAAGAGGGAATCCTTCCCAAATCATTTTATGAGACCAACATCATCCTGATACCAAAACCCGGCAGAGACCCAACGAGAAAAGAAAACTTCAGGCCAATATCCATGATGAACATAGATGCAAAAATCTTCAATAAAATATTGGCAAGCCGATTGCAACAGCAAATCAAAAAACTTATTCATCATGATCAAGTAGGATTCATCCCAGGGATGCAAGGCTGGTTCAACATACGCAAGTCTATCAACGTAATTCACCACATAAACAGAACCAAAAACAAAAACCACATGATTATCTCAATTGACGCAGAGAAGGCATTTGACAAAATTCAACAGCCCTTTATGCTAAAAACCCTCAATAAACTCGGTATCGATGGAACGTATCTCAAAGTAATAAAAGCTAATTATGACAAACCAACAGCCAATATCATACTGAATGGGCAAAAACTGGAAGCATTCCCTTTGAAATCTGGTACTAGACAAGGATGCCCTCTCTCACCACTCCTATTCAATATAGTACTGGAAGTTCTAGCCAGAGCAATCAGGCAAGAAAAAGAAATAAAGGGTATTCAAATAGGAAAGGTGGAAGCCAAATTGTCTCTATTTGCAGACGACATGATAGTATACCTAGAAGACCCCATCGCCTCAGCCCAAAAACTCCTGAAACTGATAAACAACTTCAGCAAAGTCTCAGGATATAAAATCAATGTGCAAAAATCACAAGCATTCGTCTACACCAATAACAGACTTAAAGAAAGCCAAATCAAGAGCGAACTGCCATTCACAATTGCTACAAAAAGAATAAAATACCTGGGAATACAACTCACAAGGAACGTAAGGGACCTCTTCAAGGAGAACTACAAACCACTGCTCAACGAAATCAGAGAGGACACAAACAGTTGGAGAAACATTCCATGTTCATGGTTAGGAAGAATTAATATCGTGAAAATGGCTATACTGCCCAAAGTAATTTACAGAATCAACGCTATCCCCATCAAGCTACCATTGACTTTCTTCACAGAACTGGAAAAAACCACCATGAACTTCATATGGAACCAAAAGAGAGACCGCATAGCCAAGTCAATTCTAAGCAAAAAGAACACAGCGGGGGGCATCACACTACCGGATTTCAAACTATACTACAAGGCTACAGTAATCAAAACAGCATGGTACTGGTACCAAAACAGAGATATAGACCAATGGAACAAAACAGAGGCACCGGAGGCAACACAACATACATACAACTATACAATCTTTGATAAACCTGACAAAAACAAGCAATGGGGAAAGGATTCCATGTTTAACAAATGGTGTTGGGAAAACTGGCTAGCCATGTGCAGAAAGCAGAAACTGGACCCCTTCCTGACACCTTACACTAAAATTAACTCCAGATGGATTAAAGACTTAAACATAAGACCTGGCACCATAAAAACCCTAGAAGGAAATCTAGGCAAAACTATCCAGGACATAGGAGTAGGCAAGGACTTCATGAACAAAACACCAAGAGCATTGGAAACAAAAGCCAAAATAGACAAATGGGACCTAATGAAACTCCACAGCTTCTGCACGGCAAAAGAAACAGTCACTAGAGTGGATCGGCAACCAACAGAATGGGAAAAAATTTTCGCAGTCTACCCATCTGACAAAGGGCTGATATCCAGAATTTACAAACAACTCAAGCAGATTTACAGGAAAAAAACAAACAAGCCCATTCAAAAGTGGGCAAAGGATATGAACAGATACTTTACGAAAGAAGACATATATGAGGCCAACAATCATATGAAAAAATGCTCATCGTCACTGGTCATCAGAGAGATGCAAATCAAAACCACATTGAGATACCATCTCACGCCACTTAGAATGGCGATCATTAAAAAATCTGGAGACAACAGATGCTGGAGAGGATGTGGAGAAAAAGGAACACTTTTACACTGTTGGTGGGAGTGTAAATTAGTTCAACCATTGTGGAAGACAGTGTGGCGATTCCTCAAGGCCTTAGAAATAGAAATTCCATTTGACCCAGCAATCCCATTCCTGGGTATATATCCAAAAGACTATAAATCGTTCTACTATAAGGACACATGTACACGAATGTTCATTGCAGCACTGTTTACAATAGCAAAGACCTGGAATCAACCCAAATGCCCATTGATAATAGACTGGATTGGAAAAATGTGGCACATATACACCATGGAATATTATGCAGCAATCAGAAATGATGAGTTCGTGTCGTTTGTAGGGACATGGATGAATCTGGAAAACATCATCCTCAGCAAACTGACACAAGAACAGAAAATGAAACACCGCATATTCTCACTCATAGGTGGGTGATGAAAAATGAGAACACATGGACACAGAAAGGGGAGTACTAAACACTGGGGTCTATTGGGGGGAAAAGGGGAGGGCCAGTGGGAGGGGGAGGTGGGGAGGGATAGCCTGGGGAGAAATGCCAAATGTGGGTGAAGGGGAGAAGAAAAGCAAAGCACACTGCCATGTGTGTACCTACGCAACTGTCTTGCATGCTCTGCTCATGTACCCCAAAACCTATAATCCAATAAAAAATTAAAAAAAAAAAAAAAAAAAAAAGAAATGAGCTCCCCCACTTTTTTTTTTTTTGGTTTTGAGACAGAGTCTCACTCCTTCACCCAGGCTGGAGTGCAATGGCGCAGTCTTGGCTCACTGCAACCTCCTCCTCCCGGGTTCAAGCGATTCTCCTGTCTCAGCCTCCTGAGCAGCTGGGATCAGAGGTGCATGCCACCACACTCGGCTAATTTTTGTATTTTTAGTAGAGACAGGGTTTCACCATGTTGGTCAGGCTGGTGGTCTCGAACTCCCAACCTTGTGATCAGCCCGCCTTGGCCTCCCAAAGTGCTGGGATTACAGGCGTGAGCCACTGCACCCAGAGAAGCTTCCTTTCATAATAAAAAAGGTTTTGGCCCTGTTAGAAGCACTCGAAAACCCTTACCATAAAAAAAACAGCATGGAATTTTGAGTGTCCATTAAGGATACTTTGACACTCCAAAGGAAAAAAACAGTGTGACTACATTTTTCTAGGTTTCCTCTGTCCTTAGTCTCCAGGGGGCTGCTGATGAACCAGCTTAGCTGCTTACCCTTAGAGCAATCTCATTTGCTTAAAGCCTGGGCACCAAAGACAGTAGGGGAAGATGGTCTTTAATTCAGCTGTCTTTAATTTTCTCTCAGTCTGTTGAAGTCTCACCAGCTTCTTTGCTTTCCTAGAATGTGCCAGAAACACTCCCTGCTTAGGGACTTTGCCTTTGCTAGTCCTGTAGGAAGCATGCTACATGCAGAGATCCTCAGCTCACTCCCTCTCTGCTTGCAGGCTTTTGCTCAAATGTCCCTCAAGGAAGCCTACACTGACTACCCACTAAAAGTATCAACTACCACCCCAGCCCTTTCCCAGCAGTCTTCATCTTTACCCTGCTTAATTTTTCCTTATGGCATATCTTCTAATATTCTATATTAATTTTATGCATTATGTGACCAGGATGCTTCTGTTTCTTGCTGAACCTGAAGTGCCTAAGATGTGTCTAGCACAAAGTAAGTTCTCAGTAAATATCTGAATGAATGAAAGAGTAAGCATATTCCTAATAAAAAAGGAAATGCAAACTTAAGAGCTATTGTTAAATTTTGCAACTGGAATGCCTTAGTTAATTTTGGCATTGTTTCAAATAAACGTCAAACTTTTTGAAATCTCCTAAGGAGAGCCTAAATGCATTGCTATCTTATCTTCTTGCCATGCTCATTTAGCATCTCTAAAGTCCAGTGGTCCTTACAATGAGCTCTTCAATTCAGGATATGCCAAATGATCCAAGAAAGAGCCAGGTGGATGAGTCCTGTGTTTTTGTTCAGAAACATAGAAATGAAATATATCAAACAGGGTAGAAAGGACTGTTTGGCACTAAGATAGATGAAAATGGGAAAACAGGACCTGTCTCCATTATTAGAAGACTGGGACAAACTGAATAGAACAGCACCATTTAAAGAATCCCCTGTGATCATGGAAATATTTTATATCTGTATTGTCCAGTATGGTAGCCCCTAACCACAGGTGACTAATAATACTTGAAATGGTGCTAGAATGGTGGGATAATTGATTTTTGAAATTTATTTCATTTTAGTTAAATAGCACATGTGGCTAGTGCTATTCAATGGCACATATTGGAGGATGCAGGAGTAGATTAGGCCTCTGTCGTAAACTAGCATGGGCAACATCTTTACATCTCAGAGTGATCCAGCTATCATCACTCTACTCCTTTAACTTCACAATCTTTCCATTACTATGCAGGAAAAAGTTTCAAAAAATATAAACTCAAAGACCTACGCTAGGCAGACAGCATTTGGAAATGTCTCAATTGTAGGCGAGGTCTGAAGTTTTAATGTAACCCCTTCATAACTAATTTTGTTGACTTTTCTGAAATGTAAAAACAGTCTCAAAAACATTTCTACTTCTGGAATATAATATATAATTATTTGAATCCCATATCCACTCTTCTTATGTATATGTTAATGTATAAAATTGCAGAACAGTCCAAAGTTTATGTAAATGAAAACTTGCTGGCACAGGAAAAATAAAAATAATTATAACCAGGCTCACCTTATGTGAATAGATGGGTGAGGGTGGGTAGGGGGAGCAGAGGTAGAACTTTAGCAAACTAACATCAGGATGCATCTAACCCGTTAAGTGTTCCAACCAATAATGGAGACTCCTTCAACTTTTAAAACGTGTCCTTTAAAGGAGGCTAGCTTGACATATTCTAGCTTGTCTTATGAGTTAAGACAAATCACAGACAGTAGAATAATGAATGCTGAAGTCTACAGAATAAAGTGCTAATGTAATAGTTATGAAAGAGAGCTCAGTCAATATTCTTTTCCTGTAATATTACATTTTGCAGGTACCTTGTGTGTATATATAGAGCAATAGATACTAAATTGGTCAGCCACTTGGAATATATGTTAAATGACACTAGTAAAGTTGTTCTTATTACTAAAATTGATTGGATTCCATTATGTTTTAATGTCTCCCTAATTTAAATCTCTAGACTGTGTAATACATCTTGTCAAATGCTCCTGACATATAGATACCTGCTGCTCAAGGAAAAATGCTATACATTAATCAACGAGTCAACTTAGCAAATCATCATTTTAGATTTTACAATTTTTTTTTGAAATTTCACACAGAACACGTTTCACCTCTGTAACCTAAAAATGTTTATAATGAGTTAAACTAAATTCATGCCATTTTATAGAACACATAGTATTGCATACTGGCAATTTTCCATTATCGGTGCCCCTGAAGAGGCAGAGCCACAGTTGACCTAAAACAGAATTTTAAAGCTCTTTTAATGCTAATCCAAATCACTGGTACTTGACTTGAGATGCATTTTGTTTTTTAACTTCTTCACTGCAGTTTGCTTAGGCTGACATCAAATTATATTGTGGCCCCAAAGCTTCACAAATGTCAGGCTAAGGGTGCTTGGAATTAAAAGTGGGAAATTAAATTACCAGTAATTGAAAATTGACCATTTAAAATGTGCTTATAAACCCATCATCAGGAGGATTCTCTAAGAACCGTATACAAGAGGCTGCTGTTTCTTCAATGGATTTCGACCAGCCACCAAGATTTCCAGCAAAGTAAGGAAGGATGCCAGCAGAAACATGGTTAAAGTAAGATACCTGTTTCAAAAGAAAGCACAATGTTTTAATTTCTCATTGACTTGGAGCTTTTTCAAGCAAGGATCTGAGTCTTGCTGGTGTAGGGGCGGCTAAGATCCTAACTTTTGGGGAACCTTCTGAAATAGATGATCCAAAAGGATGAATTTAGGATTCCCATAATGTGGACACAAATTACAAGATTACAATTAATTAGCACATCTATATAAATTAAGAGATTTTTCTCTATCTGGAGGAGCCAATTAATCTGCAGATGTTTCATCAAACTTACAATGCATGAATTGCTGTCAATAGCACGGATGAGAAATCCAGCACATATGATTTCACTTCTGATGTACTGTGGAGACGGGGGGACCGATGGCAACATGACCGACTTCACTGCCACTGTGTAAGTGTTACTGAAAGAAGACACTTTCTAAGTTCTTGTGAGAATATAAAATAGTTGTTAGAAAATAAACCCTTATAGCTAACCCAGTTAATTTATACAGGTAGAAGTGGAACTAGGAAGGCTCAGATCTTCTAGATGACTGGTCTCATCAGAAAACACTCTCTGGGCTACATTCAAGGGAGGAAGTAGTGTTTTCTGCCTTCGAATTGCATGTACAATACTTTGTGTAACTCCACGAAGCTGGAGTCAACCTCCAAACTGAAGTTTTATTGTGCCCTACA
This sequence comes from Callithrix jacchus, assembly GCF_049354715.1. Lineage (NCBI taxonomy): Eukaryota > Metazoa > Chordata > Mammalia > Primates > Cebidae > Callithrix > Callithrix jacchus. The sequence continues at coordinate 129,628,905 of NC_133503.1, read as the reverse complement.
GGGTGGTAATTTCAGCCTCCTTTCCTTTTTAAATTAAAAACAGGCCGGGCACAGTGGCTCACGCCTATAATCCCAGAGCTTTGGGAGGTCAAGCTGGGCTGATCACCTGAGGTCAGGAGTTCAAGACCAGCTTGACCAACATGGAGAAACCTCGTCTCTACTAAAAATACAAAATTACAGGCATGCATTGTGATGCATGCCTGTAATCCCAGCTTCTTGGGAGGCTGAGGCAGGAGAATTGCTTGAACCTGGGAGGCAGAGGTTACGGTGAGTTGAGATTGTGCCATTGCTCTCCAGCTTGGACAACAAGAGCAAAACTGTGTTTCAAATAACAATAATAATAAAATTTAAAAATAATAAAAAAAATACTCACTGTTGTTAAAAGAAAAACTCCCAAACAATAGAGAACCCTGTAGGCTAGAAAATAAAAATCTTCCTCCAGTCCAATTGTACTCCCATCCTATTCTCTACCTTAGAAGTGACCACTACATTTTACTGTATGGCCCTCTAGCCTTTTTAAAATAAATGAATGACACTTATATAAGCAAATGCAACAAAACTTTTTACATAAATATCATTTTACAAACACCAATCTACAATTTGATTTTTCATCTAGCAATAATCTTTGGAGGTGTTTCACTATCAGTGCCACTATAGCTGCTTCACCCATTTTAATGATGGTATGATACTTTGTAGTATGGATCTACCATAATTTATAAGATGTATTTTCCATTTGTTTCTAATATTTTTTCAGTAATAAATGATATGACACTGAACATCTGTTAATGCTCATATGTGTGTGGGATTATTTGGGACACTTCCTCTTAGAAGCTAGATGCCATGCTCTGAGCAGTTCAATGCACATGGAAAAACCATGTCTGGATATTCTGATCGACAGCCCCAGCTGCCAGCCAGCCATGGGGGATGTCTAACACAGTCAAGCTTCTGTGAATTCTAAACCAATTCCTGGTGTTTTACTTGGCTTCGACTGCATTTTTACTAATCATGGAATGTTTCAAAGGTTTACTGAGTATCAGTTTTACATCTACATAGGAAAAAGAACTACTTTAGGATTCTTGCCTTGTGTTTTGCACACAGCTGGCACTTAATAGATGATTGTTAATTTTTAAAACAATAGCTAAAGATTCATCTAGGTACAATTCAAATGAACATAACTGAGGAGCAGAAATATGTACACAAACTTCCTTATTTTCATGTCAACTGTTAATTTCTATCCTATACTATGAAATATTGATAGAACACTTGAACTGCATATACTTACCCATCTTTGAGAGGTTTTCTTCGTGATACGAGGACTACCACGTCTTTGGGTTTGTCATCATTCACTGTAGGACAGGTGATGTAATATAGCTGATCATCTTCACTCACCCAGTCTATGACTTCACAGGACCTGTGTACATAGAACAGTGAAAACGGATATACTTTCTGTCTGCTAAGGCATTCACTTCCTTTATTTGCTTACCTAATCTCATTACTGGTGTCCATATTTGTGCCTTCAGCTCACCTAATCATCCCCATAAAAGCTAGCATCATTGCTCAAGTCTACCTTTCGAAGAACTCTTTGAGGCTGGGAAGAATGGCTCATGCCTGTAATCCTAACACCTTGGGAGGTCGAGGTGGGAAGATCACTTGAGGCCAGGAGTTCAGAACGAGCCTGGGCAATCTTGCAAAACCCCATCTTTACAAAAACATTTTTTTTAAATTAGCTGGCTGTGGCGACGCATGCCTGTAGTCCCAGCTATTTGGGAGGCTGAGCTGGAAGGATCACTTGAGCCTGAGAAGTTGAGGCTGCAGTGATCCATGATTGTGCCACTGCACACCTGCTTGGGTGAGATCCTATCTCAAAAACAAACAAAGAAAAAACAAAAAGAAACCTTCAACAAACAGACAAAAAACACAAGAGCTCTTTGATCAGAAGGAATAATTCTGCATGTAATAGAGAGAGGATGGTGGCTGTCTGACTTCAAATTCATAATTCTCAATACATCAGTGAAAGGCATTGAGTTGTTTTACATAAAATTATTTTTCTCTAGAATCAAGTAAAAACATTGTGAAGACTGGCAAATTACATAGCCCAAGAAGGATTGTTAGATAAAGAAACGTGGTATACTGGAAACAGCACTAACCTTGGAGTCAAACAACTTTCTTTTGACTCCCAGAGTGCCACTTACTTGCTATGTAAGTTGCATTAGGCAAGTCATTTTATTTTTTCATCTATAAAATTTAGATAATGATACATGGGGTTATTGCAAAGAGTCAGTGAAAACACCTGGCACCTGAATCATAGTAGATGTACAAGAAAAGTTAGTTGAATTAGGATTAATTCATCCATTCCCCCATTCATTCAACTTCAATTTGGCTGGAATGTCAAGTGACATAGAGAACAGCGGGAGAAACATTTTTAAAGCATTAACACCAAAGTTTAGGCATTGTTCTTCCTAAAAGCTTTGTACTGGTAGATTATCTACTAAGTTGATGCAAGAAAATTGAGAAGTGTTCCTCTTCCCTCAGAATGATTTATTATGATGGCATTAACTATGATGCATCATTGTGATATGGGAGGCAGGCAGGGAAGTATTGGGTAGAGAAGGGCAGGGTCCCTGGTGAGGGCTCCACCTTTGGGCCTGTGCCCATAGACCTAAATGAGGACAGGCATTTCTGTTCTCACACCTGAAAAGTTACCTTTTGGCCCACCACGCCCCACATCCTGTGCCCGTAAGAAACCTGAGACCCTAGCAGGCACAGACAAAGTGGCTGGATGTTGAGAGGAACAGAGGACCAGAAGAACACACTGCAGACATCAGCAGATGCTGGCAACCATCGATGGTGGAAAGACATGGTATTCTGTCAGGGGTAGTCAGAGGAAAGTCTGGTGTCTGGGCGGCTGGACTCCAGGAGAAGACCACCTTCCCACTTCATCCTCCTTCTGGCTCCCCATCCATCTCACTAAGAACAACTTCCCCACTTAATAAAACCTTGCACCTATCTTCCAAGGCCACATGTGATTCATTTTTTTCCAGTACACTAAGGCAAGAATCCAGGATCCAGAGCACTTTGCAGATGCCACTGCTGCCTGGAGCCTTGTAGTATCAGCCATGGTCAATCTCACTGTGTTCTTTGACGTTGCCGTTGACAGCGAGCCCTTGGGCTGCATTTCCTTCGAGCTGTTTGCAGACGACTTTCCAAAGACAGCAGAAAACTTTCGTGCTCTGAACACTGGAGAGAAAGGATTTGTTTACAAGGGTTCCTGCTTTCACAGAGTTATGTCAGGGTTTATGTGTCAGGTTGGTGACTTCACACACCATAATGGCACTAGTGGCAAGTCCATCTACGGGGAGAAATTTGATGACGAGAACTTCATCCTACAGCATTCAGGTCCTCGCATCTTGTCCATGGCAAATGCTGGACCCAACACAAATGGTTTCCAGTTTTTCATCTGCACTGCCAAGAGTGGTTGGATGGGAAGCATGTGGTCTTTGGTAAGGTGAAAGAAGGCATGAATATCGTGGAGGCCATGGAACGCTCTGGGTCCAGGAATGGCAAGACCAGCAAGAAGATCACTGTTGCCGACTGTGGACAACTCTAATGAATTTGACTTGTGTTTTATCTTAACCACCAGACCATTCCTTCTGCAGCTCAGGAGAGCACCCTTCCACCCAATTTGCTCGCAGTATCTAATAATCTTTGCTCTCGCTGCATTTCCCTTTGGGTTCCATGTTTTCCTTGTTGCCTTCCATGCCTAGCTGGATTGCAGAGTTAAGTTTATGATTATGAAATAAAGACTTAAAAAAAAGAATCCAGGATACAGAAAGCCCTCTGTCCTTGCCATAGGGCAGAGGGTAACTGAACTGCTGCCTGCAGACAGCAAAACTGAAAGAGCACACCGTAACACACGCCCACTGGGGCTTCGGGAGCCGGAAGCACTCACCCCTAGATGCTGCTGTGGGGTTGGGGCCCAAAAACGCTCCCCACAACCTGAGCGTCTGCATGATACCCCCAGGGGTTTGAGCAAAACTGAAGAGACAAGACACACCGCTGTAGCAGGCCGTATGAGGAGGATGAGGGAACTCCTCCCATTTCAACTCTAGCGTCTGTGCAAATGTAACACATGACCCAAGAGATGTTTCACTTTAGTGGTATTAAATGATCTGTTACATGGTATTTCTAAAACTCTATCACAGTGAGCTTTAGAAAATTTAACGATGAGCCTCTATCTTGTCAGGATTAGGAAATGCCTTACATGATAGGAAGCCCATCTCACCAACCCTTCCGTGTCAACAAGGTAGCCGTGAAGCCCAGTAAGGTGCCATAACCAAGGCGGCTGGGCCTCAGCACAGCTGGACCCCATCAGTGCTGTTGGACCCCATCAGTGCCATTGGCGGTGTGCACAGCTCTGTACTGTGTTCCAGGAAAGGGTCAGGGAGTGGAAGAGATTGGATTAGGGATGCAGGAGACAGGGAGGGGCAGGAGTAGGAGATGTAGGCTAATGAGAGCAGGGACATCATCAGGACGGGGAGCAGGCAGGCATGCCTTTCACCTCAGGGCTCACACAGCTTGCCCTGTTAGCTTCTTACCAGGGAGGGTTGCTTCGCAGGAAAGTAAGGAACTGTCAATGAAATATTGTAGGCAGGACAACTGGATAATCACTTCCTCAAGAGCAGTGAGGTTGCATATTAAAGTAGAAGAGTGTAGATTTCAAAGCATGACAGATTTGGGGTTCTATCACTTTATTGCTTGTGCAATCTCGGCAAGTCTCAGAAAATAATGTCAACCTTGAAGTTACTGGTAGAATTACCATAGATGTGGGTAAAACAGGTCAACTCAATGTAGATGATGAGTATAATAATTTTTGTTTTGTGTCTCTCAGTATCATTTGATGTAGTAGTCTGTGCAGAGCCAACTTTATTTTCATTTTAATTTTTGACAGGGTCTCCTGTGTCACCCAGGCTAGAGTACAGTGGCATGATCTTGGCTCACTGCAGCCTTGGCCTCCCAGACTCATGCAACCTCCCACCTGAGCCTCCTGAGTAGCTAGGACTACAGGCATGCACTACCTCGCCCAGCTAATTTTTGCATATTTTACAGAGATGGTCTTTCACCATGTTGCTCAGGCTGGTCTTGAACTCCTGGGCTCAGCTATCCACCTGCCTCAGCCTCCCAAAGTGCTGTGCCTGGGTAAACTTTTAAATTGCTCTTTAATTAATAAAACAATGGGTCACACATTGGACGATGGAGGTGGACTGTTATATGGAGATCATCTTTTACATGATATCAAGGTTGATTGAGAAAAAATTTTTAATTTGTTCTTACACAAAATGGGGGTCCCACAAAGGTCGCTTTGTAAAGTCAGACAAGAGCTGATACGCCAAATGCGCTGGACTTCCTACATGCTTTTCAACCCAAACAGATACAACATCATCCTCTTCCAGAGTGTATATTTTTATCTAAAAGATAACAACAAAAATTAAATTACAAAAGAAAAGTGATGCTTTTACTTTAAAAACCATACACATGTATATATAGTCACAGACCCATTGCACTAACTAAGGCATCTTGTTTCCTGGATGAAAACGAAGCCCCATGCAATTTCTCTTGAAATACCGGAATTTCTCAAGTCTGTCCAGGAGGCTATAGTCCCGTATCCTCTAAACAATATGTGACTTGAGGGTGGGGTATTTAATTATTGGACAGCCGTTCTTTTTCTCGTGAAAAATTTAAAAACCTAGGCCCTTCTCTCCTTGTCTCTTTGTGATGTTTCCCTCCCTTTACCGAGAATATAACCAGACTGCTAGGCAGGTCAGCACCTCATCTCCAAGGCTATAGCTTAGGACACTTTCCCAGGATGTCAGGTGTGTCTTCAACTGGGCCGAGGGGATCCAGGAAGTGAGTTAACCACCTCTAGAACCATCTCAGCCTCTCAGCGGGCCCCCCGAGCACCAAATTTCCTTAGCACAAAGCATCCTTTCATTTCTGAATCACAGAGGCTGGCTCATCCTTCAGAAAGGCTAGTTCCTGTTTTCCTGACACACATTATTCCTTAGTTAAGAGGAGGCATGTTTTGGGGAGCCATTTGACATACGCTTAAGCATTAATGCATCCCTTGCTACTCTGAACTTTTCCTCTACTGTGTTTTTGACAATATCAGAGATGTGTGTTCAGCTTAGAACACATTTCTATCCCTCCCATTTTCTTTATCTCTTTCAGGGTACTTTGAAGTTAGTGTTGAAATTTGCCACCTTATAACCATTCCCATGGCAACAAGCTGTGAGAAGACAAACAAACATGAGGTTAGGACTTCACTGCAGGAGTCAAGATAGAAAAAAATCAGGCTGTAAAGGAGAAACCTTTATTTAAACATAAATATTATCAATAAGAGAATGAAGAAATGAGAAATTAACTACAAGTATGTCAGAAAGGAAACAAGTGATTATTTGCTTATACCATTTAACCTCTCCGAATGAACTTGGTTCCAAGCCTCCCTTTAAATCCAGCCTGCAAAGAAGACATGATTGAGACTGTGAGCACTTACCAAACACAAAGAAAACTATGGATGGGGCTCCAGGTGGCTGGTGAGACTCACCCTACTTAGCATGGGCATGTCTAACTTTGTCCCCGGCACAGGGGGAGTTGAAGGAGCTTCACTGGTATAAATAGAGGGAGATTATCAGATTTATCAGACATCTAACAAGTGCTTGGTGGGAAAATGGCTCTAGGATGGGCCACCAGGGATCTGCAGTCTCAGAGGAGCTGAGGGCAGGTGGCCAGGGTAAACTCCATAGTGCCAGTCCTATTCTGGCCTTAGGGCAGCCATGTTCTACTCTGGTGGAGTGAGATGGAGTGGAATGCAATATTGCACTCATTAAGAGTTGAATTATGTCTCCACCCTTCCACTCCCAAATTCATGTGCTGTAGTTCCAACCTCCTGTACTTTAGAATGTGACCTTATATGGAAATAGGACTCTTGCAGATGTAATTAGTCAAGATGAGGTTGTACTGTGGTAGGATGAGCCCCTTATCCAATATGACTGGCATCCTTATTAAAAAGGGACATTGGACATAGACATGCTTACAGAAGTAATACATGTGATGATAAATGTGGAGATCTGGTGATGTGTCCATAAGCCAAGGAATGCCGAAGATGACCAGAAATTCAGCAGAAGCTAGGAAACAAGCATGGAACAGATTCTCCCTTACAGGCTCAGAAAGAAGCAACCCTGCTGACATCTTGATCTCAGACTACCAGCTTCCAGAATTGTGAGACAAGAGACTTCTACTGTGTCTACTACTCAGTTTGTGGTCCTCTGTTACAGAAGCCCTAGGAAACTAAAACAGCACTTTTCTAGGGAGCTGCTTCCAGGTTGCAGTCACATGCTTCTGCCTCCCATCCTGGAGCCGAACCAAACATCAAGCTAAGTTATAACCACCACTGAATCTGCCCTTACAGAGCTCACTCGACGTATCCAATGCCAGGTACAGTACTGGATGAGCAAATTCAATTGTGATCTTTCCCCTAGAAGCTGAGGGTAGCAGAAAGTCCCTATTGCCCTGCTGTCTAAATCAATGATATTGATGCAAACAAAGTAGACAAGGAAATGCTATAGTTAGTTTTGGTTCTCTTTAAACCCTGCTAAGAAAGGCCCATTTTTACTTAGTAAAAAAATTTTCCAGGAACAATTCTCCAAGAAAATGAATTACCTTTCATGCTTCGGAATGGAGAGGTTCAATTTATTTATTTATTTGTAACCAACTGATATGGTTTGGATTTGTGACCTCAGCCAAATCTCCTGTCGAATTGTAATCCCCACTGTTGGAGGAGGGGCCTGGCGGGAGGTGCCTGAATGTTGGGAGTGGACGTCCCCCTTGCTGTTCTTGTGATAGTGAGTGAGTTCTCATGAGATCTGGTTGTTTGAAAGTGTGTGGCACCTCCCCCTTCGCTCGCTTCCTCCTGCTCTGGCCCCATAGGACGTGCCTGCCTCCCCTTTGCCTTCTGCCATGATTGTAAGTTTCCTGAACCCTCCCCAGCCATGCTTCCTATGCAGTCTGTGAAACCGTGAGCCAATTAAACCTCTTTTCTTTAAAAATTAGCCAGTCTCAGGTAGTTCTTCGTAGCAATGTGAGGATGAACTAATACACCAACTCAAACATTTGCTTTATCATTTGATGGTTGGAGAATTTTATTCTGTGAAATAAAGCTTAAAGCAAGCAGGCTCAAAGTCTGCTGGAGCTTGCAAACATTTTATTAGTGATATCATTTTTTAAATTCTAATAAGACTCTGTTTGATTGTGAATGTCTTATACAAATAGTACAAAAGGGCTTGTAATCCCCACACTGTGGGAGGCCTAGGCAGGTGAATCACCTGAGGTCAGGAGTTTGAGACCAGCCTGGTCAACATGGTGAAATCCCATCTCTAGTGAAAATATACAAATTAGCCAGGTGTGGTGGCGCGTGTCTGTAGTCCCAACTGCTCGGGAGGCTGAGGCACAAAAATCCCTTGAACCTGGCGGGTGGAGGTTACAGTGAGCCGAGATCACACCACTGCACTCCAGCCTGGGCAACAGAGTGAGACTGTCTCAAAAAAACAAACAGTACAAGAGGAAACAACTAAAAATTTTAGAAATTTTGCACCATCTCTTAACAAATATGTTATTGAGACTACACTGTGGGAAAGAGGACAAAGGTGGTTTTTACAGAAGCCTAGGGGAGCCTTCATTTTTCTTGGAGGCATCTGGAGATGACCACAGCGGCCAAGGAGGTGGGGGTCGGACAGGCAGAGCTCTGGGCCCAGCCCTTCCCCCAGCTCCATGAGAACAGTTCCCCTCAACTCTGTTTCCTATACTGGGGGTCTGTCCTGTGTAAAGGTTTTCAGATGGTTCGTGTCATTCTGGCTTTCATCATAATTTTCCCAGTACACCCCAGGTCTTCCTTTAATAAAAAGCTGCTCCTGTCAGGCCAGTCTCCTACGCAATGCTAACTTCCACGAGGAGAACTCGACTCAAACTATCCACTGCCTAGAAAGCCCTGTTTCTCCCTCAGCAATCCACTCCTGACACTATCTTCAAGGAGGTAAGAACGACCTCCTCTCTGAAGTTCTCCCTATACAACTGTCTTCTCTTACTTGGAATTGCCTGTAAAAGCTGACTTTTTTTTTTTTCCTTTTGAGATGGAGTCTAGCTCCATCACCCAGGCTGGAGGGCAGTGGCATGATCCTGGCTCACTGCAATCTCCACCTCGCAGGTACAAGCAATTCTCCTGCCTCATCCTCCCAAGTAGCTGGGACTATAGGTGTATGCCATCACATCTGGCTATTTATTTATTTTTGGATTTTTCACAGAGATGGGGTTTCACCATGTTAGTCAGGTTGGTCTTGAACTCCTGACGTGGTGATCCACCAAGAGCTGACTTTTATGGTTTTAGCACTACAATCTCTCACTTGTTAATAAACGACCTTATAATTATTCTTCACCTGTGTGATGTTTCCAAAATACACCTTTTGTTCCTTGTATTACTACTACAATAAATTCTATCATTATACATGAAGCATGAAATTAGTTAAAACCATAAGCTGTATCCAATTCCATCACATATACTACAATCTTAGACTTTTACCATCCAATTTGTATTGAAAACCTGGAAAAAACATGGTTTTGTTTTTTTTTAGAAACAAGGTCATTTTATGTCTCCCAGGCTGGCCTCAAACTCCTAGGCTCAAGCAACCCTTCTGCTTCAGATACCTGAGTAGCTACTACTACAGGTGGATGCTGTCAGACCCAGCTTTGAGGAAAGTATGATTCTTTTTAAAAAAAAAAATTTTTTTTAGATATTCCTCAAGAAGAGCAACCCCAAGGCACATAATCGTTAGATTCACTAGGGTTGAAACGAAGGAGAAAATACTAAGGGCAGCCAGAGAGAAAGATCAGGTTACCCACAAAGGCAAGCCTATCAGACTTACAGCAGATCTCTCAGCAGAAACTCTACAAGCCAGAAGAGAGTGGGGGCCAATATTCAACATCCTCAAAGAACAGAACCTTCAGCCCAGAATTTCATATCCAGCCAAACTAAGCTTCACAACTGAAGGAAAAATAAAATCTTTTATGAACAAGCAAGTACTCAGAGATTTTATTACCAACAGGCCTGCTTTACAAGAGCTTCTGAAAGAGGCATTACACACAGAAAGAAACAACCAGTATTAGCCTTACTAAAAATATACCAAAAAGTAAAGAGCACCAACATAAAGAATTTTCATCAACGAATGGATCAAACAGCCAGTTTACATCAAATGGCAGTAACCCTAAATTTAAATAGACTAAATCCCCCAATCAAAAGACACAGCCAAAACCCAATGGCATGTTACATCCAGACCTGTTTCACATGCAAGGATACACAAAGACTCAAAACAAAGGGATGGAGAAAGATTTACCAACCAAATGGAGAGCAAAAATAAATAAATAAATAAATAAAAAGCAGGAGTTGCAATTCTCATATCGGATAAAATAGATATTAAAGCAACAAAGATATAGTGGTAAAAGGATCAATGCAACAACTAGAATGAATAGAATTTATTGTAGTAGTAATACAAGAAACAAGAGCTAACGATCCTAACACCCAGATACATAAAGACTTAGATTCAATGAGACGGAAAATTAATAAGGATATCAAGGACTCGAACTCAGATCCGGAACAAGAAAACTTAATAAATATTTATAGAGCTCTCCACTTCAAATACATAAAATACACATTCTTGTCAATACCACATCACACCTATTCATAGGTTTAAATGAAACATTGATTGGCCATTGTTAATACCCATTATTTTTCAGAATAAAGCAATATTTCCGTTCACCCTCCCTCTTTCTCTTCCTCTTTCTTCCTCTCCTTTACTCATTTTTTTTTCTTTCCTTCTCTCAAAAAAAGAAAAAAAAAAAAAAGAAATCAACATGTAAACCTCTAGATCCAGGTCGGCAATGTCTCTCTCATTGCTTGATTTCCTTCCTTCCCTTCCCTTCTTCCCTCCCTCCCTCCCTCCCTACCCCCTTCCTCCCTTCATTCCTTCCTTCATCCCTTCCTTCCTCCCTCCCTTCCTCCTTCTCTCCCTTCCTGCCTTCCTCCCTTCCTCCTTCCCTCCCTTCCTGCCTTCCTCCCTTCTTCCTTCCCTCCCTTCCTGCCTTCCTCCCTTCCTCCTTCCCTCCCTTCCTGCCTTCCTCCCTTCCTCCCAAAAAAAAAAAAATTTTTTAAATTTTTGATACAGGGTCTCACTTTGTTGCCTAGGCTGGAGTGTAGTGGCACGATCTCAGCTCGCTGCAACCTCCACCTCTCGGGTTTAAGTGATTCTCATGCCTAAGCCTCCCAAGCAGCTGAGATTACAGGTATCCACCATGACACCTGGATAATGTTTTATTTTTAGTAGAAATGGGGTTTCACCATGTTGGTCAAGCTGGTCTTGAACTCCTGACCTCCAGTGATCCACCCGCTTCGGCCTCCCAAAATGCTGGGATTACAGGTGTGAGCCACTGTGCCCAGCCAGAAAGTATGATTTTTAACAGGCAACTGTGTTGTAAGAATTATTCCACTAAAAGGTGACAGAAAAAAAATAAAGTCATATTTTGAAATTAAAAACATATAAGCTGTAAAAAGTGGGAGAGAAGAGGAGGAGAACTCTTCAAAAACATTTTTTATCAGATTTTTATCATAAGTATAATCTTTAAAGAAGAAATTCAATGGAAATAACACGAGAATGTTTCTTTATGCAATACCCTCTAGTAAGTATCTACACAAAAATTAAGAATTAATCATTGATAGCCGTCCTACAACACTAGCAAATTTATCTGGATATTCTTCAGGCCACACCCTCCCAAAGAACTGAGGTTTTAGTATATTCTATGAGTTCACTAAATATGTTCTTTCACTTAGTTCCAGACATGAATTTGTTCTTTTCCACTGCTGCTCATGAACGCTCAGATGCCAGCAATGATGAAAGAAGCAGATTTTATATCAGTAGAATTAAACAAACTATTGAAGCATCTTTTATGAAAGAGAAACAAATAGTTTAGTTAAACCTCTGTTTCTGTATCACTGAATGAGGTAAAGACAGAAACTTAACTGGATCCAAATGGGATAAGGAAGACCCTGAAGGATTTAATAATGAGGGCAAAGAAATCATAAAGGGAAACAACCAAAAACAAAACATTCAGAAGAGGTCACAGTCAGCATTGAAAGAATCAACGAAGTAGCATCTGAATTGACTTAGATTTTAAGGTAAAGTAACAATATAATTTATCATCCAAACTGGAACACCAAGACACTGTTCATAGTTACAATGGGATAACAGGTGTAAGCCAGAACTGTCCCAGGAAAATCAGGACATATGGTCATCCTATTTCATAGGCTGCTGCTTCACTAATGATAAAAATCAGTGCATACTGAAATATGAATGGAGCCGAAATGCCGGCATTAGTGAGCATCTCTGAAGTGCCAGGGGCTCCCATGGTCTGGGTGTAGTGGTGAGCAGATCGGCCCTCAGAGAGCTTACAGTCTAGTTAGTGTGGGCATGAGCTTCTGAGGGTCTCCTAATAAACCTCTGAAATTAGACAAAATTAAGATCCAAATGATGTATGTGTCTTTAAACCTGACGGCATGCAAAACACTATCATAGATCGTAAGAGAGATACAAAGAAGGCGAGACAAGGCTTCTTTCTTAAGTTTATGATGTACTTAGGGGAGGAAGACCATGTGTAAAAGTTAAATTTCCATGTAAGGCTTAAATATTAATTTGAGGTAGCTGTGGAAGAAATGTCACAAGATAAGGTATAATTAATTGACAAACTGTTCATCATTTTTAGAGACAGAGTCTTGCTCTACTGCCCAGGCTGGAGTGCAATGATGCAATCGTAGCTGACTAGAGGCTGAAATGCCTTGGCTCAAGTGATCCTCCCAACTCAACCTTCTGGGTAGCTAAGACTACAAGTGTCCGCTACCACAGCAAGCTAATTTTAAATTTTTTTGTAGAGATGGGGGCTCATTATTTTTCCCAGGCTGGTATCAAACTCCTAGCCTCAAGGGATCCTCCTACCTTGGCCTCCCAAAGCACTAGGGTTACAGGCATGAGCCAGCACATTCGGCCAGAAAAATTAATTTTAAAGAAGTCATGACTAAAGGATTTACTAGAAAAAGTAGCTCCTTAAATCAAGCATGGCAGGAGAGGGTTTGTGGAGAAGCATCTGTCTTGATCTAGATCAGGCGGGATTTGGGTAGATGGAGAAGGGGAGGAGAGGGAGACGGGGTGTGAGAACCTTAGCTCAGCGGTAGGAGCTTGCAGGGCATATTTGAAGGACTCCAAATCAACCAGCTGGTAGAGACAGGGCTGAAAAGATGCTTGCCTCTTAGAAACTGTTGCCTCAAAAGATTTTAAAATCTTATTTATTTATTGCATTTTAGGTTTTGCGGTACATGTGAAGAATATGCAAGATTGTTGCATAGGTACACACATGGCAGTGTGATTTGCTGCCTTCCTCCCCATCACCTATATCTGGCATTTCTCCCCATGCTATCTCTCCCCAACTCCCCACCCCCCACTCTCCCTCCCCCATTTCCCCCCGACAGACCCCAGTGTGTGATGTTCCCCTTCCTATGTCCATGTGTTCTCATTGTTCAATGAGTGAGCATGTGGTGTTTGATTTTCTGCTCTTGTGTCAGTTTGCTGAGAATGATGGTTTCCAGATTCATCCATGTCCCTACAAAGGACATGAACTCATCATTTTTTATGGCTGCAAAAAGCAGCAGTAGAAGCAGTAGAACCATCACCACCATCACCGCCTTGATTTGTGATGAGCCATCGATTACACAAATACCTGGAGGCGTCCTACCTTTTCCACAGTGCTGGTCACCTCCCAACCCCTTTTGGCTGCCAGTTTTTTGAGGGCCTCCACATTGCTGTCACTCAGGGATGCCTAGAATAGAAATATTTTTAAAGCTGTGTATGCAATACATAGATGTGTGATCAAATATTTTCTGCTTAAAAAATGGGCACGGTTGGAGGATGTATGTGTCAAGCCCAAGTGATAGTGTTGAGTTTAGAACTAAGCTACAGGCTGGGTGACGTGGCTCACACCTATACCCCCAGCACTTTGGGAGGCCGAGGCAGCCAGATCACTTGAGAATAAGAGCTCAAGACCAGCCTGGCCAACATGGTGAAACCCCATCTCTACTAAAAATACAAAAATTAGCTGGGTGTAGTGGTGTAAACCTGTAATCCCAGCTACTCAGAAGGCTGAGGCAGAAGAATCACTTGAACTCACCATCAGGATGTGGAGGTTGCAATGAGCCAAGATTGCACCACTGCACTCCAGCCTGGGTGACAGAGTGAGACTCCATCTCCAAAAAATTAAAATTAAAAAGAACGAAGCTATAGCTAACATATAATTTCTATCTTGAACCCTTAATTTAGAATTCAGACAAGGTAACTGTATACTTAACAACTGGTATTTTAGTTGGTATCCTGAGTGAAGACAGTGCCTTTCAGTATGACTGCTAATCGATGTGTAATAAGTAAACTTGGATTTCTCTTTACATTTAATGGTCAAAAGTATTCAAATGACTACTACTTTGTTATTGTTTTTATAAAATTGCAAGCTGGTGGGCACAAGCCACAGTGAGATACCAGATGGGACTGTGCCATGCTTCTGGAACATATCTGATGGCAGAGCATCCTGGGTCGAACTGTAAGAAGTCAAACAAGGCTAAGCTGCTGATTGGTAAGCAGTAACTGATAGTCTGGGTTTGTTTCATTTTGACATGACTGGCTGATATAATCCACCTTTTCACATAAGCTTGTAGGCACAACCTAAGCCAGTTAGGCAAGGGGATTTCCATTTTTGTAAAGATGAGAATTTTATATGAAGAGCTCCAAATAATAAAACATCACCTGCTTGCTGATATCCCAGTGTATGGAAAGTGGAACCTCTTTTTTGTGGGAAATAACATATTTCCTGGGGAAAAACAGTAAAATATTAAATGACAGGTTTTTTTTTCCTCTGCGTTTAACCATGACAATAATAGTAATACTTTTCTTGAACTTCCATCAGGAGTGGATATCAGTGGAACAACATGGAAGAACTACTTTCATAAGTCGGTAATCAGCCTTCACGGCCAGGAAACATCAGACCTTCTCTTTTTCCATTATGTGGGAATAGAGACCCAGAGAGGGGCTCTTTGTTATATAACTTGTGAGATTAGAGAAGACTCCATAAAATCATTATACCTTATGTTCCTTACCTGCCTAGGCGAATTCTTTTGCGTGCAATAGCTCCCCAATAGCGTCTAAAATCATCCTTTAATCAAAAAAAGGAAAATGAATAAAATAAAATAAAATCTCTACTATCTTAGTGCTATAATCCTTAAGTATCCTTCTCTTAAATCAGTGAAAAGGGCTAACTGGGATACAGTATCTCTCCGTGAACTGACTTCGTCAAGTCAGAGCCTCTGCCGACTCCACACAGGGCAGCTGCACTGACACAGGAGCAATCCTTCTACTTGTTTGCTTCCTTTTTTCAAAAGTGGAGACGATTATCTTATCTGTTACCAGAATTATACTCAATTCTCACCACAGAGTTTTTAGCAAAAAATTAACACTGGCAATCAGGTAATTTCAGGATGAGGGAAAGATATGGTTCCCATGAACTTGGCACAGTATCAAGAGCTGGAGCTAAGGAAGTGAGAGAAGAGACCCAGAAATAAGACACTGAAGGTGACATCCTACCCACGGCAGCGTGTGGCCCAGTCGAGGTTAGGTCTTCAGGGCTTCCAACATTTGAACAAATGATGAGAGTGATTGGGGGGAAAAGGAAAAGAAAAAAGCCCACTTCACTTTGTGATGCTGAAAAGAGAGAAAAGCAGAGGGAAAGAGCCAGAGAGACTGTTGCTGATGGGAGGAGATTCTGGGTAGAGCTCTCTACCCACAGGTCTGCCTACTGAACCTTGCGTGATAATAACTGACCTTTGAAATGGGTTGGATTCTGGGAAATGTGATGAGATTTTCCTTATCAGCAGCATTGTAGATGAGAAAAGCACTGTTGATGTGACGCCCTCGGCCCTCAGCCCATTCCTGACAGTCAAAGGCCTCCACACGAACTCCAACTTCAACACTGTGAGGGGTGATACAGGGCGGTGGGCAAAGAGGATCTCGGCCTGTTAGGCCTCCTTGCCCACTGTTGCCACCTCCTCCAAGCAACGGGAGGATAAGGGCCTGGGTTTTCTTCTTTGTTACCAGCAAAAATCTGTGTGACTATTAGAATCCATTTTCAGGTCAATGGACTGCCTAAGGGCACTTCCATTTTACTTCCCCACTTTCAAGTGGGAAAAAGGCTAGGAAGGGCTTTAAATACATTCATGAACATATTTTGGCAATGTGAGGAGGGCTTAAATTGTGCCAAAGTCAAGTTTTCTTCCCTAAAAACAGTAAGTCTGTAATTAAAAAATAAACATTGAAATTAGACAGGAAACAGATATTCTTTTTTACATTTAAAAAGAAAGAAATACTAAATCAAATCTTTTCATTGTGTATCAAGAATAATAAAAATAACTGGGAAGTGGTTTGGATTTCATGGTGGTAATACCAGGTCCATTATGAGTTGATTGACCATCTAGTCACTGGGACTGAATGGAAAAGTTAATAATTATACAGGGATGACAGGTATAAACCAGGTCCATCTTGGGCCAATGGGGCATAGGGCTACCCTTATAAGACAAAAACCAGTCCATCACAATTTACTCAGTGTGAGAAGGCCCTAAAAAGAATAAAGGCTTAAAAATATGTTCATGGATTTTGAAAATTACATTAAAAAAATGAAATTTCACTAAAGTAGTTCCTATACTCACCTCCAGGTTGAAATTAAAAATTACATTTGTGCAAGTTTACATTTCTTCATAGCAGCCTAAGAGCTCACTTTACCAGGTCTGAAATGTGTTGTTGACAATGGCAGTGAAGACAAGACGATCTCCAACCGTAGACGGTCCCCGGAACTTAAACATATCTACGGACTTCAGAAAGAGATGCGCCCGACACAGGCGGCTGGGAAGACAGAGGCAGGGAGAGAGAAGAACACATCACTCATTCATTCTTTAAACAGATGCACAGACAAGTCTTCAACCTATTTTCCAAATTAGCATTTCTTTAAACTTGACTGAAATAAGCAACTGGATTGTGTGTGTTGAGAGTGGGTCTGCATGCTATGGGCCAACATCTTGGGAAATCCCATGTCCCCAGCAGTGGGATCTCTACTCAGATGGTGACACTTCTGCTCCTCTGGTAACAGTCCTACTCTTGTCTTGTTTCCTATGGAAGTCCCTTGGAACAACAAACCAGTGCCTTTTGTTCTAATTTGAATTACAGTCACCCTGATAGCTCATGACTGCAGTCCCAAGAGTTGTGATCCAGGATGGAGTGGGGCCCAAGTGAAGGCAGTTGTCCTCACACAATCCTTCAGCTTCACAGTTAATCCGATTTCACCCATAGATCAAAAGACAAGATTTTTCCCCACAGAAAAATTACCTGGCTTGCTACATAAAGCCTGAATGGCTAGGAGATACACATTTTCTAATTTTTGTGTGTGTGAAATTTGAAAATAGTTATATATAATATTGAATTTCAGAAAGTTCCTTCTATAATTTTCCACATTTTGGATTCCCCCACTGTCATCATTCAGTTATTCTAAAGAATTGTGCCAACACCACGTGAACAGACGCTGCCGTAGTTATATTGTAGGCCTTTACAATAGAACATGTTCAGTTGCTTTACTGTCATTAAGAATGACAATCTCATTTTAAAAACAAGGTCGCTTATTTGTGCATAATTTTTAGAAAGAATAACTACAGGTTTCTAACTGTAGTCATTACTACAGACATATTAATAATCAAATTATTTTAATTTGAGGGAAATACAACCTTAACCATTTTCAATGGTTACGAAAACTGTTAGGCGGGCAGATACTATTCAAATGCATTTCCAGGGTACAGAGTGTTCCATAAAGCTGCTCAATTACCTACATCTTTCCATTAAGAATAAAATAACCTTTTTGAAATTGAGGAGTCTTAAAAAGTATTCTTATTCTCTTTTTACTTTCTCTATGTTCCAGTTAATTCTTTGGCCATAATGATTTTTAACCAGCACCTTTAAAGGTCAGACCTAACTGTAAATTGTCTTTAAAAAGGTTTGTATCTAACTGACTTTATTTACTTACTTACTTACTTACTGATTTATAGAGAGGCTGGAGTGCAGCGGCATGATCATAGCTCATTGTAGCCTTGAATCCCTGGGCTCAAGTGATCCTCCCACCTCAGCCTCCCAACTAGCTGGGACTACATGTGCACACCAGCACACCAGCAAGAATTTTTTTTTGTAGAGCCAGGGTCCTACTATGCTGCCCAAGCTGGTCTTGAACTCCTGGCATCAAGCAGTCCTCCTGCCTCGGCTTCCCAAAGTGCTGGGATTACAGGTGTGAACCACCGCGTCCCACCTAGACTGACTCTTTTTAAGTGTGAAGCCTGTCTTCCATATCTATTCTGCATTTACTTTGTCATAAACTATCAAGACAATGAGTTGCAGTTTCACAAGATCAATATTCATAGTTCAGAATAAAGTATTAAAACTGTCATCTTATTTTTATTTTTGAACCAAAGAAACATTCACCGTCAAACAAAAGGACAGGTTAATCCTAAAGTAAGCAAGTAAATGATTTACAAATCATTATAAAAGGCAACATTTTCCTCAGCCCTTTCCTTGATTTCTTGACTAGCCCAAGAACTGGATCTCGGACCCTTTCTATTTTCTCCTCACTGGTCCCAAAATCACATCTCAAAGGTCAAAACCAAGAACCTTGCAGAAATAGTAGCCACTGTCTCCATCCAAGCCATAATCTGGCCACCAAACGTATTTCCATGATGGTTTGCATGGGGTGGGAGGACCAGTTCAATGCTCTGAACAGAGGTGCCCCTCGTGGAAACCGCTCCTTCCTCTTCATCAAAAATGAGATCTGAAAGGTGGAGGTAAACATTAATGATGGTGGAGTGAACCATAGGCCCTGGGGCTACAGCTTTTCCTTCCTGACAGTACATTCAACTCAGATTTATAGAAAAATTAAAGTGTTCTCAAAAGCTTAAAACTGAGCCAATTGACAGGTTCTACAGAGTGACTCTCATCTGAATGGTGAATATTTGCAGTGAATTGAGTTAAGATAACATCAGAAAGGGCCTTTTAGAGACTGTATTCTAGCCTATCGGAATTTTGATGAAAAGAATGGTTACAATGAAACTTGAGTCATTTGTGGTAGGGTAGGGACAGATCGGGACAGAGAGGGGCAGAAATGTTGGGGGTGACGAATATGTCATTATCTTGATTGTGGTGAGGTTTTCATAAGTAGACACATGCCAAAACTTATCAAATTGTATGCTTTACATAAGGGCCATTCATTGTTTGTCAATTATACTACAATAAAGTTGTTAAAAATAAAGGAATCAGAGCTACAAAGGACCAGAGACACTGAGAGGCCTGAAACACTAAACCTTCAGAATAGGAAAGTGGCCTCCTGTGGAAACTGTTTGTGATGAATGCAGTCAGGAGCAGGAAAGACACAATCTGCTATACTTCTCCGTGTCCTTCTACCCTTTTTTTTTTTAAAAAAAGACAGAGTCTCGCTTTATCGTCCATGCTGGAGTGCACTGGGGAGATCTTGGCTCACTGCAACCTCAGGCTCCCAGGTTCAAGCGATTCTCCTGCCTCAGTCTCCCGAGTAACTGGGATTACAGGTGCATGCCACCAAACCTGACTAATTTTTGTGTTTTTAGTAGAGACGGAATTTCGCCATGTTGACCAGTCTCGTCTTGAACTCCTGACCTCAGGTGATCTCCCCGCCTCAGCCTCCCCAGGTGCTGAGAGTACAGGCATGAATCACCACACCTGGCCTTTCTGCTTCTTTTGAATCATATCTGCTTCATTTACCGACAAATTGTTTTTTACCCTCAACAATGAAGAAATCATTTACTCTGGCTGCAAAACAGTAAAATGCTATGCTTCTTGCATCACAAAGTGAACCACCAGCTAGGTTTCCATCTCACATGCTATTGTTGGGGAGGAGGGGGAAAGGATTTACAAACTGGGGCACCATCCTGGTTGTACTGTCAGAGGCAGAGCTGAGCTTACAGTGTGGGAGGGAAGATACACCCAGCAGCTGTTGGTGTTCAGGGCACAGTCACAGCTGGTGATCAAGAAGTGTAGTCACAGAAACCTGAACTCCACTTCCCAATGCAATTTTAGATTTATAATTAATTGATGGTCTTCCTCTTTTATTTTTTTCTTATTTCCACTGATATTTCAGTCCCCAGCTGAAAACAAGTCAGTAGCTTCCCACTGAAACCGTATAAAACCCCAAATCCTTCCCAGGCCTGCAAGCCCTACCTTCCTGGTCTGGCCTCACTTTCCCTCTCCCTTTGGTCCAGTCTCACTGGTCTTTTTTCACTTCCTCTGAGGACGTGTTACCTTCAACAACAGAGCATTTATCACACCCCAGCTGTCTACAGCAACACCCCTGGCCACCACTGCCTGTGTCTTCCATTTCACTCACATTCTGTGGCCCAGCTTGGTCATCATTCCTCAGAGAAGCCTTCTCTGACCTCCACAGCTCAGTCCCATCTTCAGGGTTTCTCGAAGGACCTTTCTTTCATGGCTATAGTTTTATGTTATTTGTGTGACCTTTTATTATGTGACCCACTCGATCCTAAGCTTTTTGGTGCAGGGACTATGAATTTTTAAAATTCTAATATAATTCCTGAACTTAGGTGCTCAATAAATATGTTAAATGAAATGAATGAATGAACTTAACTTGGCTGATTTCCTTTGTGTTCATAGGCCTTACTCACAATAGAATATTTTTAGATAACAGAATAGTTGTACTAACACTTCTGTCTTCTATTTACGAGAGTCCCCACTGGTCCTCATTTTTGCTTAGTATCAGACACTCAACTATTTCCAGTTTGGTGTGTAAGAGTATCTCATGTTGGTTATAATTTGCATTTCCTTGATTACTAATGAGGTCCAACATCTTTTTTACTTGTATATTAAATATTCTTGTTACCTCTTAATGAAATGTCTATTTATATCATTTGCTTGAAATCTTGCCTGTCTCATTTCTGAAGCTTTTTTTTTTTTGCATGTTAGACATTTCACTCCATTCTCCATGTCTCCTAACCTACCTTATGTAGTTCCCATTTCTTTGTCTGGCTGTGTTCTAAGTAACTCTTTCAAATCTATCTTCTAGTTCCCTGTCTTACCTGCTAGTTCATTCATTCACTGAGTTTTACATTTTAATTATTATGTATTCTTTTTCTAGAAATTGCCTTGGTTTCTTTGTTAAACCTTCTAGGTCATCTCTTTTTATGGTTCTGGCATCACACTCTTGATACTCTTTTATTTCTTAAAATGTATTAAGATTCTTACTTCATCTTACTTGATAAATTCATTATCTGCTGTCTTTGTGGCCCTCATTCAGACTTTGTGGGACCTGGTGTCACTTCTAGATCTTGGAACCTTGTTTATTCCTATCTTTTATGATTTTTGGCTAGGATCTCATACTGCTTGGATCTTTTTTTTGGAAATTCTTGAGAGCTGGCTTTAAAGTCATTTTTTCACAAAGAATCTGCATTTATGGCGGCAGATCATCTGGGGTCCTGCGACACAGCACCACTGCTTTACAGTAAAGTTTACTTGTTCTGTTTTAGCCCAGACAGGCCATGTGACTTCTGAGGCTCCAAATCTGCATGAGGATGCACTTGTGATTGAATTCTCAATGGGAAAGAACTTTTTTCCCATTCCACTTGGGGCTAAGGCTCTCTGGAGGGTGGGATTTTTCTAGCTGACTCACTGGGGAAATCACCTTTTGGAGGCTGAAGCCCCATGGAAGGGTCCCTGATCCAACCTTCTCCCTCACATGGGCCCCTGGCTTTGTCTCCTGAGCCCAGGCAGCTCATTACATACAAGCTCTATGTCTCCAGGCACTTGCTGGGTCCTCCAGAACCAATGCCAGCCCCAATGCTTCCTGGCACTGCTGCATTTGTGTCTTCTCACCATTTCGGGACTTCAAAGTTTCCTCTTATTTTTCTGCCTGCTGAGATGTGTTTGCAAAGATGTTTGTAAATATTTTTCCAGAAATTTTTGTTTTTTCCCAATAATGAATTCACCATATTGCTGAAATCAAAATTGAATTCTTTCTAAAGTGATCTTTAAAAGAAATATGAAATCTTAATTCCTTTCAGCTTCTCTCTCTTTCTAAAACTGATTTTATTAGAAGATGTTTTATACATATCACGAACTAGTATTGATTGAGGTTGTTTTCAGGCTAATGTTGCTTACTCAAATGGTATATTTTTTGTTTAAAATAAATTAACACAAGTACCTGACTTCAAATTATGCTACAGAGCTTTAGTAACCAAAACAGCATGGCACTGGCATAAAATCAGACACATAGACCAATGGAACAGAATTAAGAACCCAGAGATAAGTTCACACAACAACAGTGAATTCACATTCAACAAAGGTGGCAAGAACATACATTGGGGAAAAGACAATCTCTTCAACAAATGGTGCTGGGAAAATTGGATACTCATATGCAGAAGAATGAAACTAGACTGCTATCTCTCACCATACACAAAAATAAAATCAAAATGGATTCAAGGCTTAAATCTAAAACCTCAAACTATGAAACTGCTACAGGAAAACATTGGGGAAACTCTCCAAGACATTGGTCTGGGAAAAAATTTCTTTAGCAATACCCCACAAGCACAGGCAAGCAAAGCAAAAATCAACAAACAGAATCACATCAAGTTTAAAAGCTCCTGCACAACAAAGAAAACAATTAACAAAGTGAAGAGACAACCCACAGAATGGGAGAAAATATTTGAAAGCAATACATCTGATAAGAATTAATAACCAGAATATATAATAAGGAGCTTAAACAGCTCTACAAAAAAAATCTAATAATCCGACTAAAAAATGGGCCAAAGATTTGAATAGTCATTTCTCAAAAGAAGACATGCAAATGGCAAACAGGCATATGGAAAGGTGCTCAACATCACTGATCATCAGAGAAATGCAAATCAAAACTACAATGAAATATCTTCTTACCCCAGTTAAAATGCCTTTCATCCAAAAGACCGGCAATAACCAATGCTGGTAAGAATGTGGAGAAAAGGGAACCCTCATACACTGTTGGTGAGAATGTAGATTCGTACAACCCATGTGAAGAACAGTGTGGAGGTTTCTAAAAAAAAGTAAAAACAGAACTACCATTGGATCCAGCAATCCCATTGCTGAGTATACACCCAGAAGAAAGGAAATCAGGATACTGAAGAGATATCTGCACTCCCATGTTTGTTCCAGCACTATTCACAATAGCAAAAATTTGGAAGCATCCTAAGTGTCTAACAACAGATGAATGAATAAAGAAAATGTGATACATATATACAGTGGAATACTATGCAGCCATAAAAAAGAATGAGATCCTGTCATTTGCAACAATATGGATGGAACTGGAGATCATTATGATCGGTGAAATAAGGCATAGAAAGACAAACATCACCTGTTCTCACTTATTTGTGGGACCAAAAACAAAAACAATTGAACTCATGGAGACAGAGTGCAGAAGCATGCTTACCAGAGGCTGAGAAGGGCAGTGGGAAGGTGGGCATGGTTAACGGGTACAAAAAATATAGTTAGAAAGAATGGATGAGACCCAGTATTTGACAGCACAACGGGGTAACTATAGTCAGTGATAATTATATATTTAAAAATAACAAGTAGCATTGGATTCTTTGTCACACTTGAAGGAATGGATACCCCATTTTACATGATGCGATTATTACACATTTGCATGCTTGTATAACAATATTTCATATAGCCCATAAATATATACACCTACTATGTAACCACAAAAATTAAAGTGTGTGATAGTGATTATCTCTGAAGGTGGGAAGTGAAATGGTGGCAGACTAACTGTTTAACTATATGCTCTTTTATGCATTTTGCATTTTTTACCCTGTGCATGTACTACCTCTTTAAAAATAGTTTTTATAAAATAAAAAAAAATTAAGAGAAAGCCTCATGATATAAGAGACATCATAAAGACTCAAATATAAAGCAGCTCCTTCTTTTCTGAGGGATAACTTTAAAGAGAAGCCACATGCTTCCTGTGAAGACACATACAGTATACATTGGAACATGTAGAGGGAGGTGCTAGATAAGGTTATAAGTGCACCAGCACCAGCTATGATATGTATGCAGAAATATATTGGATTAAAAATCTTTGGTGCAAGAGTTTGCTTATTTGCAGCCAATTTACAACCAATGAAAAAACAGGGTTTTCTCAGGTTCAGAGAGCAATTCAGGCTCACAGTTCTGGTTTGGGTTAAACAAACAGACCTGATCCATTCTGCCGGCTTTGAGTGATCAGGTTCAATTCTTGTACTTTGGATGTTCTTACTGTGTCATCGTCCTGTTTAGACAACTTTACATTCACTCTCTATTTGTAGATCAGGAAATCTGACCTGAATTGAGGTCATGCTAGACCTAGTTTTCTTTCTGCACATCCAGAAAATTAACCAGGACAATGCTCTTAAGATCTAATTTTCTTACTGAAAAATTAGAATTAAAATGCTTCAAATCATAAGTTTCTCCCCTATATGTCAAACTTGCAAATAGTGACCCAGGAGTATTTATGGGATGTGTGTGCTTATATACACATCCCAGAAATATCCTGCTTTTTACAAAACTAATCTCACCTCTTTTTTCTTTCCTTCTGAAAGGATATGATCTGGATTCAACCTTCTCACTGTTACAATAATATGCATTTCCATCATACAACATCTCAAAAAACATTCCAATCTTTTATGTTTGACATTTATAACCAATGCAAACCCCTGGTTTTCTAAAAACATGGTTCAAGAACGGAGATGATCTGGTTCTCTTCTTTTAGATCACACACTGCCCTGTCAAAAACCAACTCCATCAGATCTAAGGGCGGAGAAATCACACACTACAAAGCAACTTTAAATGTCAGAGTCTGACTCTTATGTTCTTTAAGAGAAATTGCTTTTAAGTTCTCTGGCACCTTTGCTGGCATGAAAGTTAGTAAAATTTCCAAAAATAAAATCAGATCAATGGAATTAGGTTAAAAGTTGTTTTTTGTGAAACAATGTAGAATAATCTATGTTAGGGCAGATTAAACAAAGCAGATGATAAAAGCAGACTTTTAAAAAAATCTGTAATTCTAAATTGAACCAGACATGTAGATCCAATCTGGATAACTTTCTAAAAAACTGAAACTCAAGTCAATTGTAATCATTTCATCTCTGTAATTGAGTGACTGTCGTGTGTGCCTGTTACTACTTAAGTTAGACTATCTCCAGTACTCAAAGTACTGTTAGTGTCGTGCAGGCAAATTGTCTCCTGCTGATTTCATTTATTAGTGCAACTTGTACAACACCAGAAGAAGCCAATGCAGCCATCCACGTTTACCGGGCTCATGTGACCTTGAGTGGGGTGTGAAGACAGCTTGAGTCTCCGTCCTAGCAACCCTTCCCAATAGATAAACCCTCACAAAGGAGCTCAGGGTAGCAGAGATCCTCATTCCTTCCAGACAAATACAGAACAAGAATTTCCCAGGGTCTGAAGTACAGAGTTGACATGAATTATATCTTTCTTTTATAATCAACCTCTTCCTCAATAATTATTTTTATCAAGTATCTTTTTATTTATTTATTATTTATTATTTTTTTTGAGACTGAATCTGACTCTGTGGCCCAGTCTGGACCTCAGTGGTGCGATCTTGGCTCACCTCTTGGGTTCAAGCAATTCTCTTGCCTCAGCCTTCCAAGTAGATGGAATTACAGGAGTGCACCACTACACCCAGCTAATTTTTTGTATTTTTAGTAGAGTCAGGTTTTCACCATGGTCTTGAACTCCTAATCTCAAATCATCCACCTGCATTGGTCTCCCAAAGCGCTGGGATTACAGGTGTGAGCCACCGCCAGGCCTCATCAATTATCTTGATCAACCTGGAACCATGGCCAAATTTCTCCTACCCTGAAAAACAATGTCCCTTGACTTTGAGGGTCTCCTCTAGCTCCAGGCTATTTCCTTCATCCTTCACAGCAAAGTTCCTTTGAAGTATCTGTCTTTAACTGTTGGCTCTAATTCCTCCTGTGGTGGGGACCTCTCAAACTATAAGAGAAATGACAGGACTTTCTGCATGCCTGACACTTCTTATATTAACTCATTTAATGACCCCATAAACCCATGGTGTAAGTACCTTTATTATTCTCATTTTACAGTTCTTGTTTCATTTTTCTAAAATTTTTATTAATATTTTTTGAGATGGAGTCTTGCTCTGTTGCCCAGGCTGGAGTGCAGTGGTGCAATCTTGGCTCACTGCAACCTCCACCTCCCTGGTTCAAGCCATTCTCCTGCCTCAGCCTCCTGAGTAGCTTGGACTACAGGAGCATGCCACCAAGCCTGGCTAATTTTTTATATTTTCAGGAGAGACGGGGTTTCCCCCTGCTAGCCAAGATGGTCTCGATCTCCTGACCTTGTGATCCACACTCCTCGGCCTCCCAAAGTGCTGGGTTATTTTACAGGTGTGAGCCACCAGGCCTGGCTCTTGTTTTGTTTATTTTTTACCTTGCCTCAGCAAGCTGAGAAAAGCAAAGTCAGAGGTTTTGGTGATAGACCTATTACAGTACTATTCAGCATAATACAGAAGGAGATCCTGTCATTTGCAACAACAGGGATGGAACTGAGGTCATTATGTCAAGCAAAATAAGTAAGGCACAGAAAGACAAACATCGCGTGTTCTCACCTATTTGTGAAATCTAAAAATCAAAACAACTGAACTCACAGAGATAGCAGGATGGTTTTGCAAAATCAGAGGACTTGGTTAAAGACCTGGATAAGAAAGTACCAGATGAGAAAATAAAAAGAGCAGCTTAATGCTGGGGCAACCAATGACTATGAGAGAAAGAGGAGCCAATACATAGGCCTGGCTCCTAGCAATTTGCCTTCAGGAGTAAGTCCAGTGGGAGGAGGTGGCTCTCCCCAGGTGGATTGTTTAGCGGTGAGTGGGCCGATGGAAGGACACTTCCTGCTTCCTGCGGGGCTGCGTCCAGAGACCAGAAAGGAGCAAGCTCCACCTCTGATGGCTAGAGTGAAGGAAAACAACTTGAGAGAAGTGAGTTCCTGCCAAATGCTAGTGCTTCTGTGGGACACAATACACCTGTTTTCCACAAAAGCAAAGGCTCTGAACTAGCCAAGCTGCTCTAAGAGCTGAGATGGCCACTGTGTCCCTCACCATCCACATGTCCCCCAAAGGATGACACTCAGGCTGTCAGGGGCGAAGAGGCTGCAGCTCTACCTTCCTCCCAACCCCCCCCCCCACTGCATCCTTGTACACGTGCGTCAAACAAGCCTGGTGATAAGAGTGTTTTATTTGGCCTATGCATATGGCATAAAGGTTATGGCAAACTGTCCCCCATCCCATTATTCCTCTAAGTAATTGAGGTCATCCAAATGTCTCCCAAACTTCTAACCCCACACTTGCCGACGTGACCAGTGCCTTCCTGATTCCCAGGGCAGTAGACAGGTTTTATTCCTCACTTCCTGGAATGCAGTTGATCAATTATTGTTTCTTCTTGTAACTCTACTCCCTTGGCGTGTGACACTGCTCTCTCCAGCTCTCCCTGCGCCCCTCTGATGAGTCCCTCCAGGTGTCCTTCATAGGTTCGTCTTCCTGGATCCTCTCTGAGATGCCTGTGCTCTGTACATTCTGTTCTTGGCCCAGCACCCTGTGCCGTGCAGGCACTGTCTTCATTTGAGCTGCATCTCTAAGCAGTTGTCTCTCAGGTAGTATCTCCACAGTCGTGGTCTCTTCCTTTTGGATGTCCACAGGCAAGTCAGACTCCATGTGCCTAAAACTGAACTCATCATCTATCTCCTGAAAATTGCTCTTCCCTGCCCCTCAGATCCATGATCTCAGTTCACAGCACAACTGCTACCTGGCTGCTCCAGGCAGACACCCTGGATTCAGCCTATGCTCCTTTGTCCCATATACATATGTATATGTATCCACACACATATATATATTTTTGAGACAGAGTCTCCCACTGTCACATGGGCTGGAGTGCAGTGGTGTGATCTCAACTCACTACAACCTCCACCACCTGGGTTCAAGCAGTTCTCCCGCCTCAGCCTCCCAAGTAGCTGGGATTACAGGTGCCCTTTGTTGTTATTTGTTTTTAGTTGAGATGGGGTTTCACTATGTTGGCCAGGCTGGTCTCAAACTCCTGACCTCGTGATCTACCCGCCTTGGCCTCTTAAAGTGCTGGGATTACAGGCGTGAGCCACTGTGCCTGGTCTCGTGTATATTTTTAAACTCTCTCCCTCCCGTGTCTCCTCACTATCACTTCCTGGTTTAGGAGATCCTTACCTCTCCCCTGGTCTCTCTCCCTCTACCCAGAGTGACTATATTAAGTGCAAACCCAGTAGTGCCCAAACCCTGCTCCAAATCCTTCAATGGCTCCCATCAAGAATAGAAGAAAGGCCAAGCTTCTCAGCATGCCCCGGGGAGCCTCCATGACACAGTCCTACCTTCTTCCTCTCCCGCCCCGCTCTGTCTTGCATTTTCTCTCGCAATACTCTCGTGTTGGTGGCTTCCCAGCGCACAGGGTGCTGGTTCATGCCTCTGTGCCTTCACTCTGCTACGCGCTTCCTCGGCTTCCCAGCTGTAAGGCTGGTTGCCTCGCCGGGAGGCCGGACACACCCACCTCTGCACTCAGCGCCTGACTCTGCACCCCTCACCAGGCTCTGCACTCAGCACCTAGCTCGGCCGCATGGCTCCCCTGGAAGGCTCTGGCTGATGCAACCCTGGCCGGCTCTGGCACCTGAAAACCACTCAACAACCCGCCAACCAATGGTGGCCCGCCCCATCCCAATCCCGCTCCCCTGGAGCCAATCAGAGCACCCAGCTCTTGCTCGTGCCTCATAGCCATAAACCCCCCCTCCCCCGCCTCCCGCCCGAGGAAGTCAGCGCGACTTCTCTGGCCCCTTTTCCCCTAACCGTAGAACCTCGCCTGGGAGCTGAATAAATTGGCATTTAATTTTCTTTTTTTTTTTTTTGAGAGGGAGTTTCACTCTTGTTACCCAGGCTGGAGTGCAATGGCGCGATCTCGGCTCACCGCAACCTCTGCCTCCTGGGTTCAGCCAATTCTCTTGCCTCAGCTTCCTGAGTAGCTGGGATTACAGACACCCGCCACCGTGCCCAGCTAATTTTTTTTGTATTTTTAGTAGAGACGGGGTTTCACCATGTTGACCAGGATGGTCTTGATCTCTTGACCTCGTGATCCACCTGCCTCTGCCTCCCAGAGTGCTGGGATTACAGGCGTGAGCCACCGTGCCTGGCCCATTAATTTTCTTATACTGGCCTCAGTTTCCTCATTTTAAACTCAGCAATAACCCTTACACCAACTCTCTTCTCACAGCCCTTCCTCCAGCGAGTCTCTTGTGAACCCCCTAGAGCCCTTCCTCTGGGATCCCACATTACTTAGCATTTACACCGCTCTGTTCACTCTCTATATTATTTAGAAACTATTAATGTGTCTGTCTCCAGCACTAAACTACAAGTTTCTCAAGAGCAAAGACCCTGCATTTTTCATCTTTATACCTCTAGTGGCAAACGGGCTCCTGGCACACAACAGGTATTTCATACATAATTGTTGGACAGAACTGCCAGTCGGTGTGGTGGTCTGTCCTTTCTCTCTGCTGAGAGGGAAGTCCTTCCACTTGGCCAGCACCTCACACATCACAGGGTCCCCCTCTTTCTCATGGGCAGCAGCTTGCTCTAGAGAGTTCCAGGTAAAAGGGTGGAGGATGACCTTCAGACATGTGATTCACATGACAGATGACTTGGAGAGGATGAATATCCACAGATTTCAAAAGAACTGTTTTTTGCTAGGCGTGGTGACTCACACCTGTAATCCCAACGCTTTGGGAGGCCACAGCAGGAGGATCACCTGAGATCAAGAGTTCAAGGCCCACCTGGCCAGCATGGTAAAACCTGTTTCTACTAAAAATACAAAAATTAGCTGGGCATAGTGGCATGTGCTTGTATTTCCAGCTATTCCAGAGACTGAGGCAGGAGAATCACCTGAACCTGGGAGGCAGAGATTGCAGTGAGCAGAGATCGAGCCACTGCACTCCAGCCTGGGTGACAGAGCGAGACTCCATCTCAAAAAAAAAAAAAAAAAAAAAGAACTGTTTTTGACATTGTCAATCAGATTTCTGGTTGTTTAGTGGCTTATTTCTACATTCTCCTTACAAATTCAGGTAGTATAAATTCAATGAGAACAAAAAGCTTTTTTAAAGACATAATTGCAGAAAGGAAGACCAGTGAAACTAGGGGAACTGCATATACTTACTAAAAACTGTGTTAAATGCTTGAGTTTTCCTAAGATGTCCTGAGAGATTTACTTGTCATACATAGTGAGGGTTTGCTTAGTAGTGAGTATTTTATCTGCCATTTCATTTCTTTTTTGGGATTTTAGGGATGAGGAGACAGCAGGGTTTTGTTTTTTATTAATGGTTGTCTTATCTGCCTCAGGGTTGTTCTCCTGGTTCAGCTATTTTATTACTTGAGCAAAATGCATTTGAAATGTATTTTGGTGCTGTGACCAGCTTTACAAAAGAAGCCTTGCTCTTCTTAACACCGCCATTTAATGATGAAGTCTTTATTTCCCTAAAAATAACTTGGTCTGGGACAGGCACGGTGGCTCACACCTGTAACCCCGCATGTTTGGAGGCCAAGGTGGGCAGATCACTTGAGGTCAGGAAATTGAGACCGGTCTGACCAACATGGTGAAACGGCATCTCTACTAAAAGTACAAAATTAGCTGAGTGTGGTGGCATGCACCTGTAATCCCGGCTACTTGGGAGGCTGAGGCAGGAGAATTGCTTAAACCTGGGAGGCAGAGGTTGCAGTGAGCTGAGATCATGCTATTGCACCCCAGCCTGGGCAACAAGAATGAAACTCTACCTCAAAAAAAAAAAAAAAAAATCTCTTGGTAATAGGTATTGTCCTTTGAAAGGTCAGCAGTGAGTAGAAACCTTTGAAAAATCTCTTTTTCACCCCAGAATTCTTCTGTGGGGTGGTCCTAGAATATCACCTGGGGCAGAATAAAGGCTCTGCACTTCCACCACCCTGGCTGCTACCTCTCTCTTTCCTCTGGGCTTTCCATGCACTCTTTCTCTTCTCTTTTGGCATCCTTATCCTGATATGTTCTTGTCCTCTCCTTTCCTGCCTCTTCTTCCTGTGCCTTCCTTTGGAGCCAAGGGATATTGAATCTTCTGCCCTCCTGGCAGTGGTGAGCTTGTGGGGCCTGGGCAGGCTCACTCCACTTCCTCCCCTCCCTCATTGTGCTCTCCACTGTCATCCCCTGGGGCTTCAGAAGATGGGGTCAGACATAAAGAAAGGGCAGAGGAGGGGCAAGGGAGGGGCTCTGACTTTTCCCACCATTCTGGCTCCAGGAGGTGTCAAAGAGCCCAGGAAATCACTGCCAGAGAACTAAGGAAGTGTGGCTCATAAAACACAGCATGACTGTGGAAAGCACCAGGCAACAGGAGCAGGATCTTACAGCCTCCGCTCATATCCCATATATTCTTCAGCAAGTTTCTTTCCTGCTCAGAGTTGCAGCTTCCTGCTCGTTTGAGATTACATGCAGCTCCTATGAAACCATGGATGAGAAACTGCTTGGTAAGCCATGAAGCACCGTATCAATGTCATTGTCATCGACCCTTCATTCAGCCATCATTAGTGAATACATGCTTACTAATGACTGCCTGGTCCCTGTTACCCTTTTTCCCCATCTCCTCTCCTGGAGATCTTCCAATTTAAAGAGGCCTTAGGTGCCAGCAGTTACATTGGCCAGTCCCTTTCTTCTCCAGCCACTAGGTTTGTTGGAAAAGATACCTAGTGTTGACCAGGTGTGGTGGTTCACACCTGTGGTCCCAGAACTTTGGGAGGCTGAGGTGGGTGGATCACTAGAGGTCAGGAGTTTGAGACCAGCCTGACCAAGAGGTCTACCAAAAATACAGAAATTGGCTGGGTGTGGTAGCACACGCCTGTGATCCTAGCTACTTGAGAGGCTGAGGCAGGAGAATCACTTGAATTTGGGAGGTGGAGGTTGCAGTGAGTCGAGATTGGGCCACTGCACTCCAGCCTAGGTGACAGAGTGACACTTTGTCTCAAAAAAAAAATAAATGAAAGATACCTAGCATCACCAGGACTGAATGGTAATAATAAGGTGAAAATAAGTGTGCTCTAAGAAAAGATTCCTTTGCCTGTCACAGTCATAGAATTAAAGTTCTTAGAAGTGGATTTACTGACCATCAAACTTGCTACTTTCCTTCATTAAATTGTTAAAGGTTTCTTCATGTTGTAGTCGAACTTTCCTTCTCTCAGCAGCCAGATTATGTTCCACATGATCTTGCTCAGTTAGAAGTGTGACTGGCTTTAAATGAATCTAGAAAAGAAAAGCATTCATCTTTTATTGCCTTGTTAAATTATAAAAGCACGGCATGAATTTTGCAAAAACAAATGATATGCTACATGGTTTTCTAACTCAAGTAAATAGAGCTTCTATGAGTGTTTTCACTAAACGTGTTATGACTAAATTTTTTTCTTAAATTATTTTTAAACAAAAAAATCAATATAGGCTTATTGCTTCACGCAATAAGATTTGTGCTTTAAACAGTTCTCTCTATTAATTTCCCCTGATTTTAAAATTTTTCAGCAGAACTAGAAAATAAGACATTATTCAAGGAGGACTCAAGATGGCGCTGTGAGAACAACCCAGGATTGGAGCTCTCTTTGAATCCGCAAACGGTGAGTCAGAGCTGCATTTCCAGACTGATCTTTGTTGCCCACAGAACGGGGAAACTCCCAAGTATAAAAAAGACATGGGACGCCAGGCAGTAGGTCTGCCTGGCGAAGCCGGCAGCCGGGGCGGCGGCGGCCGGCCCTACCCAGCAATCCCCACAGGGCGTGCTTGTCTGGGTGCCCTGTTGAACCGGCAACCTGAGACTTGAGAGGGCTGGACTTGAGACTGAACGAGACTTGGACAGTAGGCCAGCCCAGGGGATTGCAGGGACAGATCATTTGGGACACCCAGTGGGACGAACAAACCCGCGATTTCAAACTATCCAGAGCAGACAGTCTGAGACGCTCTGTGGGGGAGGGGCGTCCACCACTACCGAGGCAACCTGCCCCAACTGAGATACACGCCCACTGCTGAGGCAGCCAGCTGTTGCCGAGGCAACCTGTCCCTACTGAGATACACGCCCACTGCTGACGCAGCCTGCTGTTTCTGAGGCAACAGGCTATAACGAAGAGACTCTGCCGCAGGGCGTGGCAGAGACCACAGCAGAGCCTGCAGGAACAGGGTGAATCACACAACAGCAGGGTGGAGCCTTGGCAGCCAAACAGTGGCTAGTCTGCCTTCTAGCTGGGCAGGACACCTCATCGGACATCGAAAAATAAAGCCCGAACCCCCCAACACAGAGCATTTGAGAAAAAAAGGGTTTTTTTTTAATGAGCTCTGTTGCAGCAGAATCAAACATAGCAGCCTAACAGCCCTGAATGAACAACAGAGCTCACAGCTCAGCAATTGAGCTCCAAAAAAGTACAGACTGTCTCCTCAAGCAGCTCCCTGACCCCTCTATATCCAAAAGACTGACATTTGGCAGGCATCATCCTGGAACAAAGATAGCAGAAAAAGAAACGGGTAGCATCCCTCACTGTGCCACAGCTGCTAGAGGTGCACCCCAGACAAGCAGGGCCTGGAGTGGACCTCAGCAGTCGTACAGCGAAGGGGCTAGGCTGGTAGAAGGAAAACCAAGTAACAGAAATACTTCATCATCAACAATCTGGGTGTCCACTCAGAGACCCAATCGAAAAGTCAGCAACTACGCAGACGACAAGCGGATAAACCCACAAAGATGGGAAGAAACCAGCGCAAAAAGGAGGAAAACACCCGAAACCAGAACACCTCGCCTCCTAGAAAGGACCAAAACTCCTCACCAGCAAGGGAGCAAAGCTGGACGGAGAATGACTGTGACGAAATGACGGAATTAGACTTCAGAAGGTGGATAATGAGAAACTTTTGTGAGCTAAAAGAACATGTATTAAATCAATGCAAAGAAACTAAGGAACTTAAAAAAAGATATGAGGAAATGATAACAAGAATGGATAACTTAGAGAGGAATATGAATGAATTAAAGGAGCTGAAAAACACAATACGAGAACTTCGTGAAGCATCCACAAGTTTCAATAGCCGAATTGACCAAGCAGAAGAAAGAATATCTGAAGTCGAAGACCAACTCAATGAAATAAAACGAGAAACCAAGATTAGAGAAAAAAGCCCAAAAGGGAATGAACAAAGTCTCCAAGAAATGTGGGACTATGTGAAAAGACCTAATCTACGTTTGATAGGTGTACCAGAAGGGGACGAAGAGAATGAATCCAAGCTGGAAAATACTCTTCAGGACATCATCCAGGAAAACTTCCCCCACCTAGCAAGACAGGCCAACACTCAAATGCAGGAAATACAGAGAACACCACAAAGATATTCTGCAAGAAGAGCAACCCCAAGGCACATAATCGTCAGATTCAACAAGGTTGAAATAAAGGAGAAAATACTAAGGGCAGCCAGAGAGAAAGGTCGAGTTACCCACAAAGGGAAGCCCATCAGACTCACAGCAGATCTCTCGGCAGAAACACTACAAGCCAGAAGAGAGTGGGGGCCAATATTCAACATTCTTAAAGAAAAGAACTTTCAACCCAGAATTTCATATCCAGCCAAACTGAGCTTCAGAAGTGAAGGAAGAATAAAATCCTTTGCGAACAAGCAAGTACTCAGAGATTTTGTCACCACCAGGCCAGCTTTACAAGAGCTCCTAAAAGAGGCACTACACATAGAAAGGAACAACCAGTACCAGCCATTCCAAAATCACACTAAAAGTTAAAGAGCATCAACATAATGAAGAATCTACAACAACTAACAGGCAAAACAGCCAGCTAGCATCAAAATGGCAGTATCAAATTCACACATAACAATATTAACCCTAAATGTAAATGGACTAAATGCACCAATCAAAAGACACAGACTGGCAAATTGGATAAAAATCCAAAACCCATCAGTGTGCTGTATCCAGGAAACCCATCTCACATGCAAGGATACACAAAGGCTCAAAATAAAGGGATGGAGGAAGATTTACCAAGCAAATGGAGAGCAAAAAAAAGCAGGAGTTGCAATTCTCATCTCTGATAAAATAGACTTTAAAGCAACAAAGATCAAAAGAGACAAAGAAGGCCATTACATACTGGTAAAAGGATCGATAAAACAAGAAGAGCTAACAATCCTAAACATATATGGACCCAATACAGGAGCACCCAGATACATAAGGCAAGTTTTTAATGACTTACAAAGAGACTTAGACTCCCACACAATAATAGTGGGAGACTTTAACACTCCACTGTCAATATTAGACAGATCAACCAGACAGAAAATCAACAAGGATATCCAGGGCTTGAACTCAGACCTGGAGCAAGCAAACCTGATAGACATTTACAGAACTCTCCACCCCAAATCCACAGAATATACATTCTTCTCAGCACCACATCACACCTACTCAAAAATTGACCACATAATTGGAAGTAAAGCACTGCTCAACAAATGCAAAACAACTGAAATCATAACAAACAGCCTCTCAGACCATAGTGCAATCAAGTTAGAACTCAGAATTCAGAAACCGACCCAGAACCGCACAGCTTCATGGAAACTGAACAACTGGCTCTTGAATGTTGACTGCGTAAACAATGAAATGAAGTCAGAAATAAAGAAGTTCTTCGAAACCAATGAGAACGAAGACACAACATGCCAGAACCTCTGGGACACATTTAAAGCAGTCTCTAGAGGAAAGTATATAGCAATAAGTGCCCATATGAGGAGAATGGAGAGATCCAAAATTGACACCCTATCGTCAAAATTGAAAGAGCTAGAGGAGCAAGATCAAAAAAACTCAAAACCCAGCAGAAGACAAGAAATAACTAAGATCAGAGCTGAACTGAAGGAGATTGAGATACGAAAAACCCTTCAAAAAATCAATAAATCCAAGAGCTGGTTTCTTGAAAAGATCAACAAAATAGACAGACCACTAGCCAGATTGATTAAAAAGAAAAGAGAGAACAACCAAATAGATGCAATAAAAAATGATAAAGGGGAAATCACCACAGATTCCACAGAAATTCAAACCATCATCAGAGAATATTACAAACAACTCTATGCACATAAACTAGTAAACCTGGAAGAAATGGATAAATTCCTGGACTCCTGTGTCCTCCCAAGCCTAAACCAGGAGGAAGCTGAAACTATGAATAGACCAATAACAAGGTCAGAAGTCGAGGCAGCAATTAAGAGCCTACCACACAAAAAAAGCGCAGGTCGAGACGGGTTCACAGCCGAATTCTACCAGACACACAAAGAGGAGCTGGTACCATTCCTTCTAAAACTATTTCAAACAATCCAAAAAGAGGGAATACTTCCTAAATCATTTTACGAGACCAACATCATCCTGATACCAAAACCCGGCAGAGACCCAACAAGAAAAGAAAACTTCAGGCCAATATCCATGATGAACATAGATGCAAAAATCTTCAATAAAATATTGGCAAGCCGAATGCAACAGCAAATCAAAAAACTTATTCACCATGATCAAGTAGGATTCATCCCGGGGATGCAAGGCTGGTTCAACATACGCAAGTCTATAAATGTAATTCACCACATAAACAGAACCAAAATCAAAAACCACATGATTATCTCAATTGACGCAGAGAAGGCATTTGACAAAATTCAACAGCCCTTTATGCTAAAAACCCTCAATAAACTCGGTATCGATGAAACGTATCTCAAAGTAATAAAAGCTATTTATGACAAACCAACAGCCAATATCATACTGAATGGGCAAAAACTGGAAGCATTCCCTTTGAAATCTGGCACTAGACAAGGATGCCCTCTTTCACCACTCCTATTCAATATAGTTCTGGAAGTTCTAGCCAGAGCAATCAGGCAAGAAAAAGAAATAAAGGGTATTCAAATAGGAAAGGTGGAAGCCAAAGTGTCTCCATTTGCACACGACATGATAGTATACCTAGAAGACCCCATCACCTCAGCCCAAAAACTCCTGAAACTGATAAGCAACTTCAGCAAAGTCTCAGGATATAAAATCAATGTGCAACAATCACAAGCATTCGTCTACACCAATAACAGACTTAAAGAGAGCCAAATCAAGAATGAACTGCCATTCACAATTGCTACAAAAAGAATAAAATACCTTGGAATACAACTCACAAGGAACGTAAGGGACCTCTTCAAGGAGAACTACAAACCACTGCTCAACGAAATCAGAGAGGACACAAACAGATGGAGAAACATTCCATGTTCATGGTTAGGAAGAATTAAGATCGTGAAAATGGCTATACTGCTCAAAGTAATTTACAGAATCAACGCTATCCCCATCAAGCTACCATTGACTTTCTTCACAGAACTGGAAAAAACCACCATGAACTTCATATGGAACCAAAAGAGAGCCCGCATAGCCAAGTCAATTCTAAGCAAAAAGAACACAGCGGGGGACATCACACTACCGGATTTCAAACTATACTACAAGGCTACAGTAATCAAAACAGAGATATAGACCAATGGAACAAAACAGAGGCACCGGAGGCAACACAGCATATCTACAACTATACAATCTTTGATAAACCTGACAAAAACAAGCAATGGGGAAAGGATTCCATGTTTAACAAATGGTGTTGGGAAAACTGGCTAGCCATGTGCAGAAAGCAGAAACTGGACCCCTTCCTGACACCTTACACTAAAATTAACTCCAGATGGATTAAAGACTTAAACATAAGACCTGGCACCATAAAACCCTAGAAGGAAATCTAGGCAAAACTATCCGGGACATAGGAGTAGGCAAGGACTTTATGAACAAAACACCAAAAGCATTGGCAACAAAAGCCAAAATAGACAAATGGGACCTAATGAAACTCCACAGCTTCTGCACGGCAAAAGAAACAGTCACTAGAGTGGATCGGCAACCAACAGAATGGGAAAAAATTTTTGCAGTTTACCCATCTGACAAAGGGCTGATATCCAGAATTTACAAAGAACTCAAACGGATTTACAGGAAAAAAACAAACAAGCCCATTCAAAAGTGGGCAAAGGATATGAACAGACACTTTACGAAAGAAGACATATATGAGGCCAACAATCATATGAAAAAATGCTCATCGTCACTGGTCATCAGAGAGATGCAAATCAAAACCACATTGAGATACCATCTCACGCCAGTTAGAATGGCGATCATTAAAAAATCTGGAGACAACAGATGCTGGAGAGGATGTGGAGAAAAAGGAACACTTTTACACTGTTGGTGGGAGTGTAAATTAGTTCAACCATTGTGGAAGACAGTGTGGCGATTCCTCAAGGCCTTAGAAATAGAAATTCCATTTGACCCAGCAATCCCATTACTGGGTATATATCCAAAAGACTATAAATCGTTCTACTATAAGGACACATGTACACGAATGTTCATTGCAGCACTGTTTACAATAGCAAAGACCTGGAATCAACCAAAATGCCCATTGATAATAGACTGGATTGGAAAAATGTGGCACATATACACCATGGAATATTATGCAGCAATCAGAAATGATGAGTTTGTGTCGTTTGTAGGGACATGGATGAATCTGGAGAACGTCATCCTCAGCAAACTGACACAAGAACAGAAAATGAAACACCGCATATTCTCACTCATAGGTGGGTGATGAAAAATGAGAACACATGGACACAGAAAGGGGAGTACTAAACACTGGGGTCTATTGGGGGGAAAAGGGGAGGGCCAGTGGGAGGGGGAGGTGGGGAGGGATAGCCTGGGGAGAAATGCCAAATGTGGGTGAAGGGGAGAAGGAAAGCAAAGCACACTGCCATGTGTGTTCCTACGCAACTGTCTTACATGCTCTGCTCATGTACCCCAAAACCTAAAATCCAATAAAAAATTAAAAAAAATAAAAAAAAAGACATTATTCAAATCGACGAATGAGGAAAGGGACTTTGACTCCACTGAATTCGTATCAAAAAACATTTTCTATCTTTTGCAAACTTAAGATAGCAAGCAGAGGAAATAAAGATGTTCTAGAGAAAGCTATCTTTTACCATGAGGCATTCCCAATTTGGAAATTTCATTACATGGTGAAAACATTAACTAATAAGCAAACCAAAAGAATCAATAGGTGGGAATAAAGCTTTCACCAACCTCCAGAAACCTGGAAATATGAGGCAACAGAACCAAGAGCTCAAATTCTTACGTAAGTGCCCTCTGCTGACCCTGTGTGTAGAAGGAGGGCTCACCTTGAAGCTGGACTAGTGTAGCCCCATGCTTATGTCCAAGATACTCAAAGTCTGATACTGATCCTTGACCAAGATAAGGATGAAATAAGTGATCGCTGGGCGTGGTGGCTCATACCTGTAATCCCAGCACTTTGGGAGGCTGAGGTGGGTGAATCACTTGAAGTCAACAGTTCAAGACCAGCCTGGCGAATATGGTGAAACCCCATCTCTACTAAATATACAAAAAATAACCAGGTATGGTGGAGCACACCTGTAATCCCAGCTACTTAGGAGGCTGAGGCACAATAATCACCTGAACCCAGGAGGAGGAGTTTGCAGTGAGCTGAGATCATGCCACTGTACTCCAGCCTGGGTTACAGAGGGAGACTGCATCTCAGAAAAAGAAAAGAAAGAAAGAAAGAAAAAAGAAATAAGCTGGTGATAGTCCAAAACTCCCCCGGACTACCTTGTGTAATTTGGTTAGGAATGTGTAGATTGATGGCATGCACTCGTTTAACTTTTTTTTTTTCCTTTGAAACAGGGTCTCACTCTGTTGCCCAGGCTGGAGCACAGTGGTGCAATCATAGCTTCCTAGGACCTCAAATTCCTGGGCTCAAGGGGTCCTCCCACTGGGACTGCAGGCAAGCATCACCATGCCTAGCTATTTTTTTTTTTTTAATTTTAATTTTTTTTTTGTAGAGATGAGGGCTCTCTATGTTGCACAGGCTGGTCTCAAATTCCTGGCCTCAAGCAATCCTTCCTTCTCAGCCTCCCAAAGCACTGGGATAGGTGTGAGCCACTGCACCCAGCCCAATTTAACAATTTTTGTAGCGTTGTTTTAGTCGTGTGACTAGCAGGGTAAGCTAGTCGTGTGACTAGCAGGGTGACTGCTTGGTAAGCTTGTGCACTGGTTCTCCTGAAACCAATATACCTCACATGTGTTTTGGTGATTCCTGTTCTGCAGAAGTACATCTTGTGTGACTAAGGCCCCTGAAGCAGGGCTGTGCCTGGAGGCCTCGACCCTCTCTGAGGCTGGCCTGTGCTTGCTTTCTCCCGCTGCACCATCCGCTTTAGCTTAGTAAGGCCTTGCATAACTGTACCCTGTGGAGTCTTGCAAGTCCTTTCAACAATCTGGCCTGTGCAATTGTTGAACTAAGTCTGGTTAATCATTGCCAATTTCTTTTTGGTTTTTAATCAGCCTACATTATGCTTTGAACCAATTTCATCCTGGAATAAACTCACTTTGAACAGAGATTCAAGTAGTACTATGGGTTCAAACCAAACCACTAATTTTTCAGTGGGTCTCTTTGTGATGAGCACTAAACCAGCACACTAGCAACTGGGGAATAAGTTAGTCTGTAAAGACGCTTTAATTAAGGTTATCGGAACCAACCAATTATGCTAGCACCATAACAGATCTGACTTTCCACTTTCAGAAACCAGTTCTTCAGTCTCAAGAGAGATTGGACTGAAGTGTGACTATTATATTCTTATTTTTTTTTGAGGCAGAGTTTTGTACTTGTTGCTCAGGCTGGAGTGCAATGGTGCGATCTGGGCTCACCGTAACTTCTGCCTCCTGGGTTCAAGCAGTTCTCCTGCCTCAGCTTCCTAAGCAGCTGGGATTACAGGCATGCACCACCACACCTGGCTAATTTTTGTATTTTTAGTAGAGACAGGGTTTCTCAATGTTGGTCAGGCTTGTCTCGAACTCTCGACCTCAGGTAATCTGCCCTTCTCGGCCTCCCAAAGTGCTGGGATTACAGGTGTGAGCCACCACGCCTGGCAGACTCTTATTGTATGTATCTGTGAAGTTAGAGTGAGAAGTCTGAGGCCAGAGGGGGAAAATGAGAGCCCTCCTCTGCTGCCCCATGTGAAGAAATGGGATGGCAAGGTGCATTCCTTTGTTATTTGCTTTCGGATATGGGCACCTGCACCCATTCCATATTCTCTCATTTCCAAGAGTCTGTAGATTTGTGGAGATGCCAGGAAAAACAGAATGGTTGGGAAGACTACCTCAGTGTTTCAGATTTTAGTGGACACAGGCTTTGTGGGATGCTTGGGGAAGTATACAGACTCCAAGATTCCACACTAGTGATTCTAATTTAGTAGGTCCAAGACATGGCCCAGAAAACTGCATTTTTAATAACAGAATTAGCTGATATGAACTTCCATTTGAAAAACAACACCCTTGGGCAATATGAATTTGCCTTACAATGTGTTTAATATTAGACTGAGAGTGGAGGCCGGGTGTGGTGGCTCGTGCCTGTACTCTCGACATTTTGGGAGGCCAAGATGGGCAGATCACTTGTAGTCAGGAGTTTGAGACCAGTCTGACCAACATAGCGAAACCCCGTCTCTACTAAAAACACTAAAAAAAAAATGTAGCCTGGTGTGGTGGGAGTCTGTAATCCCAGCTAGTTGGGAGCTGAGGCAGGAGACTCACTTGAACCTAGGAGGCAGAGGTTGCAGTGAGCTGAGATCACACCACTGCACTCCAGCTTGGATGACAGAGCGAGACTCCGATTAAGATGGTCCAACTCAGCCCTAGCCCATCTCTATGCCTCCTGGCTCAGGTGAGGAGGAGAAGCTGGTGAGTGCGGTTCTGTTGCCACCTCTCCTGGGTACAGTGGAAACATTGCTTTGCCTGCTTTAAAGTGGGAGCAGTGTGAAAAAGGCTTCCGACGGAGTGACAGAGAAGTACTTCTTGCTACAGAGTGGAGCTAGGAGAAGCCACTGTGTCTCTGGGATGATTGTTGGAGTGGAAGACTCAAATTCCAGATTGAATTATCACAGTGTTTAGACTACATGGGGACCCTCCTCAAGGTACCCAGACACTGAAAAAAAATGCCAAGAAATTATAAGGAGCAAATTCCCAGCAGTGGCCTGGGGCAAGGGTGGGGCAGGGCGGGCAGTCAGGCTAAGCACGCTCAACAGGCCAAAGCATTGCTTGGGAAGGTGTTTTCACCGTAGATGCCGAAAAGCTTATTTTTA
The DNA here is from genome assembly GCF_049354715.1 of Callithrix jacchus. Classification (NCBI taxonomy): domain Eukaryota; kingdom Metazoa; phylum Chordata; class Mammalia; order Primates; family Cebidae; genus Callithrix; species Callithrix jacchus. The sequence goes on along the minus strand of NC_133503.1, from coordinate 129,586,364 downwards.
AACTTCAGTTACTCAGCAATATTGACAATTTTCCTTCAGATATTAAACAATGATTAACATTAATCCATAACCCGCAACTGCTTGCTAAATTGCTGTTGCTTTTTTTAAAAAAGATTTTAACTCAGTTTTGAGTTGTATGACCACAAATGCAAAGCACTAGATCAGTAGGTAGTATTTTAAAGAAACTAGTATGACCTTCAGATCATTTAAAACAACATGGATTTTTTTTTGTATTTCACAAACTGTCTATATTGTCTTTTCTCTAAGGTACTTTTCTCTAAAGCCCCTATTCCTCTGATGTTACCAAAGAACGAGAACTTTTACAATAAATATTGGTGAATAACAAATCTTGGGAAAGTATATCTGATGGTAAGAAGAAATGTAATTTTTTTCTATAATAATTCAGATGTAATTGTTACTATGTCCCTGAATTACATGCTAGATACATCTTTGCCTAGAAAATTTACCTTTTCTTTTCCAACTGCTTTGGCTACAAATGTTGAGAAAGCCACACTAACAAGCTTCTCAATGCCAGTGAGCACGTCCTGTACCATGACCTTGATACCGATCTAAAATGAAAAAAAAGGTAAACAAATACAGTCTTGGTCATCCAGAAACAGTTCAGATTTCAGCATTCAAACTTTAATCACATATATGTACCATTATTTTCTTTCTTTTTAAAAATGAAACCAGAATTTTAACTTATTTCTAAGCAATAGAATTATTTTAATAATGTTATGTAACATTGGACTAATAACATTTTCTGATTATAAAAATTATCTATTCACCATGTAAAATTTAGGAACTCTGACTATCCAGAGTATATATTATCAGTAATCCCATCACCTGGAGATAATAATTATAAATTTTAGGTAAATTTTTTTCTAGCTTTTCATTTTATATATCATATGTGATATGTATAATATATACACATACATAATATATACACATAATTATATCATATCACATAATATATACATATTTTATAACATATTCCATACATATGACATGAAATATATGTGTGTATATATGCATGTGTATATAAAATTATAATGTATTTACAGTTTTATGTTCTAATTTTTAAAAATTTGGCATTATATGACAAGCCCTTTTAAATTTCATAATTAGTAAATATGTTTTTGAAAACAAGATCTTAGTGACTGCCTTATAAACCTATCAGAGAGATGTACTGTCACTTTTTTTAGGCTTTACTCTCAGAGGTTTTTTTTGTTTTTTTTTTTCAATCTCTCTAGGCAGCATAGTCTCAGAGTTTCATAACCAAGATAACAGGGATAGAAGAACATCATGTATTTACAGCTTGGTTTCTGTGATTAATTTTTCAGGAGTAATAAGAAGGTAGCTGAGACACTTTATGTTGTTACTAAAATGGGCTAAAATGTCCCCCTGCATAAAGAGCTCTGAAGCTTGGTCCTCAAGTTTGCACTTTGCAGAAGTGTCGGTAAACTCAAGGACTTGTCTGTGGATTCTCGCTAATAAACCTTTTCCCTACATATCTCAGATGAGTAACATTATCTTCTGGAAACAATGAGCTATCTCAGGCACAGCTCAGCACTGTGTTATCAACAATAAAGAATATCCCTACCCATATCTTTACCATGTACACCATGTAAAAAGTAGAATAATAATCTATGACTCATTTTAAGTCACTCAACTCATAAATGCAAATTAGTATTTACATGGCAAATCCTAAATTAACTAGATGGTGATTAGCCAAAATTAAAGTATTCCCAACTCTCAACCCTCAATCAGCTTTCTACTTTTAGAGAAATGGGCAAATGAAAATTAAAATATAAAAATCTAACAGTAAAAACAAAGCAACAATTCTGGAGTGTTAAAATAAGTTCTAAACACTATCTTCTACTAGAACAGTTACCTTAGTTATATGTGATAACCAAATGTTTCAAAAACATATGACAAAAAAAATTTCACTGTGGTATAAGAGATTAGGTAAGATTGGAATTACATCCTGTGAAAACAACTAGAAAACTGGACAAAATAAGCATCTCTTTCACACCTATAAAAATAGGCAGCATAGGACTGTGATCCCCAAATAGGGAAAAACAATGAGAGGAGCACTGTGTTCCCAGGTTCTCAGGCTAAAGGGAATTTATAGTTAGGGTTAGGGAAGGAAAACCTAACTCTGCTAAACTGAACAGAGCTAAAATTTGTGAGGTAGAGAACCAGAGAAGGAAGCTAAAAAAAAGAAAGAATTCCAGAAATATGCATGTGAATCTTTGGGTTGATACTAACTGGAGCATATACAGGGTGAAACCTCACAAGGCCAGACAAGAACAGCTTCTGAGAAACAAACAATTCCTGGGAAAGTGTAACATGAACAATTCCAAGAACTCACACACAGCTGGGAATCTTTTGAGTTCTCTCCAGCCAGATTTCACAACATCTTCATATGCATGTGCAGTACATAGACATATACAATATACAACACCTTCACAGAGATAACAGAAGATCCCAACTTCAAGGACGGGCTAAAGTAACCCTAGAGTAGAGTATTGTAGATCTTCCATAGACGAGCTTAAAATAGATCTTCAAAGGCTCAAACCACTCTGCAAGTAACAACATCTTCCTGCCAGGAAAAGTTTGACACTCTTTTTAAAGAAAGGTAACAAAAGCCAGCATTAAACAATGTAAAATTCACAATGTTCAGCATCCAGTAGAAACTGCTAGATGCAAGAAAATTATTAGATGAAAGGTAATGTAAATAAAACAACAGATAACAGAAATGATGGAATCAACAACAAAGAATATTAAAACAGCAATTAAATATAGGCACCGTGAACTCAGAGAGGTGGAACAGGAGTCAGCAACATCTTCTTAATGGATAAGGCCAGAGAGTAAATATTTTAAGTATTATGGCCACATGGACTCTATCGCAACTACTCAACTCTGTCAATGTACTGTGATAGCAACATGGACAAAACATAAATGAACGAATGTAGCTGTGCTCCAAAAAAATTTTGTTTAGCCAGGCACAGTGGCACACACCTATAATCCCAGGACTTTGGGAGGCCAAGATGGGTGGATCTGGTCAGGAATTTGAGACCAGCCTGGCCAACAATGGTGAAACCCTGTCGCTACCAAAAATACCAAAATTAGTCAGGTGTGTTGGCATGTGCCTGTAATCCTAGCTACTCAGGAAACCAAGGCAGGAGAACTGCTTGAACCTGGGAGGCAGAGGTTTCAGTGAGCTGAGATTGTGCCATTGCACTCCAGCTTGGGCAACAAGAGTGAAACTCCATCTCAAAAAAAAAAAATTCATAAAAACAGGTCCATAGGCCATAGTTTGCTGACTCCTAGTATAAAGAAAAATATGAAAATAATGAGGAAAGAATGGAAAATATAAAAAATACTAAAGTGGGACTTTCTAAGTTAAAAAATATATAAATCTGAAATAAAAAACAAACCAGGTAAGATTAACAGCAGTTTAGACAATGCAGGGGAAAAAGTCAGTGAAGCTGAAGATGACAAAAGAAGCTACACAGAATGTAGCATGGAGAGAAAGGAAGACTGAGAGAGAAAAGGAACAGTATCAGTGAGCTGTGGAACACTAATGACAAGTCTAAAATTCTAAAGTCCAAAAGGAGGGACAGGACAAAAGACAGGAAAGAAAAAAAGAAGATGTAACAGCTGAAAAAAAATCCACATTTCTTAGAAATGATAAATCCATAGATCCAGTAGCTCAAACAAAACCCAGCAGAATAAATGTGAAAAAAAACCAAGGTATATAATAATTTACTTGCTGAAAACCAGTGACAAGAAAATATTCAAAACAGTCAAAGAAAAAGAAAACATACCATGTAAGAAGAGCAAAGATAAGGGTAACAGCAGACTTCTCAGAGAACCATACATGCCAAAAGACAATGGAGAGACCCCCATAGAGTGCTGCGAGGTGGGAAATGCAGCCAGGCTAGAATTCTCTATCTGCTGAATATGAATATCTTTGAAATATGAAGATCAAACAAAGCTGAAAAAAGAAGTGCGAAAAGAGTATCTTTAGACAGAGGGGAAATGACACTGGGGAGAAATCTGGAGTTATACAATACACAAAAGATAAAGAACATCCGAAATGGCAACTATGTGGGTATATATATAAAATATATTCTTTCCATTTTTATTCTCTTTAAAAGATGACTGACTGTCTAAAACATAGGTAATAACTATGTAGTTTAGGGTTTACCTCCTACATACGTGCATGTAGAAGATATGACAATAACAGCACAAAGGCTGGGACATGGGAAGGGAAGTGTGTACTGTTATAAGGTTATTACACTATACTCAAAGGGATGTTGTATAATTTGAAGGTAGCCTCAGATAAGTTGTCATATTGTAAACCTGAGGAAAAAAACACTAAAACCAAAACAAATACGTATGATTAAAACATCAATAGTGGAGATAAAATGGATTACTAAGCATTACTCTAAAAAATGCAGGAAAAGATGGGGACAGGAAGAAACAAAGAACAGATGGAAGAGATAGAAGACAAACAGCCAGATGATAGATTTCAACTCTATCATATAGATAATCAAATGTAAATAGTTTAAACACTTTAGGTAGAAGGCAGAGATTGTTAGACTAACTTAAAAAATAGCATCTAAATATATTCTGTTGATAAGAAACCCACTTACATATACAAATAAAAGACAGATTAAAAGAAAAATAATAGGAAAAAAACCCCTGCTATTCCAAAGAAAGCTTGTCTGGCTAAATTAATATTGAACAAAGTAGATTTCAAAACAAAAACCAGAGATAAAAAGGTAAACTTCATAACGATAAAAGGCTCACAACATCAGGAAGAGTTAAGAATGCTGGCGGGGTGCAATGGCTCATGCCTGTAATCTCGGTGCTTTGGGAGGCCAATGTGGTGGATCACCTGAGGTCAGGAGTTCAAGACCAGCCTGGCCAACATGGTGAAACCCCGTCTTTATTAAAAATACAAAAATTAGCAGGTGTTCTAAAACAAATAGAAAGAGAATAATGTAATAACAAATAGTAGAAATCAAATATATCATGCTAAGTGAAGTAAACTAGACACAAATGATTATGTATATTATATTATTTCATTTATACAAAATTCAATAAAGGGCCAAAAAAAAAAAAAGGGTACCGACCTAAAGTAAATGAGTGATTTTCACAAGCTGAGGCCTGAGGCAGCTGATTGCAAAGGGGAATGAGGGGGCTTTGTGTAGTGATGGGAATGTTGTGTATTACAGTGGTGGTGATCCAAGTATATAACTTTGTCAAAGCCCAGCAAAATGTATAATTAAAATGGGAGATTTTTAATGTAAAATATATCTCAATAAAACTGATTTTTTTTTTTTTTTAAGCGACAGAGTCTTGCTCTGTCACCAGGCTGGAGTGCAAGGGAATAATCTCTGCTCACTGCAACCTCCACCTTCTGGGTTCAAGCCATTCTCCTGCCTCAGCCTCCTAAGCAGCTGGGATTACAGGCAGCATGCTGCCACACCCAGCTAATTTTTGTATTTTCAGTAGAGATAGGGTTTCACCATGTTGGCTAGAATGGCCTTGATCTCTTGACCTCATGATCTACATGTCTCGGCCAAAGTGCTGGGATTACAGGCATGAGCCACCACACCCGGTCGTGATTTTTTTTTGGTTGTTTTTTTTGTTTTGTTTTGAGATGGAGTCTTGCTGTCTTCCAGGCTGGAGTGCAATGGCGCAATTTTGGCTCACTGCAACCTCTGCCTCCTGGGTTCATGCGATTCTCTTACCTCAGCCTCCTGAGTAGCTGGAACTGCAGGTGTATGCCACCATGCCCGGCTAATAATGAAACTGGTTTTAAAAGACATCTTCTAAGGACAAAATATATAAATAAAAAACCCACTCTCATATAAAGTGCTCTTAGTGCAAATGGGCCAATATCATCTATTAATAGTAACACATCACACACACTCCAGAGGAGGGAAGAGACTGATCAGTACAGTCTGAGAATTCCCTTGAGGTGGGGCTGGCACAGAGCAGGGTTCCTGCTTGCTTTGGATTCAGGGGGAAGTCAGTCATTTATTTCTACTCAGCAAATTAGCAGAGGGCTGGCCTCAGTTGTGGCAGGAAAGTGAAATTGAACAGGATGACCCTAAAGGACATGTCCAGTTTGAAAAAGTAAAAATAAAAATGTTTAGTTGGTATCAGATTTAGGGGAAAAAATTTCAAGAAATTTCTATCAGGTGGTAGAAAATAAGACAAAATCTGGTGGCTGCCTGGTCATGATTTGCAGAGGATGAAAGAGAACAAAATTCTGCACAGTGGATCAGGCCTGGAAAGTCAGTGGAGGCTAGAGTTTACTTTCCCTAGCATCAGAAATCTGTGGTTTCAAACTCACTGGGTTTTATATTTCTTTTCTTAGCTTTTAGATAAGCCTGGTTTAGAAATTCTAGCCTGTCTCAGGGAAGAGGAGGAAAAGGAGAAATGCAAAGGAGCTTTTATCTATATTTGGACTGTCTATCAGGAGTGTGTGGCCCTGAGGAGACAGACCAAGCCAGGGGCTCCTGTGTGCAAAGGCTAAGAGCCCCGCAGTTGAATAAATAAACAGTGTCCAGAAACACCGTTCGCTGACAGAGCTTGTTTTCACGAGCATTTCCTTTCCGCTTTCTTCAAGTGCTTTGTTTCCTGTTTGTTTGGATAATGGTAGAAAGTGACCACATCAGGTTAATGCCATCATCAAGGGCACAGTTACTGTCCAAACAGTTGTTATAGTTGAACTGCGTTTCTCATTCTAAATTCTTTTTTCTTTTTGAGACAGAGTCTCGCTCTGTCACCGGCCTGGAGTGTGATGGCATGATCTTGGCTCACTGCAACCTTCACCTCCCAGGTTCAAACTATTCTCTTGCCTCAGCCTCCCAAGTAGCTGGGACTACGGGCGCATGCCACCACGCCTGGCTAACTTTTTGTATTTTAGTAGAGATGGGGTTTCACCATGTTGGCCAGGATGGTCTCAATCTCCTGACCTCCTGATCCACCCGCCTCGACTTCCCAAAGTGCTGAGATTACAGGCATGAGCCACCTTGCCCGGCCTCCCCCTTCCAAATTCTTAGTCCTAACTCCCAGAATGTAAATGTGGAAATAGCACGGTTGCAGACGTCATTAATTAACATGAGGCCAGACTGCGGTGGAGCAGGCCTCTAATCCAATATGACTGATCTTTACAAAAAGGGGAAATTTGGAAGCAGACACCCGCACAGGGAGAACACATGTGAAGATGAAGGCAGAGATCCGATGATGCAGCAGAAGCCCAGAAATACCAAAGACTACAGAAAACCACAAGGTGCTAGGAGAACGGCGTGAGCAGATTCTCCCTCCAGCCCTCAGAGAAACCAGCCCTGCCCATATACTGATGTAGGACTTCTAGTCCCAGGACAATACATTTCTGTGATTAGGCCACCCAGTCTGTGGTGCTTTGTTATGGCGGCCCTAGCAAACAAACAGAAGCTCTTCCATGTCTTCATGCCTAGAGATCAAACGGACTGCCACTGAGCAGCCTGGAGGGTGCAATCTGAGATCCAGCAACTCCTTTCTTGCTAACATAACCTGAATAGAGATCTCAAGAGCCCCCGAGAATGTGGTATTCACAATCGTAGAGAAAAGCAAACCAAGGGGATGCGAAAGAAAAATCTTCTAAATTCACCTACTTCCTAAAGTCCAGTTATCTTGCTTTTCAAAAGCTAGTTAATTATGGAACTAGTTTCTATCAGAGAGTGAGGAGATGGGCAACAGATAGAGTTAGAATAATAGTAGAGTCAGAATAACTGAGAAATAAAATCCATACTTTATAAAGAATTAAGAGTGTCCTTTTCTCTTGCAGGTTTACTTTCTGTATATCCTTCTATGTAGAAATAGTGTATTGTACCATGTTGAAATGGGTGTGGTTTTTTTTTTTTTGAGACAAAGTGTTGCTGTGTCACCCAGGCTGGAGTGCAGTGGTACAATCATAGCTCACTGTAGCCTCAAACTCCTGGGCTCAAGCAATCCTCCCACCTCAGTCTCCTGAGTAGCCTGGACTGCAGGCACTTAACCACTGTGCTGGGTAACTGCTTTTTTCTTCTTAGAGATTGGGTCTTGCTATGTTGCCCAGGCTGTTCTTACTCCTGGCTTCAAGTGATCCTCCTGCCTCAGACTCCCAAAGTGCTAGGGATTATAGGCATGAGTGCCTGGTTGAATTTTAGCTGGGAAACAGTGAAAACATCTGCTGCATATTATGTACCAGTGACCTGACTACACATTCCAGGGCCTTCTGAAACTCAGAATCTCATTAACTCCCAGTATTACTCTAGGCCTCCTGCTCTGCGCTTTGTAAACAATGAAGGAGTGAGCACCAACAGGCAGAAGTTTGAAAAGGTGCCTCTTACCTCCATGCTTGTGCTGAATGCTCTAGTAACTTTTGCTTTGATGGTTATAACTTGTCCAATTCTAGGGGGAAACAAACAAAAAAACCCTCAGTAGTTCAAGTACGTTTCATTTTAGATCAGACTTAAAGATTACTTACATGCATGCCATAAAGCAGTTCCACCTTATCATGCTGACAATGTTCACGCATGGGAAATTCAGGTTAATGATAATGGAAAAAGACAGTGCTTAAAAGCAAAGGCCAATCACTGTAAACCACACTTACAGTGTTAGCGGACCACCAGTATTGAAACAGAAAAGAGCCTTTGCAAAGGTAGTGTGCGACCTGACTCCAGATCTGCAACCAACACATACTGACTATACAGCAGCTGTTTCCCCAGGAAAAGTTAAGACAAATACACCAGTACATCTATACAGCTGATATTTTTAAATGTTAGTTAATACAAAAATGGACAAACATACGAAAAAGCAAGCAAGCAAACCCATCAGCTTCGACAGGTTTGTATGGGCCCTCAGTGACACCAGGTGGTCTAGCTACTCCCTGCTATTACTGAAACTTCAATCATGTAACCTGAAGTTGTTCCAGATCTTTTGTGTTAAGGCTCATCAGTCAGCTCTAATCCCTTCACCTTAGCGGAAGGTGAGAGGTTACCCAATAGAAGCCCCCTTGATCACTTTTCCTTAACTTCAAGGTTGAACTGCATTTGCACCTTTCTCTTTGCTGTTCTGTTTCAGGGGAAGAGGGATCTCTCAAGACCTAATCTCTATCTTTACCAGTGCCCATGGTCCCATCCTCTTGTGGCCCTGTCCCCTCCCTTGTTGGCTCTGTGTCATCAATTCTGTCCTCTTTTCTGCTTTTTTTTTGAGATAGAGTCTCACTCTGTCGCCCAGGCTGCAGTGCAGTGGAGCAATCCCAGCTCACTGCAACCTCGGACTCCCGGGTTCAAGCGATTCTCCTGCCTCAGCCTCCCAAATAGCTGGGATTACAAGCACATGCCACCACGCCCGACTTAATTTCGTATTTTTAGTAGAGATGGGGTTTCACCATGTTGGTTAGATTGGTCTTGAACTACTGACCTAGTGATCTGTCCGCCTTGGCCTCCCAAAGTGCTGGGATTACAGGCGTGAGCAACAGCACCCAGCCCTCTTCTCTGCTTTCAATCTCTGCCCCTTTCCCGATTCTCCATCAGGAGAATGCTCAAGGCTTCTCCTTTCTAAAATCTTTCTCTCAAACCTATTCTATCTCAAGACATTTTCCTTTTCTTCATATTCAACCTTCTTAAAAACATCGTTTATTTTTCTAACTTACACATTTCACTAATGTTCACTGAGTTATGAGTAGTCCTGGCATTAAGCCAGGTCTAAGGATACAGTGATGAACAAGGCAAAACTGCTGACTTGAAGGAGACCAATCGTTCTTTGGGATACTGGGACATAAACAGATAAAGTCCAAAAGATTACAAAGGAATTAATGACAATTCTTTAACAATAAAAACCCTTGTCACTAATTAAATGAAGTGCAGTGTTTCTCAGTGTGGCCATACTAATAACAGTGACTACTCTCTATGTGTCACTGTGTGTAAATCAGGCACCATGCTAAATGCTTTGTATCATAATCTAACAACACGTCATTCACTGAGCAGTAACCCCATGAGGTGGGCATTATCATTCTCATTTCATTCCCATCAGGAAATGGGCTTAGAAGGTGACATAGTCAGTGACTGGTAGGGCCAGAGTTCAAACCCTGGTCTTATCTGGCTCCAAAGCCTTGACAACATTACCCTACTCAGGCTTCTGGTAAATAATTGGAATTTATGCTATTTTAATCACAGTAGAGAGGCTTGTTCAGATATATGTATATCACTCTATCGCCCAGGCTGGAATGCAGTGGTTCAATCATGGCTCACTGGAGCCTTAAATTCCTGGGCTCAAGCGATCTTTCTGCATGGGCCTCCCAAGTGCTGGGATACAGCATGAGCCACTGCACTCGGCCCAGATATATGAAAGACAGTCTATAAGATGAACCAGTTAGGTTTACATAGAAGAGTGACCACATCTGGTCAATGGCTTTGCCCCCATACTGTTACTCCATATATCTGTCATAATCTGTAGCATTCTTGGCAGGAAAAACTGGAAGTAAAAAGTTTAATAATACATATATATGCATATTTATTGAAGCAAATAATTTCTATACTAGAAATCGGAACAAATTTAAATTTCTGGCACAGTTTTATTAACCCTTAATTTTACTAGTTTGAAAACTGATAAAACCTACATAACTGCTCTGAAGAAAAATTTGGCAAAATCTAATAAGATGACATATGCATTTACCCTTTGACTCAGCAATCCTATTTCTAGAAATCTGTCCCACAATGGCCAGGCATGGTGGCTCATACCTGTAATCCCAGCACTTTGGGAGGCCAAGGTGGGTAAATCACCTGAGGTCAGGAGTTCGAGACCAGCCTGGCCAACATGGCAAAACTCCATCTCTACTAAAAATTCAAAAATTAGCTGGGTGGCACATGCCTGTAGATTCAGCTGCTCAGGAGGCTGGGGCAGGAGAATTGCTTGAACCCAGGAGGCAGAGGTTGCAGTGAGCCAAGATCATGCCATTGCACTCCAGCCTGGGTAACAGACCAAGACTCTGTCTCAAAAATAACAACAAAAAATTTTAAAGAAACCAAGAAAATGAAGGAAGGAAGGAGAAAGAAAGAAAGAAAAAAAGAAAGAGAAGAAAGAAAGAGAAAGAAAGAGATCTCACAAACATACTGGCAAAAATACAAACATACATCTGCACAAGACTACATATTGAAATATTATTTGTAATAGCAAAAGACTGGAAACAATCTCAATGTTCATCAGTGGAGGACCAGTTGAATAATGCAGCACACTCCATAATGGAGTACTAGGTAGATATGAAAAGGAATGATGAATATCTAGAATATCTACTTACAGTTTTGCCCAGTTTAATGACGGGGATGTGTTCTGAGAAATGCTTCATTAGGTGATTGTGTTGTTGTGCAAACATCATAGGGTGTGCCCACACTAACTTGGATGGTGTAGCCTCCTACACACCTGGGCTGTACGGTCTAGCCTATTGCCCCAGGCTACAAACCTGCAGAGGCTGTTACTATGCTGAATGCTGTGGGCAACCATAACACAATGGTAAGTATTCATGTGTCTAAATATAGCTAAACTTAGAAAATGTTCAGTAAAAATGCAGTATTAAAATCTTTTTTTTTTTTTGGAGACAGAGTTTTGCTTTTGCTGCCCAGGCTAGAATGCAGTGGCATGATCTCAGCTCATAGCAACCTCCACCTCCAGGTTTCAAGCAATTCTGCCTCAGCCTCCTGAGTAGCTGGGACTACAGGCACGCACCACCCAGCCCAGATAATTTTTGTATTTAGTAGAGATGAGGTTTCATCATGTTGGCCAGGCTGGTGTTGAACTTCTGACCTCAGGTGATCCACCTGAGGATCAGGTGGGGGATTATAGGTATGAGCCACCTTCCAAACTGCAGGGATTATAGGCATGAGCCACCACACCAGGCCAATACTAAAATCTTATGGGACCATTGTCACTGACCAAAATGCCGCTATGCAGCACATGACTGAATATGGGTATGGAGTGGTTTTCTAGATAGAAATACTGTATATTTTATAGTGTGTACTTTACACACTAGATATACTTTTCTCCACCTCATTTTTATTTTAAGTGAAAAAAGGGAAGTGGAGAAAAGTATAGTGTGTTGAAATTTATTTTTAAAATAACATGGATACCTATAAATATTTCTTTACATTAAAAAAAGGGATAAGCCACAAAATAAATAAAATGGTTATACAGAGAGGGAAGGACTTAGATAGAAGGTAGAGAGAAGCTGGATTCCCCAGAGGGAAATAGGTCTGTTTTCCAGATTTGACTCTGGTATCTGCAGATATTTTAAACCATAAAACAAAATTAAATAAAAATAAAAGTCATTTCTACAAAATAAAAAGCAATATTTGTTAGTGACAATATTGGTAGTGTTATTCTGAATCTAATTAATGTGTACATGTGTGTATATACATATTAATTTGAATCAAATAAGTTTATGTCTTTAAATGTCAAGATATTCAGCATAAAATAAAAAAATCAGAGATACGGACATAAAAATCAATTAAGTAAAACCATATCCTAAATTATTACAGTTTATTAATATAAATGCTTTAAAAACACATAATTCCTAATTCCCTCTGCTGAAAAGGCCAAGAACTAATGCCCATGCTGATGTGAGTGAGCACCTTGCCTGGCCAGGTTGTGGTCTCTATTTCTACTGCAAGGAATCGGGACTCTTGGAGAAATAATGGATTCCAAGTTTGTGGGGGCAAAGGTAAAAGATGAGCTGGACATATTTTGTACCAGAAGGCCAAGGAATTATTAAACACCTTCAACTCTGAGCTTTTGTTCAAGGGACTTAGGAATTAAACTGAAGAAGCTCCCACTGCTCAAAGAGGGGGCAGTCTGAGCTCCTGTAAGAATAATAACATTGGCCAGGCACGGTGGCTCATACCTGTAATCCCAGCACTGTGGGAGGCCGAAGCAGGTGGATAACCTGAGGTCAGGAGTTCAACACCAGCCTGGTCAACATGGTGAAACCCCGTCTCTACTAAAAATACAAAAAAAATTATCTGGGCGTGGTGGCGGGCACCTACAATCCCAGCTACTTCGGGAGGCTGAGCCAGGAGAATTGCTTCAGGAGAATTGCTTGGACCTGGGAGGCTAATAACATTGGTGAATTGTAACACATCAAATACATGAAAATCCATAGGTTCCTAATGAGTAAAGGGAAAGAGTCCTGGGCAAACTTTTCCTCAGGGTGCTCAGGTCATTCGTGAGTGTTTCCCTCTAGAAAAGCATTTCAGAAAATACACGAAGAAGAAATGATAGAATTCACATATTACCATGTTTCCAGTGTCTAATGACAGAATGGTTGTAGTCTATGATCATTAGATGTTATATGCTCTTGACATGAGATGTTTTTACCAAAATATCACATCTTCATCAACCGGGCACGGTGGCTCACGCCTATAATCCCAGCACTGTGAGAGGCCGAGGTGGGTAGATACCTGAGGTCAGGAGTTCAAGACCAGCCTGGCCAACATGGTGAAACCTCATCTCTACTAAAAATACAAAAAGTATCTGGGCGTGGTGGCATGTGCCTGTAGTCCCAGCTACTGTCTCTCAACTGAGGCAGGAGAATCTCTTGAACCTGGAAGGTGGAGGTTGCAGTGAGTCAAAATCACAGTGCCACTGCACTCCAGCCTGGGCAACAGAGCAAGACTCCATCTCAAAGAAAAAAAAAAAATCAAAACTTCATCATATTCAATTTTTAGAGGTAACTGTCAGATTGCAAGAAATACAAAAGACTGGAGAACACATTAATCATGGCTATAGTGAGCAAATACAGAGTGTGTAAATTCTACAAGACAAATGACCAGGTTTCTTTAAAAAGTAAATTGCAAGATAGAAGGAAGGGAAAGTTACATGTTAAAGCACACTTAAAAGACATATTGCCTAAATGGAATCCTGGTTTAATAAATCCTGTAAGACCTTCCAGTGGGACAGACAGGATGTGGAAGCAGAACAGTGCAGACTGGTGATTCCGACCCTGTGCAGGCCTAAGCTAGTGTATGTGTTTGTGACATAGTTTTTAATAAAAAAGTTTAAAAAGTGAAAAAACAACAACGAATTTTTAAAATAGAAAATAGCTTATAGAGTAAGGTAAGGACATAAAGAAATTTTTTTTTTTTTGAGATGGAGTCTCACTCTGTCACCAGGCTGGAGTGTGGTGGTGTAATCTCGGCTCACTGCAGCCTCCGCCTCCTGGGTTCAAGCAATTCTCCTGCCTCAGCCTCCTGAGTAGCTGGTACTATAGGTGCAAGCCACCACACGCAGCTTTTTAAAAATATTTTAGTAGAGATGGGGTTTCATCATGTTGGCCAGAATGGTCTTAATCTCCTGACCACGTAATCCACCCACCTCAGCCTCCCAAAGTGATGGGATTACAGGCGTGAGCCACCGCGCCCGGCCAAAGAAAAATATTTTTGTACATCTCTACAAAAGGCTGGTGTTTTAAGCTCAGTATTATTACAAAAGAACCAAAAAAATTTTTTTAAGTTTATAAAGTAAAAACGTTACAGTAAGCTAAGGTTAATTTATAATTAAAGAAAGAAAACTATTTTCATAAATGTAGTGTAGCGTAAGTGTGTGGTATTTGTAAAGTCTATGGTAGTGTTAGGTAGGGTCTCGGCCCTTCACATTGCTCAGCACTCACTCACTGACTCATGCAAAGTAACTTCCAGCCTTGCAGGCCCCATTCATGGTAAGTGCCCTATACAGAGGTACCATTTTTTTCTTTTATACTGTATTTTACTGTATCTTTTTTCTGTTTAGCTACATTTAGATATACCAATACTTACCATTGTGTTATAATTGCCTATAGTTTGCAGTACAGTAACAGGCTGCACAAGTGTGTAGCGTAGAAGCAACAGGCTATACCACGTAGCCTAGGTGCATAAGAGGCTGCATTGTGGAGATTTGTGTAAGCACACTCTGTGAGTTCGCATAGGAAGAAATCATTAGTCGTGCTGTCTCAGAACGTAGCCCATCATTAAGTGATGCATGCTGTATAGACTGAAATATTTATAGATGATGCTGGAGATTTTCTTCAAAACAATCCAGGCATGTGGAGTGTAGAGAGATATTGATAAAGCAAGAGTGTCTGCAGGTTTTTTATTGCTGTAGCTAGGGGCGAAGGGTCCTTGGGATACACTGTACTATCTCTCTTGTTTTATAGGTTGCTGCAAAAGTAATGGTGGTTTTTGCAATTACCAACCTAAATATGCATGTTTGAAATGTTTGTGTATCTTGAGATTTTCTGCAATAAGAGGTGGTAAAGCACACAAGCACTTTCACACACAAAATGTTTTTCATAATTTACTCTCTACTCAGATGAGTTCGTGTTTACCTACCAACCTAATGATGAAATTCACCATCATAAAGATACTCATTATCCTCATTATCTTTAATAATTCTTCTAGTAGAGGAAGGAGACTTTAATAATTAGCTCTTACTGGCCAGGCATGGTGGCTCACGCCTGTAATCTCAGCACGTTGGAAGGTCAGGGGGCAGATTGCTTGATCCCAGGAGTTCGAGATCAGCCTGGACAAAATGATGAAAAAATATATATACAAAAAAAATTAGCCACATGGGCATGGTGGTGCAGGCTTCTTGGGAGGCTGAGGCAGAAGGGTCACTTGAGCCCAGGAGGAATAGGTTGCAGTGAGCTGAGATCACACCCCTGCACTCCAGTATGGGAAACAGAGTGAGACAATTAAAAAAAAAAAAAATATATATATATATATATATAGTTATAGATGATGCTTCAGATTTTCCTCCAAACAATCCAGGCATCTGCAGGAGTGTAGAGAGGTATTGATAAAGCAGGAGTGTCTGTGGGTTGATTATTCCTGCAGCTAGGGGTTATGCCTTACACCACAATGCATCTAAGGCTGAGAGCTATTTCTCCACAAAATTAAGACTGTGAAGTTAGAGTGTTTATTATAAGTAGGCCCTGTGATTATTTTTTTTACTTACTTAAATTGGGTCACATGTTATTTAATTAAGAAACAAGATCACTACCGCTGCATGAATAAGCTCAGGTGCTACCAGTGCATGTCCCAAATGAACCAACAAACCCAGGAGAAAGGAGCGATGGAGCAGTGTCACTTACCTAGCTGTCTCCTCAAACTGTATGTCATCCACTGAGGCTGTAACACAGGAAACTCCAGCGTGTTTCTCAGCTTCAAAAAATACAGAAAAAGGTGCTGCTATAGTGGTGACATTAGAATATTTCAGTATAAGGGAAAGGAATGAAATGCATGTGCCTTGATTTTAGTCACCCATCCCTCATTCATCATAGTGCCACTGTGCCTACACTTCCACGAGCTTCTCTGCTCTGTAAGTCATGCTCCTACTGCATGGTAATTACTGCACTTTATCCTAAATTTTAACTTATATGATCCTGTGGTTGAAATTTAATACCAATATCCAGCAAATCTTGCTATTGAAATAGCAATTTTAGTAAGTTGGTGATGACTTTAAATGTTTCATCAGGTACTATCCTTCTTTTGTTTTCAAATCAAAGCATCACAGGTGTATCCACTTGCCCACATAACCAGCAGCAGAATCAGTTTAACCACTGTAAGCATTGAGCAGTATGGGAAACCCTGAGTCATCCCAAATCAAAGAGGATCTTCTCTGAATATCAGAGAAAAAGAGAGAGATGGGCAGATAGTAGATAGTCAATATTCATTTTATTATTACCAAATTTATGCCAAATTCAGTATGTATTAATTTTGTTTAAAATTCATTTGTTTTTCTGTTCTTAGATTGGATAATTTCTGTTGACATATTTTTGCATTTGCTTTTTTTTCGGCCATGTCAATTCTGCTGGTAAGCCTGTCCATAGACTTTATTATTTTAGACACTATATTTTTCAGTTCTGGAATTTCCATTTGGCTTTAAAAAAAAGTTTCTATTACTTTGCAGAAATGTACTACCTTTCAACCTTTTTTCCCTTTTTTTTTTGAGACGGAGTCTCATTCTTTTGTCCTGGCTGGAGTCCAGTGGTACAATCTCGGCTCACTGCAATCTCCACCTTCCAGATTCAAGTGATTCTCCTGCCTCGGCCTCCCTAGTAGCTGGGATTACAGATGCCTGCCACCATACCCGACTAATTTTTGTATTTTGAGTAGAAATGGTGTTTCACCATGTCTCAAACCCCTGACCTAAAGTGATCCACACCATCTCCAGCCTTCCAAAGTACTGGGATTACAGCAGTGTTTATTATCATATTTTTCATGACATTCTTGAGCACAGTTGTACTAGCTGCTTTAAAATTCTTGAAGCTTAATTCGAGCATGAGGGTTATCTAGGGATGAATCTCCATTGATTTGTCTTTTCTCTTAAGAATGAATCATGTTTCCCTTTGCATGTTAAGTAATTTTGGATAATATCCTAGCCATTGTGAGTGATCCATTATAGAAATGTGTTTCTCTGAAAAGAGTTGGTTTTGTTTTTGTTTTTTAAAGCAAGCAGTTAACTTGACCAAACTGAAACAGTAGTTCTGTCTACCTAGAGACAGGCACAACTATTTTCAGTTATTTTGACCTCAGCTAGGAGATTTGGAGTCCATCCTACGCATACATGGTTCAAGATTTGCCAGATACCTGGGCAAAGATTGTAGATAGATTTTGGGGCTCTGTCTCTCTGGCTCCTTCCTTTCTGGAACTTTCCCTTTCATAGTTCAGTAGCTGTGCTTTTCCCAAACCCTGTCTTTGGGCTCTTCAAACCAGCAAGGCTGTGAGTTTTTCATCAGAACTATAGCTGGGGGCAGACTGGCATTTCCTTTCAGGCTTGAAGTCATTTGAAAAACAAAAACAAGGCCGGGTGCGGTGGCTCAAGCCTGTAATCCCAGCACTTTGGGAGGCCGAGGCAGGTGGATCACGAGGTCAAGAGATCCAGACCATCCTGGTCAACATGGTGAAACCCCGTCTCTACTAAAAGATACAAAAAATTAGCTGGGCATGGTGGCGCGTGCCTGTAATCCCAGCTACTCGGGAGGCTGAGGCAGAAGAATTGCCTGAACCCAGGAGGCGGAGGTTGCAGTGAGCCGAGATCCCGCCATTGCACTCCAGCCTGGGTAGCAAGAGCGAAACTCCGTCTCAAAAAAAAAAAAAAAAAAAAAAAAAAAAAAAAAAAACAGAAAGAGCCAACACCATTCTGTTCTTTCATGTGTGAGCTTTCAAGCATTCTAAGCTTACTTTTGTTCACTTTTCACTTGCCTTAAGTCTTTTTTATTTAGTGTTTTGCCCAGAGTTTATAATTATTATCTGTGGGAGATTAACATGTTAGAAAAATCCTTACAGCCCTTGGTGAAGAAAAGAGAAATATGACATGATCAGATTAGCATCTTCAAAGAATACTTTAGAAGCAGTGTGGAGAGAAGACCAGAATGAATGGAGACCACTTCGGAAATCACTGCTGAAGTCCGCAGGAAAGATGATGATAGCTTGGATAAGATGGTTGCTTTGAGGGTGCAGCAAAGTGGCTGGATTTCACAGATTCCTTTAGGGGTAACATTGATAGAACTTGGTTTATGCATAGAGTATACGAAGGCAGAGGTAAGGTGGAAAGAGAGATATCAAGGATGACTCCTAGACTTTTGACTTGCTCGACTAGATGAGTTGAGTGGCACTCCAGAGACAGTAAACCCTGGAAAAGATTCACAAATAGAGAGAAAAATGTGTGCATGAGATGTTCCAAAATAATACACGGACGTGTGGGATAGAGGATTACTCAGACGGCTTCACAGCTTTAGACTTCAGGGACTGGAAAAATAATGGGGCCACTGACAGAAGTGAGGATAGTGAGAATATTTCATCTTCCTTTATTGAGAAGACGTTTTGGAATCCAGCAGTGCCTAGGGGTCATAGCAATGCCTTGGGGCCATGACTGGGATCACAGTAATGTGGCTAAAGAGAAATGCCGGCCTATAAAAAACTCTGAGAAAATGCCAGAGAAATCAGTTTTGTATTATTACAGATTCAGTTACACATTGGCTAAATAATGTCCCCTGCCGATGTGGTGCCTCTGATCACCATAGAGTGTTTAACACAGGCATTATTCATGCTTCCCAAACCGAATTTTTCATACAGGCTTTCTTAATATTAGTAATATTGATATCGTTAATTATAAATATTATACGACTAATAGTAACCTAACTACTAAGGTATAGAGTAATTGATTGTCAGTTGGATCTTTCCATGGTCCGGGTTTCCAAAGATGTCAGGCCACAGAAATGATGACAACCACAGGTGGACCACTGTTTCTCCATCACAAGACAGAAGCACTAAGCAAGGTAAATAAAAGTCACTTCAGTAGTCTCATAATGCATTCAATTGCCTTGGAAATAGGCATCCTTATTATTAGCAACCGCCATGGTTTCTGTATTGTTTCTTTTTCCTACCTGTGGATTAATTTTGTATTCATGTTTCCATTATTACGTTAATATAATCAATGTCAAATCCTGTTTCAAAACAAAACAAAAAAACAAAAACGAGCTGGGCTTAGTGGCTCACGCCAGTAATCTCAGCATTTTGGGATCATGAGGTCAGGAGATCGAGACCTGGCCAACATGGTGAAACCTCATCTCTACTAAAATACAAAAAATTAGCCAGGTGTGGAGGTGCGCAGCTATAGTTTCAGCTGCTTGGGAGGCTGAGGCAGGGGAATAGCTTGAACCTGGGAGGTGGAGGTTGCAGTGAGCCAAGACTGTACCATTGCACTTCAGCCTGGGTGGCAGAGCAAGACTCCGTCTCAAAAAAACAAAAACAAAAACAAAAAAAATCAGGCTTAAACAAGTCATCAATTTCTCACAGTTGTGGAGGCAGGGAAGTTGCAGATGGAGGTGCTTGCCTATGTAGGTCCTAGTGAGGGCTCTTTTCCTGGCCTGTGGATGGCGTCTTCCTGCTGTGGCCTCACATGGCAGAGAGATGAAGATCTCTGGTGTCTCTTCTTATAAGGATATTAATTGTATGGAACCAGGATTTTACTCTTAGGACCTCATTAGCCTTAATTCTTCACTCCAAAAAATACAACCACACCAGGGGTTAGGACTTTAACGTATAAATTTCGGTGGGTAGCGTGGGGGCATAATTCAGTCCATAATAAATGTTCTTGCCATTTTTACTGTCATTCTCTCACAAGAACACTGTTTCCCAGAGACTACATAAGGGCGTGGTAGCAACACGGTCAATGCAGAACCAGGTCTGAGAATTCGGCAATCCTCCGCTAACCAGGCCTTAGAGAGACTCACCAGGATGTAATCTATAGCCACTCCTCTTACTACACTTTTGTTCTTGTCGAAAATAGTTATTTTTTAATTAAAAAGGTTATGTTAATGTGTAGTCCGTTTCTTTTTTTAAAAATAAATTCAAAATATTAAATTTCCAATACGGTAAAAATGATATAAATAACCTAAACAAAAGCTGGCTGGGTGCAGTGGCTCACGCCTGTAATCCCAACACTTTGGGAGGCTGGGGTGGGAGGATCACTTGAGTCCACGAGTTTGAGACCAGCCTGGGCAACATAGCGAGGCCCCATCTCTACAAAAACAAAATGAAACAAAAACACCTGAAAAATGAGCTGGTCCTGGTGGTGTGTGCCTGTGGTCCCAGTTACTCTGGAGGCTGAGGTGGGAGGATCGCTTTAGCCCAGGAGGTAGAGGCTGCAGCGAGCCCTGATGGCGCCACTGCATTTCAGCCTGGGCGACAGTGAGACCTTGTCTCAACAACAACAACAAAACAAAAAACCCTGCAAACGCTCTCTGGGCTCCCCATTTATTTAATGAGATGAAGGACTCCTGAGACCCACACATTTGGGAACCGGCGGTCTCAGCCATGCCCCGCGCGGGTGCACTGTCGCATCCCCCCTGCCCCTGGTTGCGCTGGGCTCAACTCTGCTAGTCCCTTCCTCGCCTTCCTCCTCCGCCCTGCGCCTGCCCGAAGCCCCGGCGCCCGCTTACCCGCCAGGCAGGCGGTGGTGTCGATCCACTTGAGCAGCTGCCCGGCGCTCAGCTCGCCGCGGGCAGTGGCGTGCGCAGGCTGGATGGCCTGGCTCATGAGCACCTCGCCCGGCGCCTGCCGCTCCATGGCCAGGACAAGAGTTCGAAGCCCTTGGGCCCCGAAGCCCGGACATGCCCGCTCCACCCGCCCCGCCCCGCCCGCCCCGCTCCAAAGGGCGCCGGCAAGCCCGCCCGGGCCGCGAACCCCTGGCCCTTCCACTGCCTGGTGCTCGGAGCGGCTAGTGAAGGGTCCCGCAGTGTCGCCCCAGGACTATCGCGAGGGGGGCGAAGGCCAGGGCTCTCGGGTCTCGGGAGAAGCCCGGGAAGTGCACAGGGGCGGGGGGTGCTCCCAGGTAGAGAAGGCTGGCAGCGTGGCTCCCTGAGGGCCGCGGCCGGGCACCGCCCTGGCCAAGGGGATGGGGAAACACTCATGAGCCGCCTGGGGAACTTGGCGGCAGGGGGCGGCAAGAACGAATAGAGTTCATGGTCTCTGGAGAATGTAGAGCATTTGCTTTAGAAACTGATTTTAAATATTTGATGTTTGTTGCATTTGCCTCCTGACTGTTGACTGTCAGGCAGAGCAGGCACTCCCTACATGAGCCCTAGTTCAAAATCCACCGTCTGATTCTTGGGAAATTATAATGGCTCCAAAGTCATTTTGTTACGAAATTGCTCCCACTGCCGCACAAACCTTAAAGAAGAAGATGTATTTAGGTGCATCAATCACACAACAAGAGAAAGTAACGTTTTTATTTTTATCTAGTGAATTTCAGATTAAAAACTGTCACCCTTGAGGCAGGAGAGTGGCTTGAACCCGAGAGGCGGAGGTTGCAGGGAGCGGAGATCTTGCCTTTGCACTGCAGCCTGGGCGACAGAGCGAGAAACCCGTCTTAAAAAACAAACAAAAAACCGGTCACCTTGTTACTAATGGTCCCCACAAATCCCAAAATAATCTTGTCTTAACAGGAAACAAAATCTAGAACCTCGGCCATTCGGCAGGCACAGGGCCTCAGGCCTGTAATCCCGCACTTGGGGCAGCAGAGGTGGAAGGACCGCTTATGGCCAGCAGTTCAAGAGCCTGCACAACACTGTGAGATCCCATTTCTATCTTTAAAAAATCTAGAACATTCAATGAGGTTTTGTACTCAGCTTTTGACATACTAAAGCTGTCAAACTTTCTCGAGCTGCTATCAGTGACTGTAGAAACAGCGTCTCCAGAAAACCTCTAGCATCTAAGGGATTCGTGGATGTCTGACCGTCAGGGGAAGCTGCGCCAGGAAGCACATTTTCGATGGAGAACTGGAAAGCTGGAGTCGTGGAGCAGCGTCCAGAAGTGGAGCAAGCAGCTGAGGTGATGGGAGCTGCTAAGCGACCCGGATCACAAGCTGGAACCCAGGGCTCTTGACTGTCCAGAATAGCACCAAGAAACCTAGCTGACTCTCACGAATTGGGGTACCTTTTCACCTTATACCTTTGGTGTGCCAAGCCCCAGCATGGCGACATCAGAATGGAGATTTGGTATTTTTGTTTCCTTTTTAAATTTTTTTTCTTTTTTAATGAAAGAGGGGAAGTAAGGAAATGTTGACTTGCTAGCTTTTAGGAGCCTCTGTGCATAGGTTTCAGGACAATTCAAGCACAAATAGGAATTGAATGCTTTCATTGAGGCAAGCATGAAGTTTGACTTATATAAAAGGCATTAAAATAACTTAAGAACAGACAAAACTTGGGCCTCCAAGATGGTCCCATAATGTAGCCATGCACTTATTTCAATGATAACGTTATTACTCTCACCACTTTTGGCCTTCCTCCTTGGAAAATGCCTAAAGGATTCTGAATGCCTTTTAAGAAATGTCTTCTGTATTGATGGATCATATAATTTAGGAATTGATAGATGAGATCATTATTCAGCATTATATATTCACTGCATCTACCAATAACTCTGTGGATGCCATTTATTGAGCTTGGACTTGGCCATTTGACTTGCTTTAGAATGGAATGTGGAGAGATAGCAGTGTACCAGTCTTGCCTTAGAAGTACCATGTGTTTCTGTTCTCAGGAACATCTGACCTCTGTCATGAGGAGATTATGCCCAAGCAGTTGCCTATTAGCATCTGGGTACCAGACTGAATTCACAGATTGCAGAGGCATCTCAGCCAACCCGAGGACTCACAGTCTGAAGCAGAGCCACCCAGACATGAAGACTCTTGAATGAGACATAACTACTTATTGTTGTGTGCCACTGTGATTTGGGGGGTTGTCTGTTATGCAGCAATAGCTGACAGTTGCATGAGTGAACTGTATTTTTTAATATTTGGGAGGTTTATTAAATTACTGAAAATAAAGTTTGCATTTAGGCTGGGTTGTATTATTTTGGGTAAAAAGCGACAACTAAAGTGGTGATATTGAATTACATGTATGCTTGTATACTTGGTTTCTTATGAACTAAAGACATTTCAGGCCAGGTGCAGTGGCTCACGCCTATAATCCCAGCATTTTGGGAGGTTGAGTTTAGGTGAATTGCTTGAGCTCAAGAGTTCAAGACCAGCCTGAGCAACATGGTGAAACCCTCTTTCTACCAAAAATACAAAAAATTAGTTGTGTATAGTGGTGTGTACTTGTGGTCCTAGCTACTTGGGAGGCTGAGGTGGGAGTCACTTGAGTCAAAAAGGTGGAGGTGGCAGTGAGCTGAGTCTCAAACAAACAAACAAAGAATAAATTTCAAAAACATTTAAGCGTAAGTGTAAGAGGGTGGCTTTCCAAAATGATTTTCCCGAAGAGGACAGCCTGGGATTGTATGTCTAGAGATGATTGCTTAAAAAGCAGATGTGGTATAAAAATTCACTGTTGTGTTTGGACTTGAGTTTAGATGTATTTCCTGTTTAGACATCTTTAGATTACGGTTTCATATCTTTTGTTGGTTTCACACTAATTTTCATTTTAATAGCCTTGTCCTGGAACTACTATTCTTGTGTTTTTCTGAATGGTCCCTTTCTTCCTTTTACAATGAAAATGTCATCTGCATGCATGAATATTTGTCATCTCCATTTCTCTCTGATGTCAAGGATTTTTACTATTATGGTTGAATAAAAGATCTTCGCGTTTCATTTGTGTTTAGAGACATTTTTTGAAGATGATCAGAACGTGAAGCCAGTCTGATTTTAAAAGGTTGTACACAAGAGCAGGAAAGCTGATCCAAAAAAGTGTGGGAATTCAAAAATCACTAGAATAATGAGAAAACCTTTAAAATGTCGGAGTGGGACAGTCTAAACTCTTATTCTAGAGATGAGGAAATGAAGTATTTTTCTTGGGTCACGTTGAAAGGTAGTGGTTGGGCTTTGTGAAAACTAAGAACAAGGAGCCTGGAATATAAGTAGAGAGGTAGAAAAAAAAATGGTTCCTCTAAAAACAGAAACTCTGACAAGAATTTGAGAGCAGGCAGCTTATTTGGGAGGAAACTGCAGAAGGCACCAGTAGGGGCATCAAAGCATAGTACCCAGGTAAGGCCTCGCCTGGGATCCTGTTAGAAATGCAGAATCTCGGGCCAGAGGTGTTGGCTCATGCTTGTAATTCTAGCACTTTGGGAGGCCGAGTCAGGAGGATCACTTCATCCTCTTGAGTTTGAGACCAGCCTGAGCAACAATAGAGAGACCTTGTCTCTATTAAAAAATATTTAAAAATTAGCCTAGAAATGTAGCACATGCCTGTAGTCCCAGCTACTTGGGAGGCTGAGGCAGGAGGATTGCTTGAGCCCAGGAGGTCGAGGCTGCAGTAAGCCATGATCAGGCCACTGTACTCCAGACTGAGTGAAAGAGTGAGACCTGTCTCAAAAAAAAGAAAAGAAAAAGAAAAAAAATTATAAATGCAGAATTTCATGCTTCAACTCCAACCTACTGAATTAGAGTCTAAATTTTATTAAGATTCCTAGGTGATTCACAGGCACGTTACAGTTTGTGAAGAACAGCTTCCACCATCCCTCCCACTAGCACAAACCCTGGGGTTTTTATCTTCTGACTGGCATCCTTCACTGACTAAGGGCTGGTCCCAGAAGATGAACTCCCCAGGACTTCTGCAGATTTCAGGGCAAGGGCAAACTCTCAGCTGGCGCTTCACCTCAGTAGGACAGGAAGCCGCTGTCAGCTTGGCCTAGGACCCAGAATGGTGAGTGCCGTGGCCATGCAGCAAGGCACAGACAGCCAAAATCCTTACTGTCCTGGAACAGTAGAGGCAGCCGGGAGTCTTTCCATTGCAGAAGATGTGTCCTGGACAGAGGGTTTGCTAGTTCAAGTATTTCATACAGAGATGAACTTGATTAGCCATCAAATTCTCTTTGGTATAGGTTATAAAAGGTGCCAGGTCATTGTTTTCAAATTCAAATATAAATTTATAAGGGTGTGGTTCAAAATTTAAATACAGAGTCCCTAAGCAAAAATTCTAGGATGGGTTTCCCCTAGCCTTTGGCTGCCAGCTTCTTGACTGGAGGGTCTCCTGTCCTTCTCTGCCCCTGCAACCTGCCCTAGGGATGACAGTGACTCTGGGGAATGGGTTTGCTGCTTGGACTGTCCCTCTTAGCACCTGGAGCCTCAAGATAACCTTGCTCCTTTTTGTCCCTGCACTTCCGGTAGCCCCTGCTCTCTGATAAGCGTTAGGTGTGTAACCTAATGGCTACCTCATTCCTGTGGAGTACAAAGCTTTGTTTGGACAAAAGCCAAGTGTATAGAATCCAATTTTTCTGCTTCTCCAGATTTGTTTGTCCCCACTTTCATCCCAGGCCATTGATCACTGCTCAGTAGAGTCCCCTGGCGGTCAGCAGCACTGCTTGTCAATATGCTGGGGCACCTTATCTTCAAATATTGCATCCCACTTGATCACGGCACACAATTCTTTCAATATAGTACAGATTTCTATTTACTGATATTTTAACAAGGACTTCTATGTCTATATTTTTGAGACATGTTGGTCTGCAGTTTTCTTTCTTTCTTTAAAACTGTCTTTGTCTGGTTTTGGTGTCAGGGTTTATAAAACAAGGGAAATGTTCCCCCACTGTGTATTCTGGAAAAGATTGGATAGATTTAGTTCTTTGCACTTTTGGTAGAATTCTCCAGTGAAACTATCTGAGCCTTGAAGATTTCTTTTTTTTGGAAGTTTTTAAATTATGAATTCAATTTTTTGTTTGTTTTTTGTTTTTTTGAGACAGAGTCTTGCTCTGTCACCCAGGCTGGAGTGCGGTGGCGCCATCTTGGCTCACTACAACGTCTGCTCCTGGGTTCAAGTAATTCTCCTGCCTCAGCCTCCTGAGCAGCTGGGATTACAGGCACCCACCACCATGCCTAGCTAATTTTTTGTATTTTTAGTAGAGGCAGGGTTTCACTATGTCAGCCAGGCTGGTCTCGAGCACCTGACCTCATGAACCACCCACTTTGGCCTCCCAAAGTGCTGGGATTATAGGCGTGAGCCACCACGCCCAGCTATGAATTCAAATTTTAAAGCAGTTACAGGGGTACTTAAATTATTTCATACAGGGTAAGTTGTGGTAGCTTCTGTTTTAAAAAGAATTGCTCCTTTCTATCTCAGAAAAGGTTATTTGCCAAAGGCAGGGATTGAACTAGAATCTGATCTGGTGTTTTTTCTTCCATCTGGCAGAGCCCTCCCCTCTCTGACTGGCTCTTAAAGCTGCCCCGTCCTGCTTTCCTGGCTTTCCCCAGATCTCTCCTGCCTCCTGCCCATACCATTTCCTGCTTTTGAAACTGGCTTTCAGCTACTTTCCCCTAGGACAGTGCTTCTCAAGATCTTCCAGCTCAACCCGTACTAACTGAATCTGAAATTCTGGGGGTGAGACCAACAACCTGCGTTTTAACAAGTCTTCCATTAAAAGCTTCCGCTGCACACTATGTTAAACACTACTGCGGCATGGTGTCTTTCATTAAGGGAATAACGCTTACAGTGCAGTCCTTCCCAAGAACATTTTCAATTTAACAGGGGACCTTTCCAGATCTCTAAAGGAATTTGTGATATGGGGAAAAGGGCCACAGTTTTGGGTCTGGAGAGATGTGTTTGTGTCTGAGTTAGACCCTCTCCTTGCTAGTGTTGAACTTGAATATATTACTTAACCGATTTATGCATTAGTTCTTTTTTTTTTTAAAACAAAACAAGGAAGCTTTCCTACTTCATAAAGTTGTAATTAGATAATAGAAATTATTTATTATCAAATGTAATCATGATAACCGCTATTTATAACGGGTCCTTTAAGTCTCTCAACAGACTTGCAAGTAATATCTTTAAAGAGCTGGGAAATCAAGCCCCCGTAATTCATAAACACTCATAACATGCCACACATCCCTAGGAAGTATACAGACTACTACAATTCCCATTTTATAGATGAGGAAACGGAAGGAACTTGGCCATGAACACATAACTAGGAAGCAGTAGAGTCAGGATTCAAATCTAGAAAGTCTGGCTCTTGTCTCAGCTGGGCTAAGAAGTTGATGCATGTGGTGCTGAGGACACAAATGGGGAGTGAGAGAGATGGGAGTGGTACCCAGCTCCAGCTCCAAAGGCCATGCTGGTGCCTCTATTTCAAGTTGCCTTCATTCAATCAATCAGCACATACTTACTGAGTGCCTACTTTGTCTCAAGGACTGTTCTGGTCATTGGATAAATGCTGTGAGTAAAATAGACTGGTCCTTGGCCAGGCTCAGTGGCTCATGCCTGTAATCCCAGCACTTTGGAAGGCTGAGGTGGGTGGATCACGAGGTCAAGAGATCCAGACCATCCTGGTCAACATGGTGAAACCCCGTCTCTACTAAAAATACAAAAAATTAGCTGGGCATGGTGGCGAGTGCCTGTAGTTCCAGCTATTCAGGAGGCTGAGGCAGGAGAATTGCCTGAACCCAGGAGGCGGAGGTTGTGGTGAGCCGAGATTGCGTCATTGCACTCCAGCCTGGGTAACAAGAGCAAAACTCCATCCCAAAAAAAAAAAAGACTGGTCCTTGGAACTTTATAGAATTCATAAAGATAAAATGGGAACTAGCTACCAACAATATACATTATTCTAATGAGAATGAAATGGAATAAGCACGTATGAAAACTGGCTGATGGCTATGTGCAGCTCTTCAAATTATAACCTGCTGTTGACTGTCTACTAGATATAAGATCAGTGCTGACTTGTGTCTGTTTTTCAAAACAACCACCAACTTACAGAAAATTTGGAAGTCCTATACAAAGAACGTATTTTTCTCTGAGCCATATGAAAGTAAGTTGCCAGCCTGATGCTTGCCCCCAAGCACTTTAGTGTGAATTTCCTATAAACAGGACTTTCTCCTAATGAACCATAACACACCAACAAAATGAGGAAGTCGACATGAATCCTCAGACACCGCCACAGTTCGAATGCATGTGTCACTCTAAAATTCCTGTGTTGGAACCTAAGGCCCAGTGTGATCAAGAGTTGGGGCCTTTTGGGAAGTGCTTAAGTCCTGATGGCTCTGCCCTCATGAGTGGACTAGTGAGTGCCCTGGTCACAGGGCCAGAGAGCACCTGCTAGGTAGGGGCCCCCTGCCTTGTTTCTCTTTTTTTTTTTTTGCCTTTCTCTCGAGGTTGCCATATGAGGACTTAGTGTTGTAGAGTCACTAGAAGCTGAAAGGGGCAGAGAAGGATTCTTCCCTAGAGCTTTCGGGAAATAAGTCCCTGCCAACACCTTGAGTTCAGACATCTGGCCTCCAGAGCTGTGGGAGAATGAATTTCTGTTGTAAGCCCCCCAGTTTGTGGTAATTTGTTACAACAGCCCTAGGAAATGAACACACTATCCACCTGGAAAACCACCAGTGCAGATGGATGGGTCAGATCCAGTTCCACCTGGAGGGGTCATTCTAGTTTTCTCCCTCCCCATATTTTTAACTCTGTTTTCTGACAAGAAATCTGGCTTCTGTGATGTTTAATAGATTGACTTTGGTCAGTCCCCAGTATGACAGTGACTTTCCAGCTCCTCCACCACCCTTGCCCCTAAGGGAGCTCCTTCTCGATCTCCCCACTGGACTCAGGGCAGTGTTCTGCTCTGGGTACACACCCACATCCTCTGTCTCACCTAATGGCTAGACACATGTTACTCGGAGGGTAGGGGAAGGAGACAGGTAGGGGAAGACCAGCCCTGGTTTTATGCCTGCCCTTGCTGGAGCACCTCGACCTTCGGGGCACTGCCCTGCTCCCCAGGGAGATGCCAGGGATATACTGAGCCAGGCTGGAATGCAGGTGCCCCTGCAGTAGGCTGAGCCTGTGTGTGATCACACGGTACAGGGCTCAGGCCTCAATGACAGAGTGGCAGGAGTGCATGTCACCACCTTAACCTCCCCTCCTTGGAGCATTGCAACGTGCCTGCAAAACCCGGTGCATCTTTCTACACGTGCGGTGTTGTCGGCCAGGCCAGGGCTTGGCTCCCGGGAGTGATGCTGCAGACAAACCTGGGAGAATTGAGATCCTTCATTTCATTTAGAATGAGGCATGCATC
Source organism: Callithrix jacchus (assembly GCF_049354715.1). Taxonomy (NCBI): domain Eukaryota; kingdom Metazoa; phylum Chordata; class Mammalia; order Primates; family Cebidae; genus Callithrix; species Callithrix jacchus. Next base: position 129,556,803 of record NC_133503.1, on the reverse strand, counting down.
TAAACGTCAGAAGCATTTCCTGGTGGCATAATGGATGATATCTATCCCCTATTAGATAGGGAGCAATCTGCACTGAAGAAGCCTTCAGATTGAATTTCAGGGATGAAGCAAGATTCATCCTGACAGTTATATAGATCCTCAAAGAATAACGCCTCATAAAACAGCATAAAGATATTCCTTATGGCAGTTCAATACTTTGTAAAGAGCCCTTATTATTTGTGCTTGATAATGTACTGACTTAAATTTAAGAACTGTTTAATACAAGCATGTCCTTTCTCCCAAAAGCGATTCACTTATCTATTCATTCATTCATGCATGCATTCATTCATTCACATAGATTTTTCTAAGTATCTAATGTTGACCAGACACTGAGCTAAGTATAAGCTAAGCACTGTGTGTTTAGAGAGCTCAGTAGGGTGGGGGATACAGATTACTAAATCAGTAGTACAATGTTTATCGATATGGGCACATCAAAAGATATGGTACTCAGTGCCCTTGGGACACAAGATAAGGAGGCTCTCCTCTGCACGGGCTTTCCCAGAAAGGTTCTGTTGCTCTATCAAATAACAGGACATAAGCAACCTAAGCAAAGGGAAATGCTTGCAGGACTTCCAGGATTGACTAAATATAGACAGCAGGCAGGAGCAAAGGCTATGCTGCAGGCCTGCCCCTGGTCCTTCCATCCTGTGGAACTTTGTCGAGATTCAAAGTCCAGAAGACAGCTTCTACCTGACTAAGCTTAAGTCATATGTCTGCTGATGAACTTAGGGATGGGGAAGGGAAGGGAAGGGAAGGGCAAAGGGAGAGGTGAAATCTGTTGCTTACCCTTTCAGTAGAGATGACACTGGTGCCTGGAGTAATTACCTTCTTACTAAGATTAAACACAGTGGGGAGTTGTTCTCCAAAAGGAAAATAAACTCAGATTAGGAATGAAGAATGGAAGCTGGACAAATCTTTAAAATGACCAATGACTCTTACCTGGACATTCAGGCATGGGGAAGAATATGGGTAAAGGCAAGTCCTTGCTGAACTACTGGATCAAGCCTTACCGGAAACAAACAGACCTTGGAGCTTTCCAGTTCTGTAAACAAATAAGTGTCCCCTATGCCCTCCATGTTTTGCTCCAAGCCCATTTGAGTTTCATTATCTGTCATGTGTAACCAAAATATTTCTAACAGACCCCTAGAATGTTTTTATAAAATTTTAGGCAGCCTCTTATTTTCTTTTTATTTCCTATGAAATTATTGATTTGTACTCATTTTTCAGCATCTAAGTGACATTTGTGCAGCAAATTTATCGCTCATATCAGATGACTGATTCAGCTGATAATATCACATTTTCAAGTCATTTATCTCAGATAGATGATATACTATTATAATGCTTGTACCATGTAGAGTATTTAATACCTAATAAACAAAGAGAACATTACATTGGACATATATTTGTTCTCATAGCAATTTTGAAATCAGTTTTTTAGCCATGCTGTTGACTGTGCTAAAGATGCAGAAATCTAGACTCATCAGTGTGTCATCGAATCAAGCAGGTTGGTCAGCCACTAACCACCTCACCTTCTCAAGGCCCTGCCCAGAGCTGTGGGGAACACAACACAGCAGCAAACAGGGCCCAGGACAGTTTCTATGTGTGTGTCTTTAGACAAGGTCTCACTCTGTTGCCCAGGCGGGAGTGCAGTGGCACCATCATGGCTCACTGTAGCCTCAAACTACTGAGCTCAAGCAATCCTCCCACCTTAGCCTCCCAAGTAGCTGGGACCACAGGTGTACACTGCCACATGTGGCTAATTTTAAAAATTGTTCTTGTAGAGACAAGATCTCACAAGGTTGCCCAGGCTGGTCCTGAACTCCTGGGCTGAAGCAATCCTTCTACCTTGGCCTCCTAAAGGGTTAGGATCTCGTGTGTGAGCCACCATGCCCTGACACATTCTTGTTTTCATTATTAATCTGAAATTTGTTTTATCCTTAAGAGTTGTTTTTAGGTAATTTTAACTGTAGAAATTCAGCACTGTTTATCAAAATTTTTTTTGTAAAATGGAACTTTATTCTAAAATGTATCCAAAATTGCAAGACACAAGAACCACTGAAATGGATAAAGGTTTATTATATAGAATGCTGAAACACGAAGAATATAATTTTATTTGTTTTTAAAGAGCTTTCGTTAATGAAACCCAATTTAAAGATATTTCTGTTTATTTATATATTATATATAAATAATTTATATATATTAGTTGTAGCATAATTCCCCAAATATACCTAATATAAAATACAAAATTATTTGAAACTGAATTCAAATATAAAATATATGTGTGTATATATACACGTATATACATATATATATATATACATATTTATAGCACATATATATCATGCACTATAAATGACTGCGCTAAAGATGCAGAAAGCTTCGACTCATCAGTATGTCCTCAAATCAGGCAGGATGGTCAGCTCCCAACAGGCCTCACCTTTTAAAGTCCTTGCCCACCAATTAAGGGAAAATGTCCATAATGAACCAAAGACTAACAAAGATTTTATAAAATGACCTTCGAAGGATTTATTTCCAAAATTTCCTATGTGATCCGGCAACTGCCTCCTTGTCCTCTTTTTTCCCCACCCCCAAAATAAATCAGGTTCTGTGAAACCTGATGCTGAACCATAGAATGGCTTATTAGGCTTTGGGCATTTTAATAAAGATATTTTTGTGAAATTTGCTTATCTGTGACATCTTTCTTCTTTTTTTAAATTCTTATTCTAAACATTTCAGGAACTAAAACCTCATTACTACATCAATGGTATTATCGTAGTAGCTTTATTTCTTTAAGTGGACATTTAAAATTCTTTTCAAAGAAATGAAAAAGAATGGCAGAAAATCTACACAAGAATGAGTTCATATGAATATGTTTTGATATTTCAATACCTCTGTTCTTGAAATACTACTAGCAACACATCAGGTCAGTCTTAGAGCTTAGAGGTAGTGAAGCTCAGAATATAATTAAAGGGACAAAAGTCCTGTAGACTAGGCATTAAAAAACATTCTTTTGTTTTCCTTTTTTTGAGACAGAGTCTTGCTGTGTTGCCCAGGCTGAAGTGCAATGGTGCAACCTTGGCTTACTGCAACCTCTACCTTCTGGGTTCAAGCAATTCTCCTGCCTCAGCCTCCCATAAAAAAAAAATTCTTATTAGCTAGTATGTGAATGGGATAAATCCACTAGGCAGATGACATTATTCCTGTCATCATTCCTTAGTTTCTTTTTTCTTTATGGCCCTGGAGTTGTCTGAAAAGACTGACATTATTCGACAATTTCTTTGGGATTTTCAATGAGAATAGACTATTAACAAAAGAAAGTGAGCTAAAAAATAGTAAATCAGACCCCTTAATTTTCTCATATCGGCAGAAAAACAGATTAACAAATTTTTCAGATTCTTTCTCTACACTGATAGTTTTCCAGCTACTTATACCCTCTTGATATAAACAGTGTTAGATATTAAAAAAATACAATAGCATTAAGAAGAGATATTTCATGATTTTAGTTTATTGAGAACCTAAATAACCAGTTGAGAGTTACGTAGGCAAAGCACGATTAGAACCCATGTTTTCTGTCTGCTAATGCTGTGGTTTGTCACTCTGTGAAACTACACTGCTTCTAATAAAAGCCCTTGTATTTCTTGATTTTTAGTAGTAAAAATATACCTTAAGCAGAAATAATATGTTGAAAACCAATCTCTGAGGATTTTTTCTTTTTGCTAGAAGTTACACTTACTTCTTTTTAGAAATAAATTTCCATCTTTCTGTTTGGAGTCTCATCTTAATGTTTTGTTTCAGTTTTTGCATGTGGAGGATTAATAAAGATATAGCATGGCATAATGGCTAAACATAGCTCTTAATGCTGATGCTTATCATCCCCTGGGAATATACTAGGGCTGAGATTTATGGAGCCCCTTAGGCTCCCACACACCCTCATATTCAGAGAAAGGCAGGCTCACTTCAGACAACAACGTGAGTGTATTCATTCTGCTGCCCCGAGCGCAGCCCAGCCAGCTAACCTGGTTCACCTTCTGCCTCACTCTTTGGTCTTAGTCTTTGCGTTTATGTACATGTAACTCACTTGGGACACAGAATGAAGTCACCGTATTTAATCAGCATACTCACTGGTCAATTTTGTCTTCTTGCAAAGAAGCAAGTCTTATTTCAGAACTCTAAGCTGTTAATTATTGTAAATGATCATCAAATACATAGGTTTCAGAAATACGTTGGACTATTATTTATTTTTCTGAATGATTATTTCTTGCTATTTTTGAAAGTCATACAATTAACCAGTTATAACTGGGTATGAGTGCCTCTCCACCAATCTCTGACCCCCAGCCCCTGCATCAGATGTTGAAATAATGGGATAAATGTGTTCGATGAAAAAATACTGTGGTAGCATGTTTGGATGAATCCAGTTCACAGAAATGGTGAAATAGATGAATGGTAAAATGGTAAAATAGATGAAATGAGCATGCAAGCTAAAATAGATTTATATTACTTATGTTTAGAGATTTGTGCAAGTCTTAGAAGCCTAGATACATTTACTAGGCACCGTATTTAAGAACTATTGATTGAAGAGGTGGATAATGAAACAATCAAGTCATATTTCCTGCATGCAAAGGACCGGTAATTAAGGATGAAGGGGCATGCTCTCTTCCTCCCCTGCTTTCCCCTATTGTTACCAAACATTAAATATTGAAAAGCACTTGACTAAAAATGTCACTACACATTTGTAATATTCCATTAAAGCTAATATATAAAATATTAATAGACATTTGTTATGTATTACAATATGCTGTGTAGTATAAAAAAGCTGAGCAAACTCAAGATCTACCATGATCAAATGTCCACCTAATATGACATGCCTAACATTTATCAATAGAAGCCAGTTAACAAGTTTAATAAAAATAACCAGCTTGTTGTTGAAAAATCATTTTCTATTAGTCATTGAACACTTTCTTGCTTCTTCCTTTAAAAAGTGCTAAAGCCCAGAGAGACAAGCAAAAATTTTTAAAGAAAAGCCGAGAACACAAACTATAAAGTTCCTAATAATACATTAATAAAGAATTAGAAGTTGAAAGTAAAATTTGCAACAGCTAAAAGTTTCCTGGGTCTCTATAGAAACCAACAGATTCAAGGGGATTGGTGCAGGGGAGGCACGGTGGTGGTTCATTCCTTCAGTCTAAGGAACTGCTAGTGTGTGCTATAGTGACTCGAGGAACCACCTGCTGCCTATTCAGCGATAAGTGTTTATCAACATTGTTCCTCAAAAGGACCCCAGGGACCAATGGGGAGAGATAGGAGAAGGAAGAGGTTGAGGAAGATTGCTGTCGACTGGCTTGAATGTGAACACTAGGTCTTGTGGTAGAGATGAGGAATATGATTAGCCCTAAAGCAAAACAACTCAAAAGACTGTTTAATGGAAAAGCGGAATTCTTTCTTATTAAATGTAATTATTCATTACAGGAAAGATTACAGTAATCGTGAGATGCCATTACCACTTGCCACAGTAGTTTAAGATACGTATTGACTTGGCTTTTAGTTACCTACGTTTTCCTGGAGTCTTTTTGTCTTAATAATGTTCCAAAGACCATTGGACTCTGTTCTTAACCAGTGCCTAAGTTACTCCTTAAGGAATAAAGTAGGTGTTTCAAGAGCCACATTAATTCTTTTTAAGCTAATAGCTGCTTATGAAGGTGAATTAATTCTTCAATAATTCTATAGAGTACCATAACTATGAGAGCGAGCGCGAGAATTAGTCTGTTCTCACATTACTCTAACGAAATACCGAGACTGGGTAATTTATGAAGAAAAGAGGCTTAATTGACTCACAGTTCCCCATGGCTGGGGAGGCCTCAGGAAACTTACAATCATGATGGAAGGCACCTCTTCACAGGGTGGCAGAAGAATGAGTTCTAGCAGGGGAAATGATAGATGCTTATAAAACCATTACATCTCATGAGAACTCACTCGCTATCACGAGAACAGCACGGGGGAAACTGCGCCCAAGATCCAATCACCTCCCACCAGGTCCCTCCCATACACCTGGGGATTATTAAGATTACAATTCAAGATGAGATTTGGGTGGAGACACAGTTGAACCATATCAGAGAGAGAGAGGAGGAGGAGGAGGAGGAGGGAAAAAGAGAATGAATTTGCACTTGCAAAAATTATGGGAATTTCTCATTTAGCAACTTAGGTTTCAGTTAATCAAGATAAGGCATAATTGGATAACTAATTTCTTCAATGACTTTTAGGCGTATTTTCTAGGTACTCTTTTCATTGTGAAAGGAAAATAGGCCATTCTTTCTGTTCCTTTTTTGAAGTTTCCATCCCATCTTTCCATATTAATTGAAACCCTTTTGCCTTAAACATGGCTTGAGAAATGAGTCCTTGTTGTGATGCAGGTTGTCAAACGTACAGCTGCAGGAAAAGGAGTGTGGTGCCCACACTAGGTGAGCAAATGGAATTCTTGCCAAGGAAGACAAGGGGGGCCAGCCCTGCAAATAAATGGTCTTTTGCAGCAAGATTCCTCTTCTGGTCTCATCCTTTCTGAATTTAAAGGTCAGAGGAAGCTTCACACAGCCACTTTCCTATCTCAGTGCCCTGGCTAAATGTCTTAGGACAATAAAGATTTCCTAATGGGAAAGCAATTTTATAATTCTGTGCTTGCATTCCAGACATGTGCAGACTGTTTTCCAGTTGAAGCAGTTATACATATAAACATCCTCAGAAACCAGTTGTTATTTTATGTCTCTGATCCATCTTATAATTGAGTCTGAACATTTTAAATATGCTTTTAATACAATCACTGAGAATAAAGATCTGTAGCAAGTTACTAATGAATGTCTTGAACACTAAGCACATTCTGAATATTTATTTAAACAAATGAGAAAATAGAAATTCAGTTTGTAAAATAAGAAAATATTTACTCGATTTGAAAATTGAAATATATTAATAAATCAGTGCACATTTATACTCTCCAAAGCCAAAGTTACCGAGATTTTTTTTTCTTTGCAACTCTTTTGGTGAAACCCCTACTTTCTCAACTCTTTTACCTTTTGTGTACAGGTTTTTCTGTCAGAAATGGATTTGAAGTGTTTTAGTTGTCATTTGTATCTGAAAATGGCTGGAATCATGTAGCTTATTTTTGGCAAGCAGAATCAAGATGACTACAACGGGATTTATAATATACAGCCTATAGCATAAATTTTTATCTTCAGCAGGAAGAAATCCCCCAAAGTAGGTTAGGAATTTACCACATACCTTTAACTTCTGAACTGGAAATTTATGTGGCAGTTCAGTGATTAATCATTAATCTTGCTAAATGCCAATCTGTACTCATTAGGAGTAAGGACATCTATTTTTGCAATTCAAATGGGAGTGATTTTTGATTTAATCACTTGTCTGCTCCAAAACTCCTCTTCAATTGGATAAGTTCACATATTTCCAGCGTCACTTTAATTTACAAGTGAAGTGAACAGAACCTCATATTTTGAGGCCCAGTGTAAGTGCCCAAGTCATAGTGAACATGATGAGAATCAATACTGCCAAATAAACCAGGAAGATAGTCAAATGAATGTGGAAGTTTTCTGAAATATGTATTTCAATCTGTATTTCATGTTTTCTAAAGTGCCTGCTTCCAGAGTAAAACAGCAAAATACTTTTGGTTACTTGAAGGAAAAAATTTCATACTAGTTATTCATTTTTGCAAATGCATAGTTCAGTAACTCTCTTGCACATAAGCAACAGGCGAATCTTTTTAGAACTTGAAAATACAGTAGGTAAATACCTTTCCAAACAAGGTATTAAATAATCTGGGAAATGAAGTAACCAGAGATAGCTTGTCAGATTTCTATTCACCCTGGACTGCTTCCCAACTGAAATGATTTAAGAGGCTCATTTAGAGATACATATGACATTCAGTTGCTACAGAGATTTGGACTTGGAATGTTTTACATTTTGCACCGAGTCTCCTATGACCATGTAATTCTGCAACCAGATATCTTCCTGCAAGATGACAATTTCTGAGAAGAGCCTGAGATTATTGTGCTGCCTATTTGAAATGGTATTGCTAAATGGATGGAATTTGAAACTGATGGTGCAATACTGAGAATTTAATTATAGTCTGAATTTTTTTCAGAGATAATTAACTTAGAGATACTGGCAGTGGATTTACTAATCCACCTTTGTTGCAAATTAGATATGGCTTTTATGTTAGTTTTGATTTCGGTTATTTGGTTCAGTAGATTTCTTCTTATAAATACCTGTCATACTGAGCATTTTAATTTTGAATTTGGGCATTAGTTTGAAAACTTTGATACGAGATGGGTCTCTTGTAATAGCTAGTGCTTCTGTTTTCATTAACACTTTTATATGTGGCATATACATACATACATATGTACTTTTATACATACATACATACATATGTACTTTATATGTGGCATATGTATATGCCACATATAAAAATGTTAAGTTTTTTAGGAAATATGTTTTTAATCAAAAGTTCACATTTTTTTATGAGACAGGGTCTTGGCGCTGTCGCCTAGGCTGGAGTACAGTGGCATGATCATAGCTCACTGTAACCTTGAACTCCTGGGCTCAAGTGATCTTCCTGCCTCAGCATCCTGAGTAGCTACTACTGCAGGCACTGGCCACTACACCTGGATTTTAAATCTTTTTTGACTAAGGGAGCAGGGTGTGGCCAGGGCAGGAACTCCCTATGTTGTCCAGCCTGTCTTGAACTCCTGGCTTCATGCAATCCTCCTGCCTTGGCCTTTCACAGTGCTGAGATTACAGGTGTGAGCCACTGCAACTAGCCATATATTTAAAATTGTTAATTGATTTATCTTTTTGCAGTGGATTAAAGTTCAGCTCTCTGTGGGTTTTTTATTTGAATAAAAACATGTGCCTAGGTAAGTCGTTCACAAATAAACATGAAGTAAATACTATGTGTAAAATACTAGTAAAATGTGGCTAGTAATGACTTGTTTTAATACTATGCTGAATTCTCAAATTTAATATCTTTTTCAATGATATGTGTGTTCTGTTAAATCAATTTTGAGACCATCATGTCTGTATAATATCCCTTCAGTCAGAAGTGAATGATGGCTAACCTGATGACAGAACAGTAGCACTGTAATATAAAAGACTACATGAAGAATATATCTGACTTTTCAATTCACAAACCATTTCTTTCTCTGCAACAAATATTTACATAAGTAATGCTGAATTCTTTAATATAATGAATATTAATTTACACAATACACATGATTATCGATATTTTATTGAAAGCACATTTAAAAGTAATTTGTTTCCATGGGACATGACTAAATACCAAGAGTTCCATCCCTATTTCCATCAAGAACTGTGGGTTGTTAAAATGCAAAGACGATTTTGGGAAGAAAATTTGAGGTTGTTATTCACTGAGAAATGCAGCTACAGCCAAGCAGCGCCCAGTATTTACTTCAAGGGAAGCTTCCAAAACTGAATGTGACAACTAAACACTTACAACGTCCACTCAACACAGAATTTTCTACAAGGCTACGCCATGTTCTCATCAGACAATTTGTGTAGGGAATAGAACGTCTAGAATTTCTTTCATTTAATTTTAATGACTTTTTGACATCAAGGGTTTCTTTACTTTTAAGGATACACTGAGCTATGAGAACAAACCTTTGATTACTCAGATTGCTTGGGGGCTGGGTATGCAGACACTCTCATCTTTTTCCTCTTGCTTTGGAATCTTTCACTGTTTGTTATCTCATTCACCAAGAGGAGCTCACAGGGATTAAACCAATTCTGTTGGCATTTACTTATGAATGCCTCTCCTGCACTGAACCTACAAAATGCACTGCTAAGAGTCATTTTTGGACAATTAGAAATAATTTAAATAATAAGTTCCAGCAAAGTTCTTAGTTACATGATTTCTACCTGTTTTAAAGTCAGGGACTTTTCAGTTGCCTTGCTATCTACCCTCTCCCCCCGAGTAATCCCAGACACCTTGCTAAAATTACCTGACAAGTTATTTGAGGTACTCTTTGGCTTAAACTGTCTGGCCAATGGAATTTATAACATTTTTTTTTTGAATAATTATGTAGAAATATGCTGTATGTATTATTGGACTAGAAGATTCCATTTGAATCAAAGCTATAATAAATAATGCAGAACAATTTAAAAACTGATTGAAAAAATGATGTATGTATTTCCATTGATATCTAATTATGACCCTCAATTGCAGACCCTACTCCTCCTATATTCTCATTTATCTATATACTAGTAGGCAGCACTTACTCCGGAATCTTTATTTGGGCAAAATGTTCATGGTGGACTGAGGCAACCATCTGTATAGTTCATCAGAAAGATGAATGTACTTGAGGAGAAGCATAGTTGTCTATAAATTACCTGGATAACTGTTTCCATTTTCACATTATGTGTAGTCATACTTGGAGGAAAATACCGATTTTAATTCATTAACAGATAGCTATTTGCTAATAACATTAGTTACTTTTTGGCATTCAATGTTTAGTTATCTGACCATACAGAACCAGTCATTCATATCTACATTAGATTCACTGAAGTCTTTTCTTCAATGCATATAAATCCTTTGATATTAGAGCCTCCTGAATATTATATAAGACACAATGTCTAATTCAATTATATAAGCAAATATCGACATTAGGTATATTCTGACTTGTCATTCAGAAAACATTATGCTGGCTTCATATAAACTTTGCTTTTTCAATAAGTAATGAAGTACAGGCTAGAAATGAAAGGGTAGAAACTGCATATGAAAAGCTGTATTTTTAAAAATTAAATGTGAAAACGTGCCAAATTAAAGGGTCATTTATGTACATCTTTATGGCAACTTATCCCAATACATGAATAGCTCAAGTACTTGTACAAAAACACTAAATTATAAATCCACTTGAGAATGCAGTAATGTGCACATGCACCAACACACACATACACACACACACACATACACAGATGCTAAATTTACAAAAGTGTGTCAGGTAGCTGGTGGCCATCATTGAATTAAGAATAGTAGATTGCTAAGAGTCATCCCAGATTCCAATTATATTTATACATAAATTGTGTATTTATAAAAACCTTACAAATTCTTCTATATTTTCAGGAAGATATTATAGGTAACAATTTAACACATGTAGTAAGAAAACATCTTAAATTCAGAAAATTACAATTAGGTAAATTAATTCAATATGTTTATGACTATCATAAGTAAAGAATTCTATTTAAAAATACTTTTCCATTTTTTATGTTGAAATGACAGTATGTCCTTTATCCATTCTAACATGTAGTTTGTGTTTTTGTCTTAATGCAAGGGAAGTAAAACTACTGATTGAAATGTGTTTATACTTTCTATCATATTTTGAAATGTGTTTATACTTTCTATCATATTTTGAAATATGATAGAAAGTATAAACACATTTCAATCAGTAGTTTATATTAAAAACATTTCTAAGGGGGTGCTAAATTTAAAGTAATTTGTTGTCAAATTATGGTAACTGTACAGATTATTTGAATTTTTAAAAATAAACAGATGGCCAATTACATTTAACTGAGCAATATTACCAGGACATGACGGAAAGTTAGCTGACAAATGTCATATTGTGTTCTGAGGAGATTGTGAGGAATCCCAATTTCACCCTCTTGGCAATGTACTGAGGCCATTTGGTGCAAAAAAGAAAGTGGGATTAAGTTTTCATACTGACTGGAAATAAGTTCTTTACATAATTTTTTTCTAGGAACATTAATAGTTACCTTTGTTATGATAATGGCAACATCTCATTTTAAAAATGAAATGCTAAATATGTTAGAAACAGAACATAACATTTCAATGACTGGGATAATCAAAATGAGTCCAACCTTTATTCTGGTAATAGTAAATTTGCAAAGAGGGAAGAGACAAACTGTAATTGTATACAGAGAAACACCTAGTCCCACTTTAAAATTTTAATATCTATATATAGTACTATATTTAATTTTTAAAGATGAAGACAGCAAAAATATTCACATTAAAATATTTTACAGAAATCATTATTCTTCTATTCAAGAAAACCACTTATACTAAGTTAACAGGAAAAACTTAACAGAGGAAATTCTCCTTGGGACACTTATTCAACTGAAGATTTCACTTCATTGTTCAAAAAAGTAATTAAGCAGGTCTCAGGTAGGTCTTTTTTGCAGGTCTTTATCAATATGAATTACAGTTCATGGATAAAGTTAACATGTTTTTTTTTGTGTGTGAAATAATAATGCCAATTCTTGTAAACAAATAGCTATATCAAACCACTATCATTACTGTGTAACTACTGGTAGTATCAGTGAAGTGACTGAGAATTAAATGAGCATTTATGTCCTTATCTTTAGATACAGTACCTTCAAAAGAAGGCCTAATGTGGACAAGCTAAGATGGGTGTGCTAAACCTAGGCAGAGGAGACTCCATCTGCTTATGTCTTGTATTACCCTTTGCATCCCAAGTAACTTTTACAGCTGTTTTACCACTGGAAAGAAAAGTAGTCAAAGGAAATAATTGTTTAATCATCATTAGTTGTGCTACAAAATAATGTGAATCACAGTGGGAGTGTTTTGTGAGCAAATTTCATATTACTATTCCCAACACACACACACAGGTACAACATATTTAGTATGCAAAATGGAAGTATTATGACTAGTGGTTCATAATTCTTTGACTTTTCTAGTTATTTCTCAAGAAATAAGTTGAGAAATATTTCAGAATATTTGGTTCACAGACCCATGGAGACCCTTACACATGCTTAAGATTGGGTACCATTACTTTAAACAAACACAGACTCTGGCTCCTCATAGCAAATGATAAACTTATTCCACTGGGAGAGAAAAATATAAATAAAAGATTAATCTACTTTTGGAAAATATATGGTAACCTTGTCCTCGATATTGGACGTCTCCCTCCCATACTATACATTCACCAGCCACTTGTATTGATTAGTGTTTTCACTAATCAATGATCAGGCAGTGGAAAACCTGATCAGGCAGTGGCTCAAAGACAGAGAACTATAGGCATCCCTTGGTATCCAAGGGAGATTGGTTCCAGGACCCCTGCAGATACCAAAATCCACCGACGCTTACGTCCCTAATACAAAATGGCACAGCATAACCTATGCATATACCCCAATATACTTTAAATAATGTCTAGATTACTTATAATACCTAACACAAAATATTATAAATGCCATGGAAATAGTTGTTGTACTGTTTTATTTGTATTATTGTATTATTGGTTTAAAATTTTTTTCAATATTTTTGACCAGCAGTTGATTGAATTGGGGGATGTGAAACCTGCAGATATGGAGGGCCGACTCTATTGTATTGAAGGCATTAAAAAAAAAAAAAGGAAAACCTGGTCCACGCAACCGTAACTCACGCCTGTAATCAGCACTTTGGGAGGCCTAGGCAGGCGGATCATGACATCAGGAGTTTGAGACCATCCTGGCTAACACGGTGAAACTCCATCTCTACTAAAAATACAAAAAAATTCATCACTTGTGGTGGCATGTGCATGTAGTCCCAGCTACTTGGGAGGCTGAGGCAGGAGAATTGCTTAAACCTAGGAGGCAGAGGTTGCAGTGAGCCAAGACTGCACCACTGTAACTCCAGTCTGGGTGACAGAGCAAGACTCCATCTCAAAAAAAAAAAAAAAAAAGCAAAAAACCCCAAAAACTAAAAAAAACAAGAAAACAACAACAACAAAATGGAAAACCTGATCAGGCAGTGGCTCACACCTGTAATCCCAGCACTTTAGGAGGCTGAGGCAGGCAGATCACTTGAGATCAGGAGTTCTGGACCAGCCTGGCCAACATGGTAAAACCCTGTCTCTACTTAAAATGCAAAAATCAGCCTGCCAGGCATAGTGACAGATGCCTGTAATCCAGCTAGTCCGGAGGCTGAGGCATGAAAATTGCTTGAACCTGGGAGGCGGAAGCTGCAGTGAGCCAAGATTGTGCCACTGCACTTCCAGCCTGGGTGACAGAGAGAGACTGTCTCAAAAAAAAAAAAGTAAAGCCAGTGTCAAAACACTAAAATGCATTCCAAAATCAAGTGGCTATGATTTGTGGCACTCCTTCTAATTAGCAGTGATAATCAAGAAATGAAAATGGAATTATTTCTTCTGGGAAAAGCACTTTTAGTACGATATACTATATGCAGATGAAAATGGTAAGGGCTGAGAAGGTAAAAGTGTTCAGTTGGTATTTTATTTCTCCTGGAAGATGCAGGGATTGGGAGGGAGGCCAGGATAAAGCCATGGAGGAAGTAATCAAGACTTGAGGGTATTAAGGATGATGGAAAACTTCCCCAGCCAAAGGAGCAGTTCTGAACACTTTGCTATACATTTCCAGAACAATATGATGAAGAAATGGTAGAGACAGATGTGGGACTTCTTCATGCCCCAAACTGAACTTACTTATTTTCATTTGTTGTTTTTTAAACCATGAAGTGCTAATTGAATAACCCTCTGAAATGCAATGGAGTTCAGATATCTTAGACAATCATAAAAATAGAAATGAAAATTTAATTTTATTCTGGAGAGAAAGGGATGTTTTGGGCAATTTTCATGGCTGGGGGAGCAGAATTGATTTACTTGTTAATCTTTTGGCAACTGAGAAATCTTTTTTCTTTTTTTTTTGAGACAGAGTCTCGCTCTGTTGCCCAGGCTGGAGTGCAGTCATGTGATCTCAGCTCACTGCAACCTCTGCCTCCCGGTTTCAAGTGATTCTCCTGCCTCAGCCTCCCAAATACCTGGGATTAGATGTGTGCCACCACACTTGGCTAATTTTGTATTTTTAGCAGAGACAGAGTTTCACCTTGTTGACCATGCTGGTCTTGAACTCCTGACCCCATGATCCTCCTGCCTCAGCTTCCCAAAGTGCTGAGATTACAGGTGTGAGCCACCCCACCTGGCCGACAGTTGAGAAATCTTAACCTCAGATTCCTAGCTGTGAACTTCCTTTTCATCAGCAACTGAGTCCACATTGGAACATTTTCAAAGGAGTGCTAATAAGATTCACCCATCAAATACGTGGTATATTATAAGATCAATGACACCTCATAACCTTTGTTTCCATGGGCAACTTTGCTATTAGACATGCATACCTTGGAAAGAATTTGACATGAATTTCAAATGCAATGAGTTAGGTAGAATGCAAAGCAGAGTAACAAGAGTTAATGTTTTTACCTACTGCTTACTTTTGTATTTACATGTGTATTTAATATGTTCAATGTAGCAAAAATTGCTATTATTACTGTATACATCAAGACCAACAAGAATTCATTGATGAAGATGGAAAACATGAGAGAAAAACATTAAGTAGTCTTATTACAAGAAAAAGTGGATAAGGGGTAAATGATTCAAAACCTAAATGAAAATGAATATATACAGATATATTGTCCTCCAGTCCTCCATTCAGTGCATGAAAGAATTATTTGGATATAAAAATTAAGTATCCCTATATTCTGGGTTTCTTGGATACAATTTTCTCCTTAAAACTATTTTTTTCAACTATTTCAGGAAATTTTAAAATCTAAAATAACTCTTTTTAATCTGCGCTCCAAGAAGAAAAAAGAAATAAATACTTAACAATGAATTGACTGTTCTGCCTTGAAAAACAGAACAAATTCTACTCTTTTTTTTTTCTAAAAATGGATTAGAAATAATGGGGATCATGATGCAATTCATATTCTAGTATTACCCCCAAAATAAGGGCAAGTAAAATCACATTCATCATTCTTTTTTTTTTTTGCCTGTTAATTTATGGGGAACAGAGGGTTCATTATTCTTCGTGATAAGAAATAATACCTTCTCAGAAGGCAAAGAAAAGAATTTCAACATCAGTAACAATGGAGAAGAGTCAACAAAAAGTTTGAAAACTCTAGCATTATAAAATCAAGCTTAATAATCACAGGACTGTCAATTTTTATGATTGTCATAAAAAATGAAAGTCAAAATTATTCTTGGTAAAGTCAGGTGTCTATACGAAGTGTCATCATGCAGGTTGCCTTGGATTGAGGTAAAGACCTTTCATCTGAATTTGCATGAAAGGTTTCTGCAGCTTGACAGCATGAGGCTGCTCTCCAGTGTGTACTCCTAGGCAACTGAGTGCTGTGTGTGATTAACTGAGGTTTGTTTTATCATAGTTAAATCTGCAACATAAATTTAATTCAGCTTTTTTCCCCCTCAACAGTTCTGCCTACTATCCCTCTTAAGCACAGGCAAAATCTTTATTTTGACAAGGACTAAATCATTATGAATTTGAGAGAAATAAGTCATCAGGAACTAGCAAATACAGTCACGTGTTACTTAATAACAAGTATACATTCTGAGAAATGCATTGTCAGGCAATATTGTCCTTGTACGAACATCGCAGAGTGTACTTACACAAACCTAGATGGTATGGCCTCCTACACGCCTAGGCCATATAATATAAACTATTGCTCGTAGGCTACAAACCTGTCCAGCATGTTACTGTACTGAATGCTGAAGGCAACTGTAATACAATGGTATTTGTGTATCTAAGCATAGAAAAGCTACAGTAAAAATATGGTATTATAATCTTATAGAACCACTGTTGTATATGCAGTCTGTGTGGTTCATTAAAATGTCATTATGAGATGCATGACTGCATACTGCTAAATTTTCACTTTAGAGACCATAAGCCAAAAGGAAAGAGAAGATTCCTCTTACCTGAGATTAACACTTTTCAAAGTCTCTGGAGTTTGGATTCACAGTTGGTATTTATCAATGGTTATTTGTATCACAATTTTAACATAAAGGATCACCCAGTTATCTTTCAGAGTCTGAAATTAAAGTCTTCATACCTTTCTATTGTGATTCTGGTCTATGTAGGTATAATTAAGTACAAAACCCCAAAGATCTGGAAAGTGCCATTAAGCAAGGTGCTTTCATAAGGGAAGTGGATTTTTTAAAAAACATTTACTCATTCTTTTTTGAACAGTCAGTTACACAATGTAGTTTTAGCCTGCTGAAGTCAATGGCTAGATAAAGCAAAGTTACTATCAATGATTTGCTTCAGAATGAAAGCCTTATATTCTGGGAACAGAGCAGGGCTCCCTGGCCAGTAAGAACCAATACCAGTCAATTCTGCTGGTAGCAAGCAAGATCCCTGGATAGAAAAGCAGCACTCCAGAGGCCTCAGGAGTGCTAATAACTCTCTCCTCCTTGTGCTCAAAGTCTCCTTCAATGTATTTGCTTGCAACGTCTACATGAATGTGCTCACGAAAAGTGTGAGTAAAAACCAGATACCACTTAACATTAGTATGTTATTAAAAATTTACCTCTAGTATTCCTGGTGAGAAGTGACAAATTCAAGCAAAAGGTTTTGTTATCACTTTGGGGCATCATCACGTTAAAGAGAAAAGATGTTGTAAAAATACGACAACCCCTGTCACTTTATTGCTATGGTCTAAGTAATTTGGGCTATTTAATGATTTCTGTATCATCTAAGACAAACAAATCAAGAATCCATTTAAAGCAGTTATTGCAGAAATATACTGTGTGGGGCCCCAGTTAAGCTTTTCTGATTTGAAGTGTTTTTCTGAAATAAAAAGTAAAAAAATACTTTTCACTGAAGGTAACAGAGAAATTGTTTGATTCAACATAAAGACGAAGACACATATTCTTCTATTTTTTTGAGACAGTACATTTGGTGATTCACAGGATAACTTGCATCAGACGCAGTTTAATGAAAGCTCTCAAATAAGCGATTTTATTCCTATCCATGATTGCAGACATTTACAAAACCATAACATCTGAGTTCACCTTAAAAAATAACTTATATAAAGCAGTGATATACACAGCACAAAATAGTTCAGGGAGGGGGGCAGGAGCAACTTGTAATAATTAAAATGTAAACGTGAAAAAAAGGATGGAATAAAAGTCCCTACTTATTTCTACTTAAGATGTCATGTGATAATATTTTACAATGTCCTGTGGGCCAATGTATGTATGTGTCTATGTCCATATAACATACACATATACAGTACATTCTCTTTCCCACACTTATACATACACACATAATTATTTGCAGTTCAGTTTAGGGCAATTCTAATATGCCACTCCGTACAGCTGTTTGAATCACATTTGGACCCGCTTTCTTCACAAAATAGGGGAGAGAGCAGGAAATAAAAAGGTTGGTTTGGTGTGACTGAGATTCCTTTGTTTAACTGTACACTGTGATGAATAATTTTCTTCCGTAGTAGTTCTGTGAAGGGCTGACTCACTGTGGTTTTCATGAGGAGACTTGGTAATGGATCACACGCTCATTGTCATGCTAGGGGAGTACTAGAAGGAAAGAAGAATCCATATTTTAACAACAATTCTTTTAGAGATCACTGAGGTTCTTCTCAGTACAATAGAAATGATGAATTCTAATTTCTTATCATCTTTTATGTGAAAGATTTTCATCTCATACAACATAAAATAAGAAGTATAAAAAGAGTAAACTGATACAGACTTAACTTAGTACTGAAATTTTAAATATTTCCCCTGGAAAGCATCAAGTCCTATTCCCTCCCTGCACCCTGAAGGCTGATCATTCCCCACTCCCTCTGCCTTCTCCCTCCAAACAGATTTATATTTCATACACACTTGTAAAAAACTTGGGTAAATTTAGTCTAAGGCTGGATCATAACTAGGTAAGTATGAGGACTAGTCTTTGCTATCTACTAGCTTGTAAATTGAGGAGACTGCCTAACCTGTCTTGACTCAGCTTCCCTATCTGTAAAGGGGATTGGGGAAAATTAGATATAAAACCCTTAAAGCATGAATTTATTGAATACATAGAAAGTGCTTAGCAGGTGTTAGGTTAATGTTGTAGGGAAACAAACAAACAAACAAAAAAACAATTCCAAGCTGGCCCTGGGAAGCTCTCATTAAAGCATTTAAAATACTTGAGTCTAATTTATACTTTAGCATTTAAGCATCTTGCTCATAATTTGTGACTCTATAATCTTTTTTGTTTGTGTGAAACAGGGTCTTACTCTGTCACTCACACTGGAGTGTAGTGGTGTGATCTTGGCTCACTGCCGCCACCTTGATCTCTCTGGGCTCAGGTGATCTCCCCAGCTCAGCCTCCCTAGTAGCTTGCACTACAGACGCATGCCACCATACATGACTAATGTTTGTATTTTTTGTAGAGATAGGGTTTCACCATGTTGCCCAGGCTGATTCCTGAGCTCAAGCAATCTGCTTGCGTTGGCCTCCTAAAGTGCTAAGATTACAGGCATGAGCCACTGTGCTTTGGCCTGTGACTCTAACTGAAATCCAAAGTCATTTGTGTGTGTGAGTAGAAACATCACTGTTACATGCTGACTTGTCAGTCTGATGAGGCTGACAAATGATAAAAGGTGAGGGTTTTAGAGATTTGGAGAAAGTGGTTTTAATTGCTAATTGTGCCATTGTACCCTCATATTATTGGGGAATAGACTGTGATAGCAAAGTTCTACAGCAGCACCATGCAAGAGAACTTTCTTCAATGACATACCTGCTCTGTGGTCTGTGCTGTCCAACCTGGAGGTCACTAGCCGCATGTGCCTACTGAGCGCATGACATGTGATAGTGCAATGAAAACACTAAATGTTTAATGTTATTTAATTTTAATTTATTTAAGTATCTACATGTAGCTAGTGGTTACCATTTTGGACATCACAGCTCTAGACTATCTGAGCTGTGGGGAGAGGCATCTAATCCCACGTGGTAATCTACTCCTTGGATGAAGACAGTTTCTAAATTAAAATGTAAATGTGGATCCTGAAATGTTTTAAATGTTTTACTGGAAACCCATGAGGACCAGGATAAAAGGCAATTCCTTTCAACATGCTATTAACAATTGTGCCACCTGGAAAAAGGTAGATAAAGTCAAAGGGATTGGTCCCAGGCTCCAGGGACCTAACTAGAAGCTGTGATGATCCTGGGTAGGAGAGCATGAACTTTTCAGAAAGTTGGCAGAAAGAGAAAAGAATGAAGTGAATTCTAGACAAGCTGAGACCAACTGCAGAAACCAGAAAAGACATGTATGTGGGTACTGATTTAAGGACAGATTACAGTGTGAAAGCAGGACTCCCCGGGGAAGAGCACGGGGGGCAATGGCTCAGCTGGCATATGATGCCATTAGGGCTCAAACCAAAAACATGCACTGTTCCTGAGGAAAGGTGGGTGATTAGGCCTGGAAAAGGGTCCTGGACCACAGGAAGAGGATTGTTTAATCCTTTAAACATGGATTACATCAAGGACAATCTATTAATACTTGTTAATCACTTCACAGCCTACAGTGTTTCAGGAGAGAAAGTGAAGTTACATACTTGAACTGATCCTGTATGTAGGATTATAGTGAGTATATGATGATAAAAAGGGAAGACTTTTAGATAAGACCATAGTAGGAAAAAAAACAAAACAAAACAGGGCAACTATCAGAAACAAGAAAGGGGATTCAGTTTAGACAAACCTCTCCCCTTGATCAGAGCAGCAGAAAAGGAGAGCAAAGCAAAACCCCTGGTCATAGACAAACACTGATGACATGGAGCCAATCCCTGACCCTGTGTCAGAGGGGAACATACAACCATTTCATCACAAGATCCCATGCACATAATGTGATTCCATGTCTCACATTATATCAAGCATTTTTATTTGTTGCTATCATCTCAACAGTTGCAACTTAACATTTTTTATCTGTGATGTTTCAAATGTTTGAAGTAAATTTTACAGAAAAATGATACTTTGTTACTAACGTGTTGGGAAGTTAAAAGAGTGAGGTTGGCCTGGGGAGGAAACTGAGTGAAAAAATAGAGAAAATGAAGGCCCAATTCAGTCAAATGGCAGCATCAGCTCCACGCAATACAATACAGCTCAGAAAAAGGAGTAAGCATCTAATAAAGTTTACATTTTAAGTAGTACAAATAACTGTAAGATGATATGCTAAATGTATTTAGTACAGTAAAATAGTTTGTATTTATGCCAAGTGTCTACATATACAATGTGCTATTTACAATTCTAAGGCTGTAAACTGCTCATCTTCGACTGCTGTTACTGAAACTACTTCGAAAAATGAAATAAGGGGAAATAAAATTTCTAGGAAAACTCACAGAATGGGCAAGCCAAAAGGAATTTTGCTACAGATTACTATTCTTCAAAGTAGTAGAGAAGGGCCTACAATTTTCCAGAAGTAAAGGAAGAATAGGTGTTAAATGGAGTATCATATTTAGAGACATAAAATATTCATGATGTACTGTACTGAGACCACACTGCATCAATATGTGATGACATATTGTAATGTTTATGCCAAAATGCTGTGATATCAGGTTGCCCTGTTTCAAAACTATTCTGTGAGTCTGGCTCTCCTGAACCAGAGGATAAAATGGCTTTTACAAAGCAGTCAACAGCATTACCGTTTGGTTTGGTTAAAAATATAAACCTTAAAATATTATTTTAAATACATACCAACGTATTTTATCTTTTAATGTGAAATGAGATAGCAGGCCTTGGGTATGAACTTGTGATTTTTTTTCCTTATTATGCCCAGGTTGTGTACCATAAAATCCATCAGAGATTTCCATGAAGTCTTTGAACAATGTATATAAATTTCTGTTTATACATGTCAAGAACACTTTAATACTCACTATATTTCTGTTTAAGATCTGTATGATACTTTATTTTCTTAATGAAATAAAAAATAGTTCTTCTACCCTGAGCTAAACTAAAGTGAAATACATTGAGTGTTTATATGATTACATTAAACAAACTGGGGCTGGTGTGATTTCTTTACAGTATTGAAAAATGACAAAGGGGAGTAAGGGAATGAGAGATTATCTACCATCTTGTTTGTAATTCCTATTTGATGCAATTATTTTAATATCATGTTTACTCAATTGGTTACATTTCAGCGCTAAGAGAAAATATTTTGCTAAATTAATTCAGGAAATAAGACCAGCTACTTTCTTCACCTGAGAAGCATGAAAAACTTTTTTTCAATTAAGGCTTTTTGTATTCTGTACTTTCCAAAACAATTGTTTTACAGTTTGAACACTAGGGGGCATCTTTGTTTCTTGAAATAAAGGGTCTTGGTTGTGCTCTTAAAAAACAACCTAAGCAGTGAAACATTTTTTGATTCACATTTTGTTTTGTCAAGCATGTTGGCACTGCGAGGTTTATGATTTTAAGTTGGGCATTTTTGTTTCTATATTAACTGAATGAAGTAGCATGTGTGAGTGTGAAGAGACTAGGATAGTATCTAGTACATAAAGAGAATTCAATAGATACATCCTCCCTTCCCAGGCCTCCTTCTGTGATTTAACTTCAAGATAAAAACTGACAGATCCTTCAAAGGCAGACTGCTCAAAAATATGTGCTTTCAGAGTTATGTGTATTAAACACTAGAACTTGCATGTTCATTTATTGAAAAATGTTTTCTTTTTGAATTCATTAGGAGTTCTGCTTTTTCTTGATTACAGCAAAGCTAACTTATTGGGAATAACTAGCTTATTTACTTCTTCAAAGGGTTACATCTGTCAGCACCAAATCTCTTCTGTCTTTCTTCCTCTCTCCTCTTATTGCTTGATTTTATAAAAAGTCTAAACAAAAAGGTATGGTAATATGACAGAGAAAGACATGGATAACAATGACATCATTCATAACAAGTCCCTTCTCAGCAGACAAAAGAATGGAGAAGCCAGTGTGGACCTGCTTCCAAGGCTGTACTACTATCCAGGGTGGTGGTGCAGTTTCTTAGTACACCATCAAATTATTTTTCCTTTTACAACTTTTCTGGTGGGGACAGGAGACAAGGAGGGAAGAGAAAGCAGGGAGCTTCTATTTGCTGCTAACTCTGCCAGCAGTCTAGCACTGAACCTGCTTAGGCTCAGGGGCAGGGAGCCTGGGCCAGGTGTTAGTGGTGGAAGAAGCCCTGTTCCAGTTGCTCTCATTTCTAAATGCACATATTCACAGAAGAATCTGCTGTTTGGCATGTGCATAGTCCAGTAGGGACTGAAGGGAGAGGCGGGAGCTGATTCTGTGCAAGGAAGTTCTCCACATCCTGTTATATCTGATTCTTTGCCCCACTGAAGAGCTTTCTGATGCCAGTTTTGAATTGGTACCCCTCTTTCAACTGTTAAACAAGGCAGTAGTCACTAATGACAAATCTGGGAAGGAAGGAGAAGAGAGAGTTCCTCTTGTGACTGCCCATAAAGTAAAAGTCAAATGGAACCTTTTTAAAAAAGTTTTTTTCCAACTCCAAATTAATCATTTCCTTTGACTTTTAAAATACCTGGCTTATATATACATTATAGCACTCATTGACATGTTTTAGTTATATAAACATCTGTTTTTCCTAATTGACTTGCATTCTTTGAGAGTAGGTATTATATTTATTTCAGAACATCTTGGTCTTAACCTGATGCTTTACATATAATAGGCTCAATAAATGTTACACTGAATTGAATTATCAAATATCTCACTGAATTATACCATTTTATTGCTGGTAAAATTATCAGAAAAGGAAGTAAATGTCTTTAATTAGATAAAAGTGAACAAAGAAAAATCAACTAATTTGTCCATAGTTTTGAAGCAAACCACTCAAAGAACCAGGATCTAAAAAATAATTCCCATAACCCTAAAGTATTATGACTTAAATTATGTAGCTTCTCATGTTTTTCCTTATCACTGACAGGCTAAATGTTTTTTTTTTTACTGTAAATTTTTACATATAAAAAAATTATTTGTCCTCAGTAATCATATGTAGCCTACAAGTAAAACAAACTATGGATCAGCATAATTTTAACAGAAATAAAGTCTAAAGCAGGGGAAGTCTTGTCCCCTGCAAAGGTCCTATGTAGATATCAGAACGAAAATAATCCACAGAGCACTCAATCTTATGTTCTGTTTTGGGAATGGAACAGCCACTCTGTATAAAGGTAGATGTGCTATTAGCCAGTGCTTCAAATTCTGATGCTATCACCTCTGGTAAATGCTGAGTTAGGCAAAGGAAGGGCAGTTTCTCTTCTGACTCTGACTGTAGTTTGGTAGGTCTGCCATAATAAATTTTAATGATGGCATGAATCCTATGAAGATAAAATTCATTGGGGTTTTGAAATCTTTTATGCTATAATCCAATTCAGTGGTTCTTCGCAGACAATGTATACCAGCCTCAATAACAAAGCTTTTCCACATTCAAGTATGCCCAGTCCCACTCCTGGAAATTCTGATTCACTAGGTCTAGGGAGAGTTCTGGGAAACTATATTTTAAAAAATTACACTGGGGTTTCTAATGTGAAATATTAATGTAAAAAAAATCATTACATTATGTAGAACTCCTTGAGAAAAAGCACCATTTCGTCATTTTGGTTTCTCCAGTACCTAAGCATATTGCCTTGGCATGTGGCAAGTGCTCAGTAATTGCTTGTTAAATAAATGAATTCTATTGCTTCTCTTTTTGGTTCTGTCTACTTCTATGGAGATATGGAATGAAATTCTGTGTAACAGTACAATCACACGCAAACAGTGACTTGGGTATTTAGCTCAGGTTAACAGACAGCCAATTTGGCCTTCAGTCCAATAAGGTCTACTATATAAAGTAAGAACAGACTTTTTAGATGTTGAGGGCAGCACTGAAACAGACCTAGTTTTGTAGCAATCTGCGACATTTTAGTAGCAGGAAAACTTATAAAAAGTATCAAATAGGCAACCTGTTTCCAGTTTGCTCCTTTACAGTAGAGTTTCTCAATGAGAAAATTAGTATTACGATTTTTCTAACTATGTACACAGAATAGGAGTAAAAAAGAAAAAGTTTGTTTTCGAAATTATTTTCAAAGGTATTCTATTTTAAGGTTCATCTGACTTCTAAAAGATCAACCTATTGAACTCTAGATAAACAGCAGTAAGAGTGGCTTTATGCA
Organism: Callithrix jacchus; assembly: GCF_049354715.1. NCBI lineage: Eukaryota > Metazoa > Chordata > Mammalia > Primates > Cebidae > Callithrix > Callithrix jacchus. Next base: position 129,531,800 of record NC_133503.1, on the reverse strand, counting down.
TTAATTCTAGCAGAAGAGCTTCAGAAATAAAATCTGGGTATGATATAGTCAAGAGAATACTTACACTCTCACTCTGAAAAGGATTTAAGAAATTTCCCCCCATTTCGCCATCATCCCTTGGAGTGCCCGGTTGATTACTCAGGCTCATGTTATTGGGAGAATTCTGTAAACAAGATTTAGAAAACAAGGCATTGTTGAAGATTTTAATTTCCCTCTTACATTGTATTGTTTCAAACACTGAATCTACAGCAGCCTCTCTAAGGACGAACCATACTTAAAATTTTAATCTTAGACTTCTGCCACGTATTCTATTTCATTCTTTCAGCTTTGACAAGTATTAATGCCTTCCCAAATGAAAATTAAAAAAACAAACAAAAAAAGCCCAATAACCTACCACAACTATTTTTTTTTTTTAGTTTCAGAATCAATATTTATTCAATTTCCTACCCTCAGCTTACAGAGTTCCTAAAATTCAGGAGAGTTTAAAACATTCCCAGCAGGGGCATGATGAAGAGATACTACCCACTGATAAGGTAATATGGAACAATAACTCCCTTAGTCATTTCATTAACCAGACTTTAAAAGGTCACTGTTTTAATAAACATTTTCTTTTAATTCTACATGCAGTACACAGATAACACTATTTCAACCATTTTTACATGAACTTTAAGGAAAAAAGAAATACAGCTAACAACTGTAGTTAAGAACAAGAGAGACACCTTAGGACTTGATAATTCATTACGTACTTTTAGAGGAAAAGGGGGCTCAAAAGAAAACTACTTTAGAACATTTTGCTATCATTAGTTTAAGAGTAGATTTACTTTAAAACTTTCCTTGAAGATCAAATGGCTGCTATTAGCAATCTAATCAAACACCAAGTTAGCAGTGCATTGCTTCATATTCTATTTAAATTTACTAGTCTCATTATTACCATGCAATTTTAGCCGTGGCAGGATACCTGATACTCCACATCAACAGGAAATATAGCATGACACCAGACTATAAACCAGGTTTATACAGTAGTACAACTGTAATTCTTTCAAGGTCCAATTTATTAATTTGTTAAAAAAACTTCAGAGTTAAATATTTTTGTTATTTCAAATGGAAGAAAGAGGTTAGATTTTTTTTTCTAAGCCATTGCTATTTATATTATTTTGGAATTAGTTTTTAGATTTAAAGAAAATTGCTCAGAGTTTTGTCTTAACTACGACAACTTTATTGTAAACATTAACATTTCATGAATGAGTTATTCCCAAAAGAAAAATGTGCTTTTTTAGTATATGATTACAATGTAAAGCAGTGACAGGTAGATGAGCTGGTGGAAATGCACTTGTGTCTTGTCTTGCTGTGCGCCCCACAGGGAGGATCTGAGAACAGGAATCCTCTGAAGTCCACTGGAGCTCTATATGTCAAGAAACCCCAAGGACTCGGAAAACATACTTTAATAGCATAAAGAGGATTCTATTTTTTTTGAGAAACTTTTCTCTGAAAATGTTAGTAACCCAAGTATATAGAAAAGCAACTATACTTTGAAATGAACCTGAATGTCTCAATTTCCTGAAAAAAAAAATTAAGTAAAATTTAACTGCATTATTTTAGAATTCATTAATTATTACAGTTATCAGTTAAATAATAAACTGTCCCTTGAAAACAGGAATGATAATACTGACAGCTCAAAAAGGAAACTGAATTGATAAAAAATATTATAAGATTTACTCATAATTCATAAAATCTCTTAGATTTCTGTCTTTTTATATATAATGGAGAAATTGGTAATACTAGAAAAAACACAATCTAATATATATACATATATATGTATATATAAGGAAATTCAATGATGCAGTTGGAAACTGCATATTTTACACAGTCGAACAAAAGAACAAAATGAACTCTCTCATTTTTGTGTAACATTCATACCCTCTGTGGTATAGAAGGTGCCTTGAGAGAAGCAGCGTATCTCAGATTCAGTTGGGGTGCTTTAAATCTTTGCTGCACATTTGGCCACATATCACTTCTTGATTTCTAATTCTGAAAATTTAGCTAACCTGATTCCTAACTCAAAGAGTTGATTTTTAAATATTTAGAATTTAAAAGTAACATTGCATTACTAATATTTAAATACATACAAAATAATTTCAATGTTATTATTTCTGTTTCACATGCAACCTCTTCATAGCATGATGGCTTAGCATCATACTCGTGTGTGTGTGGTAGGGATGGGTATTTAAGGACACTGAGAAGAAGATTAAAAGCATACATTCAATAAACAAAACTGAGATAAAATCAGATCTCCGAAACCTATTCCTATTCAGCCTACTGGACCATATTTAAAAAGCTTGAAATGATAGGACAATACATTTTTGTATATTTGTTTTTAACTAATCTCTGAAAAATTTGAAAACAACAGAAGCTCCTCAATGGGAGATCTTAAGAAAACTGTGCTGTCCATAATCAAAGTGACATGATAATATAGGCTAAAGGGCACATTCAATATTGGCATCTGAGGGACAGCTAAGATAGTGGTACCAAAAACCATCCCAGAACAGGTTAGGAGGGTGGGTGGCAATGAACTGTGTATATACTTCATTTAACTGTAGCTGTATTTGTGTAATATGTCCAGTAGGTTTCATCAACAAGGCAAGAATATGATGTACAAAAAGGACTTAGGTTGGTCAAAAAGGCACTCAGATTTCTTCAGCACAAAAGAGTACAAGATTACTTTTAGCTATATTAGGCCTATTGGTTACAGTTATTTCAGTTAATGTGTACTTTATTCCCTACTTTAAGAGTTCAGCTTGAAAAAATATGGTTAGGATTATACTGATTCTGTCTTCAAGAAATTTTATTACATTCTCACTTATCATTTCTTCAAGCTGAAAAGTCTTTCTCTTAAGCTATGATGTCATACATGAAAGTTTTATGTATATATATACATACACACACATAATACACCACAAACATAACTTCCTCTGGCTGCCATGTTTAACCCTGTTAGACCTTCTGGTCTGATTTCATTTAGCAGGTATTCCATATCTTCTTTTCTTTTTCTTTTTCTTTTTCTTTTTTTGCAACATGGTCTCTGTCACCCAGGCTGGAATTCAGTGGTGAGATCATAGCTCACTGCAGCCTTGGACTCTTGGGCTCAAGTGATGCTTCTGCCTCAGCCTCCTGAGTAGCTAGGACTACAGACATGTGCCACCACATCTGGCTAATTTTAAAAATATTTTGCAGAGACAAAATCTCACTATGTTGCTCAGGCTAGTCATGAATTCCTGGACTCAAGCAGTCCTCCCACCTTGGCATCCCAAAGTGCTGGGATGACAGGTGCGGGCCAATGTGCCCAGCCCATATTTTTTCTTAATTAGTAAGTCATTATCTCTTTTCCTATCCTCAAACTCTGTTCTAAACCTTTAAAACTTTTAAAAATTCTAATTTTTTCCATTTTTGATTTTAAAAAGTGAACATTTATAGAAACTGTGGCTCTGCCTATAATCAGAATAAAATACTAATGATGTTATGCTAAGTAGTGGATTTTGAATTGCTTTCTCACAGGCTGCCAATAGTGAGTTTTATAGAGTGTTGTTTTGACTCTGCTAGCTCCCTCAAAGAACAAACTGTCAATCATTCTCCCAGTGGGTATAGCTGAGCTAGAACTCAGGTCAGCACACCTGAGATGATGGTGGAGATCTCTAGTCATCTACTAGCTCCCTTGTGAACAGTGTAGAATCTCTAACTGGAACCAAAATTCTTGAGGTCAGAATGCTTCAGTTTGAAAATACATCCTTGATAATTTATTAAACATGATATGATCAGAACTTGTCACATACATATTTTTTCAAACTCAAAAACATAAATGTGAGATATGTTAATGTAAACTGTAGAATTTTTAGGGGCTTTTCTTCTAAGAAAACAAACTGGCTGTGTGCGGTGGCCCACACCTGTAATCTCAGCACTTTGGGAGGCCAAGGCAGGCAGATCATGAGGTTAGGAGTTTGAGACCAGCCTGGCCAGCATGGTGAAACCCCATCTATAGCAAAAACACAAAAATTAGCTGGGCGTGGTGGCACATGCCTGTAATCCCAGCTACTCAGGAGGCTCAGGCAGGAGAATTGCTTTTACCTGGGAGGTGGAGTTTGCAGTGAGGCTGTCTTTAAAAAACAACAACAACAAAAAACAAACCATATATTTCTCTCTACCCCCAACCCCTAAAACAACTCCAAGGAAAAATATTTTTGTTCCACTAATTAAATGGGTGACCCCTCAGTTATTAAAGGGATGAAAGGAATTTCATATATCATCTTTAAAGGCCTTCTAAATTAAAGATACATTCTGCATTTTGAAAAAGAGGAACAAGAGCATTACAATGTAATGCTCAACTAAGTAAGAAAGAATTTTGAAACTTCATTGGAAGCTTTGAATTCATTTTGCTTACTGAAATGGTGCCATCAAAGTGCATTTGATAGTGTGAGTTCCTAGCCTTGTCCACAAAAGATTGTGTAGCTAATGAGAAGGAAGATATTTACTGTCTGTATAGCACTTCATAGCCCTTAACATATGTTCATGTTCACACTTGATTCTCAACAATTTTCTGAAGTAGGCAGGGGATGAAGTACAAGCTTTTGTACAGCTAAGCAAACTATGCCTATGAGAGATTAAGTAACATGCTGCTGTTACTTGTAAGTACTGTAGTAGCACCAGGCTTTCTGAATCTCAGTTCAGTACTCTTTATTTATTTTATATATATAAATGGATAAAATAGAGTATCTATGTAATAAAAAGTAGAAATACAATTGAAGTGGCACTTATTCACATTTAAAATGCAGTAAATTTTTTTTTTAATATGTGATACTGGTGCTTGACAAAATACAGATTTTACTGGAGAACTATAGCGCTATAGCTAGAGACCTAAAAGGGACTTTAAAAATTACTAAGCAATAATGGTAAGACTGTCTTTGGATTCACAAACAAAATTATTAGAAAAAAACAAAACAGGATGGTAATGAATGATAATTAATGATTCCAGGAAAACAAACACAAGGAGAAAGCTTCTTGAGATAGCTGAACATGAGTTGGAAAAGGAAGAAATGTAGGAAAAGCGGAGTTAGTGACTGTGCACACCTTGGAGTAAAAAACTGAAAAATTAGGCTGGGAGTGGAAAGAAGTAGGAAGAGAAAGAATCTGGGGCAGGAGGTATACAATGTGCGTGATGCTGCTGATGATGTTAGAGAATGAGTGACTACAGTGAGACAGACACTAGTGGTACTATCACCCAGGGTCAACCAGCACAGAGCCAATGAACTTGGAGCAGAGGCGGTATAGAAATGAGCTGCGTAGGAATTCATTTGAAGGCAGATTTAACTAGTCAATTCTAGTACATTGTTAAGTGGCATGTTTATTACTAGGGGGATAAATCTTATGTAAATTTAAATGCATATTAATTTGGCTTTGTAAAAGTTTTTTATCCTATTTGTTTGATCTCCTCTGTTAAACTGAACTTCTTGAGGGCAGACAATGTATCTTGTTTATCTTTGGATTTTTAGAGCCCAGCATAATGACTTAGTGCACTGACGTTTACTGAATGAAGGATCTCCTGCTTAAGAATAAACCACCTGAGGGCAGAGATTGTGTTCGTTGTTAAAGTTAAGTCTTTTTTATGTCCCCACAGTGCAGAAGGCAATACCCAGCACACAAAAGTACACACTGGATGGTTGGTTACTGCTTAGAGCACAAGCAAGGCATGATTAGGCAAGAGAATGTTGCGAGGCATGGGCACAGTATGGTGGAAAACTTGTATCTGAAAACAGGCATGGGCAAGTAAGCACAGAAGGAATAGCAACCGATCTGATATAAGGGCAGATTAGAAGATGGCATTTAATTCATCATTATGACTATTTTAAAATTTTTAAATTGTTTTATAAATTATAAAGTACTTTCCCATATAGAATTTTGTTTATAGCTATCTTATGTAAAAGGTTTTAGGTAGGTAGTGAAAATTTTAGGAAGATGGCCTAAAATTATCTGGATGATCCTACTTTTGTGTAATTAAGAATCCATCTCTAGATAAAAGAATATGCTTATCAAATGAGGCATTAGAAGTTTCACTGGAGACCACAAAGCACAATTTGGCTGATTCAATTGTTAGAAATAACTGAGATGCTGGGTGCAGTGGGTAACGCCTGTAATCCCAGCACTTTTGGAGGTCGAGGTGTGTGGATCACCTGAGGTCAGGAGTTTGAGACCAGACTGACCAACACGGTGAAACCCTGTCTCTACTACAAATACAAAAATTACCTGGGTGTGGTGGTGTGTGCCTTTAGTCCCAGCTACAAGGAAGGCTGAGACAGGAGAATTGCTTGAACCCAGGAGGGGGAGGTTGCAGTGAACTGAGATTGCACCACTGCACTCTAGCGTGGGTGACAGAGCAAGACACCATCTCAAAAAAAAAAAAAAAAAAAAGTAATACCCGAGACAGTCAACATAATCACGGTCATCTGACTTGCAAAGGCCGGGAGAGAAGGTGCTAATAAAGTTACATAGGGAATTTTGTTTTGAAATAGGCTTCAGAAATATAATTTCTCACAGAGGTAAGCTAGTACTCGTTATACATATTTATCTATTTTTAGAAATGAAAAAGACCTTTCTGATTGTTTCTAAACATAGACATCTAAAATACCAATGGAAATGTGAGGCTAAGCAGCCAAGCAGTAGAGTTATAATGCTAGAATTCTAATTAAATATTTTTTAAAACTTGAAGTATTAAATTGTTTTTTAGTTCAATCAATTTTATTTTTTTTTGGCAGCAGGAATTTTACATTATTATACATAAATATTAATTAGCACATGTACACCAGAACTCAAAGTATAATAAGTAAATATTTTTTTAAAAGTCATACCTTAATGAATTTCTCTGTTTATTGATATAGAGCAGACTACTAAGACAGCCATTCTGGTAGTAGCGAATAATCAGTTCTCATCAGTAATTCTAAATATATTTGACTCACCAAGAACTATTTTAACTTCATCATGACCTAAATAGTATTTAGGTATTATTCTTCAAAAATATAAGGCATTTATTAAAGGATTCATTTTAGATATTCAAACTATTGAAAGAGGGAAAACGCAAACATTTACTAATGAAAGGCTCTCTATCCTACTTGTACTAATATAATTTTCCTCTAATCACTGTCTTACTCTATTTTGGGGACTAGAATAATTATTGTGGAAATCAGCATTTCCTAATGAAGGTCTGCAAGATGAACTGAATATGTAAAGGCAATGCCCTTATGATACATAATAACCTTTTTTTCAGATTCACCTCTCCTAACATTTCTTTAGATTTCTTTAAATTTTCAAGATTATCTAAATTCTGTAAGTTTTCTTTACAAATAAGTAACATCATAATGTGATTAAATCTGTTATTACTTAGGTATCAATTAATAATGTATAGTATGTCCTGTTAATGACTCTTAGCATATTTATTCTTAAAAAACTTACTTTAGCCTTTCCCACAGATAATATACATTAATATTCTTAACTGCCAATTAATTATACCTGGTCTTCTACTTTCAAACTCTTGTTTAAGAACAATATTCGTAAGTGTACTCTAATAATTTTAATGAGAGTTCCATGTTAAATACAGTTGATTAAAAACAACACAGAATACACAGCACTCACCTTGGAAATACTGTCCATATCTCCCGAGCCTGAAACAAAATATAAAAAGAAAGCCTTTATTAGGTAAGATTCTATTTATAAATACTCCTTTAGTTCAAATAAGTGAAGTATACTATATGCATTTTCCAGTGTATAACTCCTGAGTTTTTTAATCTGAAAAAACTGCTTTTCTTTTATATGGTATGTTGAATCAGTACCATCTGATAGAAAATCCAAGGAATTCTATCCCTAGTTCCTGATCATTTTTTAAAATGGAAGTATGAAGGCAACTGTTATCATAGATTTCTGAAAGTTTAGAAAGAGCATTTACATACCCTAACCAATTAAAAATTTAAAAATGTATATATATATATACATAACATATATAGAGATATCTACGTATTTTTTTAAAATGATGCTGTAAATCTGATAAAATATAAAATGAACACTTGCAACAATATTTGACAATATTTTAAACCATACTTTACTATAATAACCAAAAGCTAGGTTAATATTAAAAAGTTGGTAGCAATGAATATTCATGATAATCCTTCAAAACTAAAAATGTCTTTAAATATTATATTTTTATTTTGATCCTTGGAAGAAATAATCAATATTAATTTATTTTCTTATGTAAGAAACAGAGGCCAGGCGCAGTGGCTCATGCCTATAATCCCAGCACTTTGGAAGACTGAGGTGGGTGAGTTATTTGAGGTCTGGAGTTCGAGACTAGCCTGGTCAAACATGGTGAAATCCTGCCTCTACTAAAAATACAAAAATTAGCTGGGCATGGTGGCGGGCTCCCGTAATTCCAGCTACTCAGGAGGCTGAGGTAGGAAAATCACTTGAACCTGGGAGGCGGAGGTTGCAGTGAGCCGAGATGGTGCCACTGCACTCCAGCATGGGTGACAGAGTAAGACTGTCTCAGATAAAAAAAGAAAAAAGAAATAGAATCACACATAGGTAACAGAACAATAATCAGATCTTTGCCACAATATTAACTTTATTTTAAATAATTTTACTTCTGACAACTAATTTTCCTAGCATAAAATTAACATTTTCGTAGCACAGCATTCAGTCAACATTACAAAAAAAACTAGGGCTTATTAACATAAGTTGCAAATAAACAGGCATAATAAATTATTAAATACTGAATGCATATATGCAATCTTACATATGTGTATATATAATATGTACAGTAATGTAATTATAGAATGCAATGAGCCAGTTGCCAAGCACAGGTGAAAATCTGAAAATTCTATTCTAGTGACTAAGATAATGAGCGCCTTTTAACGATAGCAAACATCATAGTTCTACAAATAACAATAGTGTAAAGTGAATTATTTTACAAGAAATTGGAAAATAAAATTCTAGAATGGTGCTGTCCAACAAAATTTTGTGCAATAATAGAAATGTTTCTGTGTGATGTTCATTAAGGTAGTCATTCGTTACAAGTGGCTGCTGCATACCTGGTATGTGGCAGTGCAACTGAAGAAATGAATTTTAAAATTTACTTAATTTAAAATTAAATAGTCACATATGATTAGTGACTAATGCAATTGGACAGTGTAAATCAAGACTCTGAAATCTAGGCAAAATAAGTATGAATCCTTAAAAGCTCAAAAGTCTGTTAGTGGACTGCAAATAATTTCTTGATTATTGAAAGATTTTTCAAGTATCAGAGGGAGGCATTTCCTGACCTTAGGTGGGGGTGTGAAATCTGCATATAACCTAAATTACTCACGAACATACTTTTTCCAACTTAAGTAAAAGATGAACCCCTTCCCAAAGAAAAAAAATCACAACTCCCACCCCCATTGTCAACTTTTAAATTAGTTTATGGTCATGTTACTTAAACATACACAAACATAAAAAGTGATTTTTTTTGTTTTGCATTCAAGCTATGTGAATGCAAAACAAATATAACTATGGTATGGCCTAGTTAATTCTTATTTCTCACTATTGTTAAAGGTTTTATTCACCTCGCAGCTATTTAGCTTCATTGGTAAGAAGGCATCATTTATAAAGTATGTTTTCTTTTTCTTTTTTTTTTGAGACAGAGTTTTGTTCTTGTCACCCAGGTTTGAGTGCAATGGTGCAATCTCGGCTCACTGCAACGTCTGTCTCCCAGGTTCAAGCAGTTCTTCCATCTCAGCCTCCCAAGTAATGGGGATTACAGGCACCCGCCACCATGCCCAGCTAATTTTTTTTTTTTTTTTTTTTTTTTTTTTTAGTAGAGATGGGGTTTCACCATGTTGGCCAGACTGGTCTTGAATTCCTAACCTCAGGTGATCTGCCCACTTCGGCCTCCCAAAGTGCTGGGATTACAGACATGAGCCATGGTGCCCAGCCTATAAAGTATGTTTTTAATCCTCAGTCACATATTTGAAATGGTCTTTACTTGAAATGATCTTTATCATGAAGACAATATAGGCAGTGTTCTCTTTTAAGAGAATCATTCAAATTATCCAGAACATGATTAACAATTTTATGTTAAACAGGAGGCAAACATAAAAATACAAAAACAAAATTATGAAATGCTTGGAGAGAACTGAAGTTCTTTGAGGCTGTGTCCACAAACTCTGGAGACAAACAAACAAACCAACAAACAAACAACAGCAAAAAACAGCTACAAGAATACTGCAGCCTTCCGGGTTAGGTAAGCATGACACATGCCCACAGCAGCAATGTCTCCTTTTATGGTAAGACATGAAATTTTGAAAGGTTAAAGTAAATAACTGTGAATATGAACTAGATCAACTCTCACACTTCTGATTTTCAAGTGATCTACAGTTCTAATAACCAATACAATGTTGATTAAACTATGAGTTAAAAGTTGAAGTATTTAAAAATAAGTAGTTGGCTATGAAAGAACTTTGGAAACCATAATATCCACTATGCGGAATTAAGGTTTTGTTCTGAATTTATTCTAAACATCAAATTGAAAAGCCTTACCTAAAGAGCCATTCATGTGATGTGACTCCATTCCTCCTAATCCACCCATGGGACCATCTGACCCAGGGCCCATTGGAAACTATTTTAAAAATGAAGAAAATCACTGTAATCATACTGAAAACAATGGCTTATCTCAATTTTATAATATATTTACCATTACAAGACACTGCCACAACTTATTTTCACTTTCAAGCTATGGAGATCTTTTACTTGATGTTTTTCAGCCTTGTAGATTCTCTAACTGGACTGTCCACCTCTCTCACAGCGTTTTCTCTATGTTCCAGATAATAGAATTTTAGGTTAATCCTCATTCATCTCCACATATTTCTTCTTCAGATATACTCAGAAAGTATATACATTCCAGTGCAAATGAGAAGATAAACATTTTTCTCTATGATACTGACAAATTTTTCTATGAAAACCAAAGGTGGTTCTTAAGAAGCTGTTAACAGTATTAGCTTGTTAATAAGCATAATTCAATGTCATATGCCAACATTAAAGTTTTTCTTAGCAGACAATCTATCTTTGTTCAAATGGACATAATAAATAATTTCATCTTATAGGTTAAGTACATTTCATTCCCTGGGGATGGCTGATATAGCTAATTCTTCTTGGCAGTCTCAACCATGTCACTTCAATGACACTCCATTGACATTCCATAGCAATTCTGCTTAACATTTTTTAAAGAGGTTAAATTCTTTTTTTCTTTCCTTTCTTTTCAGGTGAAATCTTACATTAGAAGCCTGGTACAAAATGGGTGTGACATGATGGGCTTGGTGATAGAAAACCCATGGCCCACCCAGTCTTCCTCTCATCTCCCTGGAACACTGAGGAAACCCAGAGCCCAGTTCGAAGACAAGTTACTTCTAAGTACCTTACACTGCTGAAAACACTCTTTCTTCAAATTTCCCATGCCAAAAGCATTTCTACCATGTTGTATGGTGCAGAATATTGACTATGGTGTGTGTATGTGTGGATGGAGTGGTGGTGGTTACTAATCATGAGGCTTTTAGGGAGACATAACAGCCTTCAGTAGGTGATCCCCATATTTCACCACCTCTGTGTGGGAATAAGATGGCCTTCTATCACTGTGAGCATACCAACCACGTGCTTATGAAATTCCCCGAGAATGCCAATTTTGCTTGGTAAAATTGAGTATCTAAAAGCACATAGGATGGTTGGTATTCAGTAGACAACTTGGAATATATATGCCTCACTAATAGAAGGCATATATGAGTCAAAGAAATTGACTTTAAACTTACTACTGTTATTCAGCTGCTATCAAAAGCATAGTTTAGATATCGGTTGAGAAACTGGTGCTGGTAAGCCTAGCAGCCTGTGAACTTCTATCTGGCCCCCACAGTGTTTTAAAAGACACTAAAACTATAGGTATGTATGTTTGGTCAGTTTAGCATATAACATATTTATCTTCTGATTTTTCTTTGATTTCTGCTACCATATATACAACACATGTATCTATGTGTTAACTATGTTACAAATATTTTTATAAACACATAAGCCTAATAGATAAATAAAATGTTTTCCTGTGAGCTTCTGTGGAAAAATCATGACCACAGGCTTTATTAAGAACACCCCAAGTTCTTCCTGTAATAACTGCTTTAGCTCCATATCTAAACTCTAGATTTCATATTCTAAAAAAAAGAAACATAGCCAACTTCCTACTTTATTTTCAAGTTTATCAGGATAAAAAAGGTTAACAATGAAAAAACTTAATGATGCCAAGAATGAGGTTAATATAAATGATTATACATAACCTATCATTTTCGAACAGTATAAGTCATTAATTATTTACAACAAAATAAGATGAACTAATATTATATAATTGATTAGGATCAGTTTTACTTTTAAATTATATTGATATAAAATCTCTGTTATATATGTGTACTATGTTTTTTTAACCCAGCTCAGAGAAAGAATTTTACTTTTCTAATATCTAATAAGCTCCTGGATACTAAAATATAGAGTTTACAATATACAGGACATGGAATGCACTCAGAGTTTGAAAGTTTTCAAATACATTCCAAAAATAAAAAATTCATATTTACATTAGGTCTGTTAGGTCCAGGAGGTACTGCATTCATTAAAGTATACATGTTATCACCAGAGTTGGTTGAATCTGAAACAAAATATTACTTAATTAAAAGATTTCTGAAACAAAATATTACTTAATTAAAAGATTTCTTTAGAATCTATACCCAATTCATCACAAAGTAATGATCAAAGATGGTTTGCCTACATATACCTCTCTCTATATATAAGCTGCAACACTTGAAATTGTCATTACAAATATTCAAAAACAAATACCCACAGTCATTTTCTGACCCCAAAATTATCATTCTGAGGCTATAAATTAGGTATAAGAAATAATCAGGTAATATTCAATAATTCAGGTAAAGGAACATGAGAAATCTAAAAAATTGCAGTGAAGTTTTTCTTTTAAAAAACAGATACTTTTTCACTTTTTCAGCAATTGTGTGTGTATATGTATATATATAAAATATATAATATCTGTTAAAATTCAGATTCAGTAGCTTTTCAGTTTTCATTATTTCCTTAGGTTTCCTATATACAAATTTAAAAAACAGTTTTTTTAGTTAATAATTAGTGAAAACTGGTGGACTATCCTGGCTTAATTCCAAAAGCAAGAGATTAGAGAAAGACTATATAATTAGAATAATATAATACTCTTGTTTGAACTAAAAGTCAGCATCCTCTAGCAAACTTTTGATAAATGTTTTTACTCATTTTTGATTATAATAAAAATATCTGTACTGTATATTGATATAAATATATGTAACATTGTGCAGTACTTAAAAAATGTATTTCATGTCTGTTAGCTAATTCTAATAAAGTCTCTGAGCATACATATTCTTATAATGCAAAACCTAGAGTGAAAGCTAAATATTTTACAGAGAAAATATAAATGATAAATTATAGTTTTCTATTTTTCCACATTATGCAGTTTTCTTAATATAATGTAGTAGGGCTTGCTTGCTTATTTATGTATGTATTTATGTATGTATGTATGTATGTATGTATGTATGTATGTATGTAGGTATTTAGAGATGGAGTCTCACTATGTCGCCGAGGCTGGAGTGCAGTGGTGCAATCTTGGCTCACTGCAACCTCTGCCTCCCAGGTTCAAGCAATTATCTGGCTTCCAGCTCTGGAGTAGCTGGGACTACAGGTGTGTGCCACCACACCCGGCTAATTTTTTGTGTTTTTAGTAGAGACAGGGTTTCACCATGTTGGTCAGGATGATCTCAATCTCCTGACCTCATGATCCACCCACCTCGGCCTCCCAAAGTGCTGGGATTACAGGTGTGAGCACTGTGCCTGGCCAGTAGGCCTATTTAAAAAAAAATTTGTTTCAAAATTTTTGTACTGATTTGAGACAGAATGTAAATCATTTGTTTTCACAGGGCAGTAACTGTAGAGTGTCAATTACTTTCCTTTTACTGTGGACATTAGACATTAATAAGTTTATTATTTTAGTTTGCACTACTTACAGAGTAGGTCTCATGTCATTTATTCATTGACTGTCAACAATGATCCATAAATCTAAATACTGTATTTTACATCTAGATGAGTATATCATAATGTTGAAAAAGTTGGAGCTCAAATTGATCCTCTTTGTTTATTCTAAGGAAGGTTCCAAGCTGCTTTTGTGGCCTTAACTGTTTTTACATCCTATGTATGCTATACTCCTGTCAACCCAGGCTACTTGTTTTTTTCCTGCATTTGACCAACCTTTCCACCTCCAAGTTTTTGTTCTTTCTTCCTTCAAACATCTTCTCAATCTCTACATACTGAAATTCTACTCACTATTGAAGGGCTATCTCAAATGTTATGTCTTCTATGAGGTTTCTTCCTGGTAGTTCCAAGTGTATGAGTGCTCCCTTACCACTGACTTCTGTCTTACATTATAGTAATATTTTACTGCTTTATTATCTCCTCCTGCTTCCAGCTAGGATATAATAAGCTCATGGAGAGAAGGAAAGGGACCATGTCCTACTCATCTTGTGTACTCAAGACAGTAGGTACTGCTAACTTAGATTTAACTGTTGGAATAAATTCAATCACACAGAAGACTAACTTGAAATCTTGGATTGCTTTTTAAACATAAGAAATCTTCGAATGGTTTTCCAAATGTATTAGCCTTACTCTTGGTGAAAGGAAGATGGGCTATATATTTTAAATCTGTAGAAAGAAAAGACATTTATCATTTTAAAGACTAATCAAGTATGTAGTTTTATCTGCTAAAGAAAAAGTTTGAGAGGGATAACATCGGTATTTATGGCTGGGCGAGGTGGCTCACGTCTGTAATCCCAGCACTTTGGGAGGCCAAGGTAGGTGAATCACTTGACGTTAGGAGTTCCAGACTAGCCTGGCCAACACGGTGAAACCCCTGCTCTACTAAAAATACAAAAATTAGCTGGGCGTGTTGGCAGGTGCCTGTAATTTCAGCTTCTCAGGAGACTGAGGTAGGAGAATCGTTTGAATCCGGGAGGCTGAGGTTGCAGTGAGCTGAGATTGTGCTACTGCACTCCAGTCTGGGCAGCAGAGACTCTGTCTCAAATAAATAAATAAATAGAATAAAAAATATTGGTATTTACTGGAAAATGTCTGACTTCTGACTTCTTTTTATGTACAGAAAAACTTTAAAATAAAGTGGATCTCCTGGGACCTCTTGTCTTGTGGGTGGGGTGTTGGCTGAGTATTAGGGGAGTGAACACAGGATGAACACATAAGAGTATACAAAAAGACTAGGAAGATATACTTAAGGCAATTTCTGGTTTGAAACTAGGAAGATATACTTATGGCAATTTCTGGTTTGAAAGGAAGATGTGGTAAAATTACTTATTGCCTGCAAAGTTCAGTGTTTCCCCAAAAACGTTTTTTCAGTCTTGTAGTAAAGCATTTACTATTCACATGCTACCCTCATAAATTAAACATTAACTTCACCGTATAAGAATGTAAATACGGGCAAAATGATCAGGTGATGTAATTCTATCTTCAATGAATTGTTTCATTTTCAATTAAGGTGCCTTTGGGACACAGACCATTAAATATCCAAGGAGTTAGTGAGGCAAAGTAAAATTTTGTATTAATTATCAAGTTTATAATTTGGTTCAAAATTAAAATTTTTTATTGATATTATCAATGATACTGAATATCAAGCTTCTATCTTAATTTCAACAAGCCAGTTAAAACCATATGAGTTGAACAGTAAAACATCATAATAAAAATACTTTACAATTACTAAAATTTCTCATCTACTTAACCATCCCAAAGTAATAGCTGATACATTTTTAGTCTATTTATTTGTTTTCTACTTTCTACTTTCTAGATTCGTGTTATAGTTTTCAATGAAACTGTGATCATATTACATTGAATCATGAGATTTTGTTTTTCCATGTCATTACAAATTCTTTGATAATAATTTTAATGGTTCTATTATATTCCATCTTACCCCTTAAACATTAATTTAATAATTTCACTAACTTGAATTAGGCATGAAGTTTGTGTCTACTGTTTTACTCTTGAGTATAACAAATGAGCATTCTTCAACATAAATCTTGGGTTTTGTAGCTCTATCATTTCTAGTATTAGAATTATAGAGTCACATGGTATGAACCTTTTCATGGCTTCTGACACATTTTATCAGAGCACTTTCTATGAGGGGTGTGTCGATTTAGTCTTCCACTGTTAACAAACCCAAGACACATTTAATAGTCTGTATTAAAGTCTCAAAAATAAAAAATAAAACTATTTAATTATACAAAATGATTATGAAAATACTGAAGTATGTTTTAGTTTAGAAGATTAAAAACACTTCTATTATTACATAGTGAATTTATTAGCTAACTAATACATACTTATAGACATGTAGGGTAAATAATACTGTAAGTAGGTCTCTATCCTTCATTTATCTTAGTAAGATAATAGATATGGTGAGTCTGATTTGGCATTTTAAACCTAATGAATCCGTGTATTTAATGTTTTATTTATGCAGAATTTTTCTGAATTGTAGAAGATTTGGATAGTTTTCTCAGTCTCAATAAATCTTTAAGTTAGACACATTTTTGGGTAATTCATACAGATCAACAGTGTTCATCCTGATTAAATCTGATACCCACAACATAGGAATTTTCTAAATGCTTAATTGAATAATAGTTATTTAAGAACACTATTTTTTCCTACCCTGTTGCCTCTACTCCTTTAACCATTATGAGAAAATGACTACTACTGATTTTATTTCATGAACAATTTCTATATTCTGTGATTTTATTTTAATTATCAAATGCCCATGTGGCTAGTTTGATTACAATACCTGCTGGACTAGGCATGATGGGTGTTCCTGGTGGCCCTCCACCTCCTGGAGGACCCTAAATAATTATACAAAATTTCAGTAAAAATAAGGCATTGCATAAGATAAAACAGAAGAAAAGTTAGACATATCTACAATAATCCAATTTGAAAATAAGAGCAGAAATGTATTTTCTCTATAATTTGTTTTCTTTGCACAATCATTTCAATATTCTACAAAACATAATTTAGCTTAAATATTTGAGATTGTTTTGACAAATTTCCAAAAACAATAAGCCTGTAACACAGATTCATTATTCATGAATTCATCATATGAGTTATAATGAGGTTAAGCAGAAACCATTCAATAGGGCCTTTACAAATCCATAAAACAGAATTAATTCATTGTATTTTTAATTTTCATAGAAAGCTAAAATGATATTTGCTTAAAGAATATCTTTAAAAACAAAGATATTTGCTTATTGACATTTTTAAAAAACGCATTGCTGTCATTTCTTCCGTCAGCATCAATTTCAATGTTTCTGGAGCACTGTACCTTCTGCTATCACATCAGTTAGAAATGAGAGGCAATGTTGACTAATGCTGTGGGTTACTGAGGCTGCAGCTATACAAGCAAACTGAAATGGAGATTAGGTAATTCTATAGTTAACTCAATTATTTCAGATAACCAAAATAGATAATTCAGGCAATGGGTTTTAGGCCTTTTCAGATGTTCTATGTACAGTGATCAAATTAACTTTTAAATGGCAATATTTTAACTTCATTCTGAATGTACAGATATGGCCTGCCAATTATTTCAGATGAGATCAGGCACACTCAGGGTGGTATGGCTGTAGACCTGCCAATTATTTCAAATAATATCTGTATTTGCACAACTTAAAATTTATTTTAAATAAACATCTATAATTTCATAAAATGATATATCAGCCTTATTCATTAGTGACTTTAAGAAAAAATAGGTATATAAATTTTCTTACTTTCATTTTTATTTCTTAGAAAATGCAAAGCAAGACCAGCTTAATTTTATAGGTTACAGGAACATTTAACACTAAATTCACAGATCCAAAGCAGTGTGTGCCTTTCACTATGTTAATAATACACTATTTCCATGGAGAGTGAAATGCTCACTGATTTTCTTCTTATGCATTCCTTTTTTCCCTCCAGCTAGCCAGCACCTCTGAATATTTCTTTAGGAAAGATTTCCCTTGTTACCATTTTATGCCTGTTTCTCTGTTAGGCATTTCCCTCTAAATGGTGCAATGTATTTTCTTCTATGTTCACCTTTCGATGTAGCAATGATCATAATGTGATGATGATTAAAAGGTCATTTGTAAGCTCAGGAGGTCATATAAAACTTGTTAATTTGACTTCACACTGATATGAATTTTTGGAAAATTTTAATGTGTACTAAATAGTAATAAGAATGATAAAAATAAGTCTTCTCAATTTCAAAGAATGACCAAAAAATGAAATAATCCCTCTAAATTATTGGTCATTATTCTGCCATCTAATTCATTTGTGATTGGGAGAAAGTTTAATGTCTTCTTAGATGCTATGTGTGGTGCATAGGGTTGGATGGGGATGGAGATTATTCTCCTGGAGAACTGCAAATTCAAGCATATTACCGTGTAATTGGGGACTACTTTCTTCATGATTGGACAGAGTGTATTGTACTGGTTTTCAGAAACATATGCTGAAGTAAAACACAGTACTCAGGGCAATTCTGGCCAGATTGATAACTGTTTCACTAATGAACATCAACATATGTACTGAGGTTGGCAGATGAAACAACTCAAGATGTTCACTTCTTGGCCAATACACAGGGGCTCTTCTTAACATCTGGACAACTATTTCATTGCCCAAATAAAATGTAACATCAATTCTTATGAGCAAACAAACCCAAATGTACTTACTACATAATTCCCAGGAGATGCTGAGGAGTATGGTATCTGGAACATGAATAGGACAAAAAAAATTTTTGATTCACGTAGCAATATGGACAGTGACCTAAAATGAATTTATTTCATGATTTTTTTGGTTAAATTTTAAAGTGTATCACAAAGCACAGTAAAGGATAAAGAAATTCATATTTGTTTAATTGCTGGATAACTGAATAATAATATCTTGGCTTTATACAAAAGAAGGTAGATTTTAGTCAAGAGGATTTTAGACAGAATAACTTCTTTTAGTTATATTGATTTCAGGTAAGTTACACACATTGTATGATGCTAATTACTTATTCTGTAAGTAGAAATATATATATTTGTGTACCTAAAAAGTGAGAAACCAGAATTTTTCAAATTAGTGGACTTTACACATGCAATTTCTAAGCTATGCACTGTGTTTTTTTTTAAGACAAGTTCATGCAGTATGGGTTAATACTTGATAAATAGTCCTTACTACTCCCCTGTCCCTTTCTAATTAGCTACTAGAAAACAACATAATAAATGCAAATAAGTTTATTAATACGAGTCTCCAAAGACTATTAATTTGTGGGGATCAGATGCGGGTAAGAAACTCTCTCTCTTCAAATCAAGCTCTTCACCAAGCTCTTTTCTAGAGATTAATACCACATTACTATGATACTTTAAGAAATGAAAAACCAGAAAACCTATGTTTAAAAGCCCTTCAGTGTATATATTAATAGGGAAAGTTAAATCTAAATATTTTCTTTTTTCACACGAGCTCACTAGCTCACTTGCATGAAGATGCTGTACATCCATAAGAGATATTTTTGTCTTATCCTGAAAAACACGAATAGATTACTCTCTACTCGAAGTCAGACAGCCAAGGCCAGAATAGGATCTTTGGAGTAGTGAAAGATTAGTGCCTGTACTGTTCTAAATCCTCTCTCTATCCTAATACCTGCCATATAATTAAACATAAAAATAATATAAAACCATAAAGCATAAGAAAGTATAACAAAGTTATGATTTCCTCTTGATAAACAATTCTTTGATTTTTTGGAAATATTTAATATTAAGTTATTTGAAAAGCTTTTATCCTCCTTATTTGGTGTTCCCGCTTTGCCTTAATCACGGAACATGTGTCCTCGAGGCCCTGCTCGGTCTGGCTGTGGGTAATTCAGCACTGCAGACGACCACTGCTAGAACGCCCAGCATCACTAGGGATGAGAATTACTTCTGCTAAGTACTAAGATTTTTTTATGGCAGCAAACATTTACTTGACTTAGTGAATGAATACAACTTTGCTCTCTTGGGTCCCTTTTAGTTCATGATCTACCTACCATCCATCCTCTGCTTCTCAGTTTTTTGGAGGGGACAAGGTCTTTCTTGGTCACCCAGGCTGGAGTGTAATGGCACAAACATGGCTCACTGCAGCATCAACCTCCTGGGCTCGAGATCCTCCTACCTTATCCCCACGAGTAGCTGGGACTAAGGCATGCATCACTGCACCTGGCTAATTTTTAATTTTTTGTAGAGATGGAGTTTTGCTATGTTGCCTATGCTGGTCTCAAAATCCACCTGTCTCGACCTCCCAAAGTGTTGGGATTATAGGCATGAGCTGCTGTGTTGGGCCTACTTCTTATTTAAATGTGAGCCTGTCCTTTCCAAACACCAATTTATCTATTGGCTCCTGGGACCAACTTCATCCCTCTCTGTCTTTAGCACTTGACTCATGTTCTTTTCTGTCACTCTATATTGCCTATCATCATTCTTAAGCAACCTTAATATACAATCTAATTTACCTTTAGATCTTGGGAATTTATAGTTCATTGCCTTCCTTTACTTTACATTACTCCCCTCTCCTCCATTTATGAGTATGGCCACATCCTAGAACTCTTTTTTTTTTTTTAATTGCATTTTACTGAACAACGAACTCCCTTGCCTGACATCTTTCTTATTCCTCATGACACTTAGAAAAATTACTCTATATTCCAACCAGAATTTTCTCATATCACAATTACACCATGTTTATATACTACATTACTTCTCTATTAGTTTATGACTAAATTGCCTCTGCCCCTCCTTAATGGTACTGTCAACATTTTATTTCTCTCTCCAATGTCTTAAATTCATTATCATAAAGCCTACTTGGTTAACTTCCATTTCTTTGATCACCCTCTAGCCAGCCAACCTTTCTGTTTTAAAGCAGAGATTTCCTGGAGGGAAACGAAAAACAAGGTTGATACGATCCAAAATGTAATCATGCTTCCCAACTTCCACTTCATCTTAACTAATATCTGGAAGCATTTTTGGCTCAGCCTTTATGAAGGCCTTGAAGATTACTGGTGATGTGTCAGTAAACCCAGTAAACTTCATGGGGAAAAAAATGCCCAGATTTACAGTATTTGCCAGTTACTATGGTGTAAATATTCCCACATGGCAGATTTTAAGCTACCAGGGGTTTAACAAACAGTTTGTGAAATTCCTGAATATTTAACAATGGACTCTTGTGAGCCAGTGTTCATGGTGATTATCCATCCTGAGTAAATATTTTGTCTTCCTGTCATACATTGAAGGAATCATGCTCTTGCTATATGTTCATTTTCAGCTCAACATTCCATTATTTATAGATTTAAATTTTCATGTATTCAT
This sequence comes from Callithrix jacchus, assembly GCF_049354715.1. Taxonomy (NCBI): domain Eukaryota; kingdom Metazoa; phylum Chordata; class Mammalia; order Primates; family Cebidae; genus Callithrix; species Callithrix jacchus. The sequence goes on along the minus strand of NC_133503.1, from coordinate 129,510,282 downwards.
TTCAGATAGGACAAAACAAACTGTTTCCAAAGGTAGCTCCTCCCAACTATCTCATTCTTCTTGTGAGTCCTTGCTCCTTTTATATTATATTATATTATTTATTTATTTTTCAAAACAGAGTTTCCCTCTTGTTGCCCAGGCTGGCATGCAGCAGGGCAATCTGGGCTCACTGCAATCTCCACCTCCTGGGTTCAAGCAATTCTCCTGCCTCAGCCTCCCAAGTAGCTAGGATTATAGGGGCTTGCTACCACACCTGTCTGATTTTTATATTTTTAGTAGAGTCAGGGTTTCACCATGTTGGCCAGGCTGGTCTTGAACTCCTGACCTCAGGTGATTTACCTGCCTTGGCCTCCCAAAATGTTGGGATTATAGGTGTGAGCCACTGGGCCCAGCTACATTTTATATTTTTAATTTCTCTTTCTTCATGATTCCTTCAAACAGTTAAATATAATAAACATTTTAAAATACTTTTAAAAATGTTATCTCTACTAGTTGTTGAATTTCTTTCAATTTCTGTCAAGCTCTTTAATTTCGGCTTATGCTGTTTCTATTTCATAGTCTTTGATGTCTTTATTAAAAATCAGCATTTGGGCTCTTGGTCCTAGGACTGGTAGCATGAAAGACATAAAATATAGTAATATAGGTAGAAGTACCATCTGGGTACAGAAGATATATCTGAGCTGGAGAGCTGGGACTTACAGAGAGTAACTGCTTATCAGAAAGACAAAGAGAAGAACTGATATAAAAAAAAGGAAAGAAAGAAAAGAAATCATGGTTTATTTGGGAAACGCTATGCTATGTTATACAGCTGCTATAGTGTGCGGCTTAAAGGGGGTTGTGGTAAAGGGTGAGGCTACACAGTCAGACTATGAATTTATGCTGTAGAAAATAAAGAGTCATGGGCTTTATGGAAACATGTTCAAATGTATTTTTTAAAAATCTTTTTTTATTTTTAAATGTTTTGTACAGACAGTGCCTCACTTTGTTGTCCAAGCTGGTCTCAAATCCTTGGCCTCAAGCTATCCTCCTGACTCAGCTTCCTAAAGTGCTGGGATTACAGGCATAAGCCATCGCACCTGGCCCTATATTTATGTTTTAGAAAAATAAGTCTAGAGGCATCATGGAATATGAATACAAGTTAGAAGACCACTGCAAAAAATCCAGGCAAGAGATGATAAAGAATGATAGGCAGTGCTGATGAAAATAAGCAGGAGTAGGATAATTTGAGGGTCATTTCACAAAGTACTTGGCAGAGCTTGGTGACAAACTGGGTGTGGTAGACAAAGAAAGGAAGTTAAGATAATTACTAGGGTTTTATCTACCCATGACTGGGTAGATGATGGTGCTACTCATTTATACATAGGGAATTCAGGAAGTGGGACAGGTTTGGGGAAATGTCTGATTATTGGATTTGAAGGCACCAGTAGACACTGAAGTGGATATATGATAAACAAACTTTTAAAAATGTAGGTCTAGAACATATTCGAGACCAGGACTAAAGATACAGCTTCAACTGAATAGATTTCTACTTTTGGACAAGATACTTCATCTAGGATTCAACTAGATTTTTGACAGTTGAAACAACATGGTAACATTAAAATGAAAAAAAAAAAAAAAAAAGCAACCAAGAAATGTAATTAGAAAACATTGTCAATTAAGAATGGGTGGAGACCAGGAATGGAGGTTCATACCTGTAATCCCAGAACTTTGGGAGGCTGAGGTGGGAGGACTGCTTGAGCCCAGGAGATTGAGACCAGCCTGGGCAATATGGTGAATCCCTGTCTTTACAAAAAACAAAAATAATTAGCCAAGCATGGTGGCATGTGCCTCTAGTCCTAGCTACTCAGGAGGCTGAGGTAGGAAGATTGCTTGAGTCCAGGAGGTAAAGGTTGCAGTGAGCTGAGACTGTACCACTGCACTCCAGCCTGGGCAACAGAGTGAGACCCTGTCTCAAAAGAGAAAGAGAGAGAGAGAGAGAGAGAGAGAGAGAGAGAGAGAGAGAGAGAGAGAGAGAGAGAGAGATGGATATGAGAAAATCAGGACAAATATAAAAAGTCAAGCAAGCTAGATTTTTAAGAGGCAGGTAGTGGATGCACATTGACTAGAAAATATCTAAACTGGGTTTATTCTTGAAACCTGTCAGGCTTAAGCTTTTTATCTTTCTGTGATATACCTACAAGTAAATAATAAAAAAGTAACAAAAAATATGGAAAACTAAAGAAACATTATTAAACTGAAAAAAGAAAAGATATGAAGACAAAACCAAGGAGTCAAATATCTCAAAGGTTAGGTAAGATGAGGACAGATAATAAGTCACTGTGTCTGGTTGGTAAGTAGAAAGTCACTAAAAACCTTCAGAATAGGACTTTAATGGGAATTGAAATGGGTTGAGAAGTAAATTCAATAAACTCCCATTTATTACTTGTTATGTTTCAGGCACTTCATTGTCACATGGTGATGAAAAAGACAGAAAGACCAAGACATTAATTATCTAGTAGAAGGTGGTGAAGGAGTAGAAGTGTGAGAGACATGGGATGCCAGTTGGAGACTGAGGAAGGGTTGAGAGAAGTTTTGTACTGGTAACCCCTCCCAACTCTAGATGGGTAGAGAACTAGGGCTTTCAGGTTGTCTTGGGATTTTGTTCACGACATGGCACTAGAGGGAAGTTCCACTCAATGGAAACGTATATAGACTAAAGACTCATATGAAAGAGTGAAAGTGTAGGATATGCAAAGTAACAAGAAGTAGAATCAAGACAATAGATAGGGCCCGGCGTGGTGGCTCACACCTATAATTCCAGCACTTTGGAAGGCTGAGGCAGGTGGATCACCTGAGGTCAGGAGTTTGAGGCCAACCTGGCCAGCACAGTGAAACCTCATCTCTACTAAGAATACAAAAATTAGCTGGGCATGGTGGTCAGTGCCTGTAATCCTAGCTACTCGGTGGGTTGAGACAGGAGAATCATTTGAACCCGGGAGATGGAGGTTACAGTGAGCCGAGATTGTACCACTGCACTCCAGCCTGGGTGACAAGACCAAAACTCTGTCTCCACAAAAAATAAAAAAAAAAACGGTGAGAGAGAATAGAGAGAAGTGTTAGCCATTGAAGAGGAAAAAAAAATTAAAAAATTATATTTCTGAGGCAAGAAGAAAGAAGAGTGACTAAAGTCTGATAACATTGGAGGTGAAGGGTAGAATCTGAAGAAATTTGGGTCTAATGTTCTCTTCTCCTCTGTAAAATATGTCAGGATTTTAGCTGATAGAGAAGGGGCCAAACATAATGTAGGTACACAATGAGAATAAAGAATTGTAATAGGCACTGAGGAGAACAAGAAAAGTAGCTAAGGAAGAGTGAAACAAACAAACTAACTGCTGGTAAAGCATCCGTGAGGACCCGGTTGAGGTTGAACATCACAGATCTAAATTAAAATGTGTTAAGTATAAGGATAGAAATATGTATTAGGCACTGTGTTAGAATCAAAGGTGTTCAACAAATATTTCAAATTTAATGTTCCAAAAAACCAAAAACCAAAGCCCCTAAACCTCATTGCCTACCTCTACACCTGCTTATTTTCCTATGATCCTAGTTCAGTTGTGTTATTCTCATTCTCCCAGCTACCTGGATTCAAAGAGCTGAAATCACCTTCAACTCTTTCCTTCCTTCTATCCCTAAATCCTCCTTCTAACTCTACTCCACACTTCATACCAAATATCCATTAAGATAAAATGAAAGGTAAAAATAAAGACGTAGAAGATAAGCAAAATTAGGTAACTAGAAAGTCAGAAACACAGAATTCGAAGAACTTATTATCTGACAGAGAAGAAAATTAAGGGCCGTACATATTGTCTGGCTAATCTAGACAGATAACTCAAAAGCTGTGATGAGAATCCAAATATTCTGAAATATTCTGAGTCCCAATAGCCACAACTGTGGTGCTGTGGTAGAAGAGAGAGAAGTAACTAGAGGGCTTTCATTTTGTTAAATGATCTGTAACATTTTAGATAAGCGTGTTTTTTCAACTGTGTAGTTTAAAACTAGTTTAAAAGCACTGGTTTACTAGAAATAAGGGAAGATAATATCAAGACATTATCTATGCTATGTGAAATTAAAAATATTTTATTTTAGTGTTTTCTTTTTTAAATGAGCACCTATTTGTATAGAGATTCTGCACCTATTTGTGCAGAGACTATTTGGAATAATGTGTTCGTATTTTCTTTAGGCTTAATCACTATGAATAGATTCTTATATTTTCCTTAAAGGAGTTTCCTCTTTTTCCCTGACAAGTGAGTGAGTTAATAAATACAATGCTCCACTGAACATTTTGTTGTTTTTGCCTGTCCCCTCCTTTGCTACCCATTCCTTTAAATTTTTTTGGTGAACTACTTCTGCCTTATTTTTTCTCCATGTGGCTTGGGATAGGACTCAGGATGACGTTATTTAAATTTTTGGAACCAAATGTGCTCAAAACCACAAATATATCTGGACTTTTCAGATATATGATGTAGTAACAGTCTTTTTCAGAATAAGTGAAATAATACTTCATACTGAATATATTTTATAATATATCTTAGAATATGTTCTATTCCAAATAAGAATCTGAGACCAATACTGTAATGCTTGGAGATAAGAAAATTAAAAATAAAAATCATATCTTTTACTTGGAATTAAAAATATGAATTTGCCCTTAAAAATGTTTTTCCTGTTATCATGTAAAAGAGTTCCAAAAATATTTCTGGCTAAAACACTTTTATATGACAAAATGGTGGACTGTCAAAGATTAGGCAATAAATACATATATTACAGATAATGACAGAGATTTCATACTTTCAGAGAAGTGAGTTATAAACATGGAAAGTAGAAAGGCTAGAATAAACCCTGTGGAGATAGACTGAAACGGAAGCATCAGTGTACACTTACGCTTTTAATACAAATAGATAAAGGTATAGATGAGTGTATATATACACATACATATATTTCCTAGTTCTGTTAGTTGAGAGGGCCTAAAAGTTGTATTACTCTAGTGGGTTCTACATACCAAAATCCACTAAAAAAACCCCAAGTTCCTTAAAGAAGTGATTGCTTCCAGGGCTAAAACTGGGAAAATATAAGATGAGCTTCAAAATGCTCAGAGAATAATGGGGGCATGTTAAAAGTTAAGTGATCCAGCTTAAAAGGAAAATTTAGAACAATTTTAGCATTCTAAACCCACTGAATAAAATAATTCATGAATACATCTTATATATATAAATGAATATGAATGGAAAAGAAAAAACAACTCTGTTATAGTTAGCTAATAAATGGAGAAGAAAAGACAGAATTCAAAAATATCTATTTGGCAACCTAGAAAGTAAAAAAGTGATTCCGGCAAAAATCGTCAATAGATCTCCAAAATAGAGGATGAAAGTATTAATATAAGGAGGAAGAGGAAACTTACTGTACATTCAAAGTATGTCTCCAAGTTAATAAGCACAAGGGGAAAAATGGTGATTTTACAATGGAGAAACCTGACAAGTACCACTGTAACTAAATGATCAAAATTAACATTAACAATAATAGGACAAATCATCATGTGCCTCCTGAAATAATGCACTGAGAAAAACACAATTTTTTTCGGGCGGGGGGGACGGAGTTACGCTCCTGTTGTCCAGGCTGGAATGCAATGATGCCATCTTGGCTCACTGGAACCTCCACCTCCAGGATTCAAGAGATTCTCTTGCCTCAGCCGTCCCAGTAGCTGAGATTACAGGTATGTGCTACCACACCTGGCTAATTTTTTGTGTTTTTAGTAGAGACAAGGTTTAACCATGTTGACCAGGCTGGTCTCGAACGCCTGACCTCAGGTGATCCACCCTCCTCGATCTCCCAAAATGTTGGGATTACAGGTGTGAGCCACTGCACCTGGCCAAAAAACACAAAACTACTTCTGCAATATTCCTGACAAATATGTATAACCTAAATCTAATCATGAAGAAATAGATAAAAACCAAATTACAGACATTCTAAATAATCACTGGCTTGCTTCGAGTTTTTTTAACTCCAAAGTTAAGACCAAAACAAACAAGAAAACAACCCCCCCTTTACCCCCTAGCAAACAAAAACAAGCTGAGGAACTGTTCCAAGTTAAAGGAGACAATGGATGGATGAATGCAACAAGTAGGCTGGGATTTTCTTTTGTTGGAAAAGATTATTGGGCCATGTGGTGAAATCTGAATAAAATCTGTAGATTTTACATCGAAGCTGATTTCCTTATTTTGATCATTTTACTGGGGTTATAAAAAATAATGTGTTAGTTTTTAGGAAATATATGTGGAAGTATTTAGGGATAAATTTAAACAGTTTAAAAACGTTTACATAGAGAGAGAAAATCATAAAGCAAATGTGGTGAGACATTAACAACTGGGAATCTGGGTGAAGGGTATACGGAAATTCCTTGTAGTATTCTTACGTTTTTGTAAATCTAAAATTATTTCAAAATAAATATTTAAAATAATAAACAAAACATATTTGAAAACAGCAAAAACAAAACAAACAACTACTTTAATATGCTGCCTTGAGGACTTAGAGACTAACTTTATTGATACAAACTGAAAAGTGTTTTAATATTAAATAAGGGCAGGAAGTCTCAGAAACTTGGAATTCAACATAATGTGAATAAGTCGTCACCACAAAATGATCAATGGTTTTTGAGGAAAAACACCTCCTTAATATTTTTTGCTTCTGTTTCACAGAAGCCCTATGTCTTTGCTAGAAAGTCATCAGTTTTCTACGATTTTTTTCTTTGTTCTTATAACAGTCATTTTCAGAGGCATACTTTTTCTCTGCATGACTACTTTTTCTCTCTAAGAAGAAAACTACAGGTCTCCTTCACTTCTTTTCCCTATTCACATACTTTGAATAAGGGTAGATTTTGCACATCTGGCATATATTCATCGAGGAGACTGCTTTCAACTCTATTACTTGCCTACATGTGTGCTGGTTGCCCATTTCAAACTGGTGGACAGCAATTTTATAGGTATGGCTCTTACCCTAATTCCTATGTTTCTCAGGGTCTAAAATAATGCAGAGCTGCATTCTCCTACCCACAGTGCTTAGTGCTACGAAATCCTAAAGAGATGGAGTACCTAAAACACTAAAAGTCATCAGAACACAGAGCTCTCTTCTCATCTATACTGTTTACTTGAATAATAGACCCCTCTGGTCCAATGAAACATCCTTGTCAATATCAACTGCTCAAACCCTGCCCACCTTCCTAGGTGCCCTGTGGGAGATATAATCTTTGGATGAGTGTGTAAAAAAAGGTACTCACAGAGGTGGATAGTGGTGGGTGTGAATTGTACTCTGGCTGCCTGCAATGGGCAGTAAAGGGATGATTGATTGAGCTAATAATGAGGAATAAGAGAAGTGTTCTTTTGCTTCTAGGTGGGAAGGCTTATATAGTTAAGGTGAGCCATTGGTTGTGCATTTCTATCTAGCTTCATGAGTCATGCAGATAATGAAAATTCTATCCAGATTCTGGCACTGGGAAGACTATCAGAGTTTTCAGTGTTACAAAAACATTTTCTTGCATTCTTATTATGGGCATTTAAATGGGAAGTTAAAATACATATATCTTGACCTGCTAGACAGATGTCATTTTAAAGTGAAATCTTGAATGAATTGGTTAAGTCAAATAGTAAGAAGCTAACAGATAGTAAGAAGCAAATTCTTCTAAAGCATATAAGCAAACTAAAAGAATTTTGAAGGTGTGAAGATATTCCATTACAACAGAATCTGGAAAAACTCTATTTTAAAAGAAAGATTTGTTTAAATTAAATAGTACATGGAAGACTCAAATGGAAGAAACACCATTCTTTTCACTTCAAATAATTTCATTTACTTAGCAAACATCATAGCTATTAAAATTAAGACAAAAGCAGATAACATAAATTAACATTTAAAAAAATATGACAGTTATTTGCTTGAGCTGAAAGTGATTCCTGCTTTAAAACGGCAATGGATTTAGGATTGCAGTCTAACCTTAAACATTGGATCAGTTTCCCATTCATTTAACATTCAGGCCGCTGCTGGCCAATGAAGATACCTTTGTACATATTAGCAAAAGGCATCCTCTATGGGTGGATGCCTATTGATTTCACAAGGGGATCACAGGTTGTATTTCATTCTCCTAGTGACTCCCTTGGCCCAGCAACCTTTCTGCAGTGCACAAACTACACAGATGTACACGGAAGACTTCTTTCACATATCGAAGAACTCAAGGTTTCAAAGACAAGAAAGAAAAACATCTCCAGGATCACAACATTAAAATCATATTAAGATTGATAACTTAATTTTCAACCTGTGCATCTATTTCTATAACATTATTAAAAGAGATAAATATTTGTGCAGTCAAACCACTGCCACAAATATATAAAGAAAATTCCCAAGATGCCAGGTATATATAGAGATGTACAAGGATGGCAATCAGGTACAGGGTAAATATGCATTTGCTTTCTGGGGCAGCAAGAAAGCAAACCTAGGTGTAATTGATATAGCAAATAAAATCATTAATTGGTTTCTTCTAACAGAGGCTGATTGTATTTGGCAACTTAGTGATTATTAATAGTTATTTTAGAAGATTAAACCATTTTATGATACAGATCACTATTTTAGGCAATTGTAGTATAACTTAAGTCACACTATTTCAATTTTTATTTTTGAAAGTCTTGATATAGAATGCGTTTATATTAGATCTTGAAGTGAAAGAAAAATTACATAATTTCAAAAAATTATGTATCTTTTTCTAAGATATATATTAAATTTCTTTTTGAATGATTACTTAAAAACGGTTAATACAATGATTGCAAGGCTTTTAAAAGTAAAATGTTTTTGTGATTTTTGTTAAATGTTACGAAATGCAAAATATTAAAAAGTATATATATGTATGTACTCACTGAATTGGCATTTGTTGGGTTTGGCCAAGGTCTACCACCACCTGGACCCCTACAAAAAAATTTGATAAATGAAATTTTAACCTATGCTTTAAATGTTTCACAATAATCAAAGACAAATCATGAAATATTAACATTTACAATTCAGTTACCACATAGTTCTAGTTCAGCACTGAAATTACTCTTTACATTTATTTTAATAGCTTTTTATATCTTAAGCTCCCCAATTTTATTCTTCCATGGAACAGTTTTCTTCTCAGATTGAACTGCTTTTAGAAAGCCCAGTTTTATTTTAATATTAAATTGTTGTTATATAGATGGTAATCATTCATAGGAGTAAATATATACATATATTGAAATCATTATAAAACATATGTCTGTAGTGAAAAGTATTATGAACTAAATATAATCTTGTGACATCAATATAATAGCTTCCTGTATCTCATTTAAAATAAAATTTGTAAAACATTAATATATAAAAAATGATTGCTCCTATAAAGCTATAAACAAAAATATATAAGCTATAAACAAATAAAAACATATAAAAAGTATCTAAAGTTGCCTCCTTTGAAAAAAAACCACAGAGTATCACACATTACTTTATCTATCTATCTTTCAATGCTACTGATGATTTAGTTACTATTAAATGAGAAAATTCCATTTCTTGTTGTCATAATTTCAGTTCCAGGTAGTGGCCAGAGTAAATCTTAGAAAAAATGGGAGATAATCTATGCCAATATATTACTTCATTGTAGAGTAGAGGAGAATGTTCTGTATTCCACAGCTTATAAGGACACAGAGCTTTTAAAGCAAAATTAATGCCCAATTAGTTAAATCAAAAAGTTCTCTTGTCCTCATTTAGTACTAAGTACTAAGTTGTATACCTGAATAAATACTGTCTTATGAAAAGTAGGCTACTGTCAGTCAGTCTCCTCTAATTAGAGTCATTCAAAATTCCCCTTCCCTTTGAATTACTAAGACAATGAAAGAGTTTAATTAAAAAAATTCCTTCAATCTAGAGACCTTAAACTTAAAATTCTAAATCAGGAGTGTCCAATATTTTGGCTTCCTTGGGCCACAATGGAAGAAGAATTGTCTTAGGCTACACATAAAACACACTAACACTAATGATAGCTGATAAGCTAATTAAAAAAAAATCACAAATAAAATCTCATAATGTTTTAAGTTTACAAATTTGTGTTGGATCACATTCAAAGCCATCCTGGGCCTTGGGTTGGAGAAGCTAGTTCTAAATGTTAGATAAAGAGGCTGTGCAAGTTAGTTATTATATTACCCATGTTTGCATGGAAAATTTAGAACTGTTTTTAGTTTTGTTTGGGGATCCCCTATGCTGTGTGAGCAGCAGGGAAGAGCATGGGTCCTGTCCTTGGGCTCAAGTGAAATTTTTTCCCAATTCAGCTTGATGTATAGAAGATACCAGTGAGGACTTGATAAAACTTTGTGCATAGGGAAAAAGAAGGCAAGGGCATTTGTATTGAATGTCTTTGGAAACTGTTGCCTCTCTAAGACGATGATGATGATAATGATGATGATGATCATTCTAGCAATTAATTACTGGAACATTTTAGAAAAATGATTTTATGGACTCCATGTTTGGGTCCCCTTCCACAAACACTCCCTTTGTGGAAGCCATCTTTCTCTCTCCTGGATTTCCACTTTGGAGTCCCCTTCTACACTCTCTCGTGGAAGCCTGTCTTCCCCTCCCAAACTCCATCTCTCTCTATTCCCTTCCACTTAGTGTGGAAGCTGCTTTCCTCTCCTGGATTCCATCTTTCTGGATTCTCTCAATCAGTGTTCTTCTCCTGTTTCTCTCTCTCTTTAAATAAATCACTTTCTACAAAAAAAAAAAAAAAAAAAAGGAAAGAAAAATGATTTTACCTATAGGATTCAGTATCCTAATGGACAGAAACTGAGGTAATATGTAAGTTAAACATTTGGGTAGTAAGATACATCCACATGATTTGTTTGATGTTAAATAAAACAGTAAAAAAAACTTCGGAACATTTATCTTAAAACAACATAAAAGTACACCATATGCAGATCCTGACAAAACTTATACATAATAATGTTATGTTGATAATCTTAAAATTTTGAAATATGAAAAAACAAGTATGAATAAGATGTATAAATATAATATTTTATTTTCAAATTTGTCTAATGTTAAACATGCTAAAGTAAATGTTAAAATAATTAAATATTTAAGTACACTAAATTAAATGTTACATTTATGCTATAACATTATATAGTTCAATTTGATAAATACTAATCTAGTTCCAACATACTATATATTTCATAATAAATTTCATTTTACTATTAAGTATTAATAATTCATATGGATAAGTTAAATTTCTGCTAATATTATCATTGTGTTTGAAAATACTTTAAGTTTCACCCATGTTTTACATAAAGTGGTTATAGTAGGGAGTAGTTCCATTAGATCAACTAGTTAAGCTCAATAATTCCCACTCCCTTTGAGGGCCCTCCGTATTATTAAGAAAGTAATTTACAAACTATAACACAGGAATTATTTTGATGGAAAATATCTATGTAAGTATGGTTTGAAGTAGAATCACATTAGGCTGGGCATGGTAGTTTATGCCTGTAGTCCCAAAGCTTTGGGAGGCTGAGGTGGGTTCCACTTGAGCTCAGGAGTTCAAGACCATTCTGAGCAACGTGGCAAAACCCCATCTATATATAAAATGCAAACACTAGCTGGGGGTGGCGGTGCATGCCTGTGCTCCCAGCTACTCAGGAGGCTGAGGCAGGAGAATCATTTGAACCTGGGAGGCAGAGGTTGCAGTGAACTGAGATCATGCACTGTGCTCCAGCCTAGGTGGATAAGTGTGCATTTTTTGGTAAGGAGGTTAATTTTGACAAAATCAAATTAACCACTACTACCAAAGATAAAAATCCTCTTTTTTTCTCTTTTTTTGGTTTGGCACAGAGTCTCGCTCTGTCATCTAGGCCGGAGTGCAGTGACAGGATCTCGGCTCACTGCAGCCTCCACCTCCCAGGCTCAAGTGGATTCTCCTGTCTCAGCCTCTTAAGAAGCTGAGATTACAGATGCCCACCACTATGCCCGGTTCATTTTTGTATTTTTAGTAGAGACAGCGTCTCTCTATGTTGCTTAGGCTGGTCTCAAACTCCCGACCTCAAGTGATATGCCCACCTCGGCCTCCCAAAGAGCTGGGATTACAGGCATGAGCTACCATGCCTAGCCTGAAAAATCCTCTTTCTTCTGTAATTCAAAATCATTTTATTTCAAAATAATACTCCACAAACTTCATAATTCTGCAGGATATAATATAGAAAAGGAAGATCCTTAGAAATCCTTTTGGTCTCTGTATTGCTTAATAGCAATGTATAAAGTTGAGTTAGGGATGCTATAATACTAAATCCTAAATTATTTGAAAACTTGTAAAAATGTGTTTAATTTAGAAATACATGATTATCCAAATTTTCTTTAAAAAATAATCTACAATGCATTTAAAAACACTTAAACTTTGGCCATAACTTACAAATACTACTTTAGATTACTTAAATTAAGCTTTTGTTTCTAAGATATAATACTAGCCACAGAAACATAGAAAGTAAGTTTTTAAGTGACACAATATAATTTATCCTAAGTTTAGAGTATGAAAATGTAAAGGTTTTTTAAACAACAGAGTTACCAAATTTTATTCCAAATAATTTATTCTGCAATAAAGAAATACAGTTGCCAGTTAGAATACAGTAATTTAATTACTTTAGTAACCAGGGTTGGGAATTTTTTATTGTCATCATACTCTCATGGCAAATGAGAAAAAATGACAAGCTGAAGAAAAATTATCCACATATGAGTCTCTGGCATGTCCCTCCTAACTCCTAACACACAAATATTTTTGTTACTTAAATAGTTTAGTTAGTTCAAGACAGAGCTTAAGGTAACACCCTTCTGATGCCTTTTTCTTCAATTTTTAAGGAATATGCAAAATTCCTTAATGACATGAAGCTACAAATGCCAGTTAGAAATATTATGTGCTTGCATTACAAAGTTAGGCTTTTATTTTAAAGAAATTATAGAGTGAATTTCAATAAAGCTTACTTTATTGAATACAATGGAGATAATACGTTTCACTTTTTATGTCTCTAAACAAACTTTTGCTTTTTGGGGACCAGTATCAATATAAGAGTTCTACTCTTATAGATCATTCACACTTGAAAAGTTTCCCTATTAGAGGAAAATATTTACAAATGTAAAATGTAAATATTTACATTTCATTGTCTTTGAAAGAATCCTGATTTATAGAAAACTAAAAATGGTACAGGGCCTTACATAAAAGAAAACAGTAACAAAAAAAATGGAGATGAGAGTTTGTAAGGCTTAAAGGTTCTTTACAAGGCAGATACTATATTAACAGTAAAATATTATCTAATAGTAAATAAAGTATCTGGGCATACTTAAATAAGACACCCGAACCCAATTATCAATGAATAATAATCATATTAAAATTTTCAGCCATATTTTTAGTCTCCGTAGTCTAGGAAATAGTTTAGGAAATTAAATGTATACACATGTATATTGCTTAAGTATATCTGAGAAAGAAACTAGACAATTGGAAGCAGTTATTTGAATCTCTCCATGGTCAAATAATAACAATTTTTTTTTCTCTGAATGGGCAAAACTAAGTGGATTTAAAGTTGGCCCTATGGCCAATTATAATGCAGAGTAATGTACAAACAATATTAGTTACGTTCTTATTACTGAATGATCATTCTGGGGTGATCATAGTATTCAAAACATATACTCTTCACATTGATACATAGTATTCAAAATTATACCCCTTAAAATCTGAATTGTAAAGTATGAATCTCAGGTAGGCAAATCTTACATATATCTCCATCCTATTGGTAAGAGCTTCAGCTTTGGTCATAATAAGCACAAGACACCACTCACTCTTTTTTTGAAACAACTATTAATACAAGGTTAAGCCTTTGAGGAATTTAAGAAGAGTCAGATTTCCTGTGTATCCATTTTTATTTAAAAAGTAAAAAGATGTGATAGGAAAATTTGACCTACTTTTCCCCCTGTTCTTTTAGTTTTAAGTCTAGCTGGTATCTACTTATTAACCTATTTTCTATTTCAGGCAAATTTGCTTTCCATGAAAATGGCTTCAGAAACTTAAAAAAAAATTCCTACCAACATCAAAAGAGCTTATTTCACAGTGTATCTTCAATGCCATTAAATGATGGCAGAGTTGTTTAATTTGATATATAAGTAATCAAAACATGGACTGATGGAAACATATTTGAGGAGACATCCACAAATCTATATGGAAAACTTTCATTATTTTTGGTAAGTTTTCTCTAGGCCACATCATGCAATTGATCCTCCGGTGAATTAATGAAAGTCACTAACAAGCACCTGGTGTATATAAGACTTGGAGGGCAATCGGGATAATGAAAAAGAAAAATTTCCTAACCAACTACATTATATTGGCTGATAGAAACAAACTACTCTCTTTCGGTTGGATGGGACATTCCCATAAAAAATTTAGTTTACTCCTTATCTAAGTGGGTCTGGAATTTTTCAAAACAAAAGTCATCCTACACTATGGAAAGTTCTACCAGAGAGAATTCTTCCTGTGTTGACAGTAGTCCCAACAAAGCAAAAGCAAAGATATATATGTATTTATGAGTTAAAAACTCTACTCACAGAATTACTGTCTATCTGTTAAAATGAGGTTAACGGTATTTTAACCTCATTATCCACTTCTATAGAGTTAAGTCAAAGTACTGATACTAGCATCTCTTCATACTTTATATAATATATGGAGACTCTGTACTTAACAAAATGAAATAGACTAAAAGCTGTTATTTACAGCACTTGAAAATGAAAAAAATAAATAAAGGTTGTAAGGGAACAAAGAAAATCTAAAAGATTATGTTGTGAAAATGAAGCAAACACTACAGCTCATGCTTAGTTCATTTTTATACCACATAGAGATAGAAGTGCTCAAATTGATTTACAAATTAATATCAACTGAGAACCTAGAAAACAGAACACTTACTAAATAGAATATGGTGTTATATATATATATGAAATATCATCTGCATAATAATGTAATATATAATAATATAGCTTACATGTTCATTCCAGGCATTCCAGGGCCACCTAAAGCATTCAGTGGGGGTCTCATTGCACCTCCATAGTTCTGTAATGATAACCAAGGGTCAGACTACCACAAAACAAAAAAACGAAACCAAAGAGGAGGGGGGAAAGAAAGGAGAGCACGTTAATGATTTCCCTACATAACTCTAATTGGATAAGGCCTGTGTAATTCATTCTCTGAGGGGTCCACTCTTGTATTTTTGCTTCTATTTTAGCAATTATTTTCATCTTTTTCTTTTTAAAACCATGTGAATATGTATGATCACTGGAGCATGTTAAATGATTAAGGTATGGTTGCAATTATATTTCAACATAGTTTATTAATTTCCTAAGATATGTACAACAGTAAACATTTTCAAATAAAACATATAAATCCAAAATTCTATTTTAAAAGAAAAGATTTATTCAATATTTGAAATTGTCAGACCCAGAACAATGACATAAAGTCTGAAAACAAAACAAAACAGGTGAACCCAACACAAGAAAGTTAAATGCAAACTTCTATTCACAAAACATGTCTAACACAGAAATGCATTAATATACAAATACACAAAATGTATAAAAACTAATGTATA
Organism: Callithrix jacchus; assembly: GCF_049354715.1. NCBI lineage: Eukaryota > Metazoa > Chordata > Mammalia > Primates > Cebidae > Callithrix > Callithrix jacchus. The sequence continues at coordinate 129,494,608 of NC_133503.1, read as the reverse complement.
CTCAAAATACATATGACTCAATCAGCTTCTATTAATATCTATTATGTGCATTCAAAAAATAAAAACATTTTAATGTTTAACATGTACATCATATTAGATTAGTTGCTGTAAGGACAAAAAGGCTAATTTTATCACTATTATCTTAATATATTTTGACATTACCAATAACTTTCACACTTGGCTTTCTGATACCAATATTCCTCAGACTCTTCTGGGTACTCTTTTCCAATTTCCTTTGCTAGCTCTTTTTATTTTGCTAACCCTTTAAAATGCTGCTTTTCTCCAAGTTCTAGCTATAGCATTCTTTTTAATAAAACACATTTATGAGCAATTTTATCTGCCATCATTTGTTCAACAACTAATATGTTAGAAATCCCAAATCTTTACATCTGATCTTGATATAAAGATAACTCAGACACTGAACTTCACAGGATCTGTTTCCATCTGGATACATCTTACTCACAACATACTTAAAAGTAAACTCAATATTATCTTCTCAGGACTGAGTTCTTTGTACTGCCTTCCTCAGTCAATTTTGTGGTATTACCTTCCATACAACAGACCAAGCTAAGAATTTCTAGGAGCTCCTTGATGTTTCTTTCTTTTCTTTCAATGCCCATATCCAGTCAGTTACCAAAGTCTATTGATTCTATCTGTGAAATAGCTCTTGAAATAGTTCTATCCTCTTATTACTAATCTTTGTCACTTACTGAGACTACTGCACTATCTTAATTGGTCTCTCTGATTTAGTCTCTCCTGCTCCCAATCTATTCTCCAAACTGCCTCAAGAGCTATCCTTCTAAAACTCAGTCCTGTTCATGTCACTTAAAAGCTATGATGACCCCAGCTCACACCTGTAATCCTAGCACTTTGGGAGGCTGAGGTGGGTGGACCACCTGAGGTCAGGAGTTCAAGACCAGCCTGGCCATCATGGTGAAACCCCATCTTTAAAAAAAAAAAAAAGCTGTGATGACCCACACTACCTGTCAAGTAAGTTTAAACTTCTCAGCATGGCTCTACGAGGTTATTCAAGGCTCAGCCCCAGTCTATCTTTCTTGTCCTCATTTGCTATAATTCCCAACCATACCCTCCAGCCTACTGGATTTAAGTTCAGAAACATGTAATAGATTTTTACACTCATGCTAACTCATCTTCCCTGGCTTAAAGTAGTAGGTGCTCAGATGACAAGGAAATAAATCAGAGAGAGCAGGTCTATTGACTCCAGAGTGAAAGCCACAGTTGATATATGCTATTCCCACTGTTTATTTACTTTAAGGAAATCTTATTTAAATATCCAAATTTGTGATATATGGGATGGTAGAATGATTTCTGTTCACACTTGAGACACTGGTTAAAAGGACAGCTTTTTTCCCTAACCACTGGATCAGGCATGGTGGTGGCAGAGCAAGGGTCTCTGAGATAAAGGCTAGTCAGTGGAAACAAAATCTAAATGGTAAAGTATAAGAGAAATGCTTCACAAGGAAAGTCTCCTCTCATTTTTGGTCTTAGAAGATCTGTGTTTTATTTTATCAAGGAAAACATTAATTTTCCCAACAGCTCTGGACATAGGTCGACAATGGTTTGAATCTCTGTTGCCACTGTCCCATTTCTTCTTCATCTATGTGTGCAGTCTTGGGCAAATGATTCTCCCAGTGATTTCCTAATCTTGATTTCCTTATTTGTAAAGTGATAATATTATCTCCCCTTAGAGGCTTGTTGGAGAATAAAAGGATATATAAAGTACCTATTATAGTTCTTACTGAATTAAAAGCATGGTATTTGGGGTTCAAAAACAGTAGCTGCTAACTCTTTTTTTTTCTTTCACCACTGTTAATAAGAAACCAACTTAAATGAGTTCTCTTTTCACTAGCTTCCATAGCCCTCAACTCTAACAGAATTACTTGCCTCTTCATGTAATGGCTCCACAAAAAGTATGTATATTTGTCTAGATGTTCCCCATTATATAATAGTTTTTCTTTGTGTATCTACACTTCCTGTTAAACAATAAATACCTCGAAGGCAGCATATGTTACTCATCTTTGTATACCCAGTGCTCAAGTATGGTGCCTGGCACACAGTAGGCCTTCCATGAATGATGAGCTAGTTCAACTGAATTGTCCCAGGAAATGAGTAAGAACTTCTTCAATATATGCTTGATAGATTTGCAAAATATTTTCATTTAGTGAATAATCTAAGTCAAAAAGAAAGAAAAGAAAGAATAACAACTTGCTTTCCAAGTGGTAGCAACAAAGGCAGAATGGGAAGAGCTAATTTAGAATCACTGAATTTTAAAGCTGATGGCAACTATACAATTCCATCTGGTCTAATCTCTCTCCTACTGCAGCATTCCTGACAAAATGGCTGTTCAGATTCTGCTTGGAAAGTTTATAAAGTCTTTCCATGGTTGGGCAATTTAATTTCTAGAAAGTTCGTCCTTGTACTGAGCTGAACTCTACTGCCCATCATAGATTTGAAAATATAGGATCAGTTTACTCTCTTTACATGAGAGCCTATCATACATATTATTTCCACTTCACCATTTTTCCACCCCAAGTATTTGATTTGGAAATCATATGATCTTACTTGTATATAACTTATTTATCCTTCATATTTCTAGAGGAACTAGAAGTAGTTGGGTAGTTTTGGTTAATTACATGGCACTTGCTGACCTTAAGAACACAAGTTAGCTAAGTACATCTTATTACAAAACCAAGTAGAAAACTGGTTTCATATATGATATTAGAAGATATTTTTCTTGATTAAATAGGTAGTTTTGTTTTTTATTGAAAGGATACTAACATATTTTCACTTTAAAAATAATGTACCACCACTGTATTTAGATCTAAAATAGATTGACGGATAGGGAAAAATATGTCTGGATTTGGGGCAAACTTTTATTGCTTCATACATGCGATAAATACTAATCACATGTTAACTATATTCTGTGTGTGCAATTTGCTCAAATCAACATAATGTAAGAATAATTAGATTTACATATTTGTTTTAGGAATTCAGTTGTTTCAATAGGTAACTTCGGTCCCCCTGTACCACATTGATCTTAAGCTCAAAAAATTATGGGAGCATTATCTATGATAAAAAAAGAAATGTGTATTTTGTTTGTGCATAAATATAGAGACAATATTTCAGAGAATTTTTCTACAATACAACTAAAAATAAGGCAGGTACCTTCTTCTTTGGGCAGCATCTATATGATTAAATGTTATGAGAGTTATTTTTCCATTATCTCTCAAGAAACACAGCTAACCATCATTACAAATTTCATAGTTTATAATGCGTATGTTTACATGTTTTATATACCAGGTCTTATGAAATAAATATATCTTAAGATTCCCCTGATTCTGAATTGTTTTACCTGACTTTTTAAAATTGTACCATCATATGAATACGACTCCTGTTTTCATTTAAACATGATACGTATGTATAAACAATTTCCTTTAATCCTTACACTTTTTATACTGTAATTTAAAATGTTACTGTAGACATTTCTTATTTCTGAGGTAAATTCATACCAGAACCCTTAATTTCCATCATATTATATAGAAATAGTAAGAACACCTACAATCCAAATGAAATAAACCACTCTGGTTTTAAAAATCCAAAGAATTAACACATGATACACTTGTTATTAAAACTCACCAACAAGAGTTTACCAGAAATAGCTGTAAAACTGATTCTTAAATCAGACTCTAGTTTTTTTTTTTATTGCATTTTAGGTTTTGGGGTACATGTGAAGAACATGCAAGATAGTTGCATAGGTACACACGTGGCAGTGTGATTTGCTGCCTTCCTCCCCTTCATCTATATCTCGCATTTTTCCCCATGCTATCTCTCCCCAACTCCCCACCCCTCGCAGACTCTAGTTTTTGAAGTATTAAAAACTAATACTAATAATAGAGTGATAATAATAATCTAGCTGTTAATTCTCTCACAGCCAGATTAGTTGGCTTAGTTTTTTAGAGACTAAAAGTATACTAAGCCAATAAAATGCCTATGGAACTTATAAATTCTTATTATTAATAGCTTAATGATGATTGGTTAACATGTATCATCATTCCTAATATGAATAGAAATAGATAAGAATAATTTAAATATCCAAATGAGAGTTTTATTAACTCTTAAGAAAACATATTAACAATGAGCCTAAATAAAATAGTTTTTGTTTTGGCTTTGAGGCTGCCACATATGTTTATGTGACACCATTTGTTCCTGTTTCCATGGAACTATATGTAGTAGTTGTTTTCATATAATATGGCATTTCTAAAAAACTGGCTAAATGAGCCCCATGTTTCAATAGTTAATATACATAATTATATGTTGGTTAGAAACAATACATATATGCAATACAAACATACAATACAACACGTATTATTGTAAATAGGTCTAAGTCACATTATCTGTGTGTTGAGTTCTTAATTTTTTTACTCAGTTGGGAGCACAACAAAACATCAATTTAACTTTTAAAAAGTAGATATACAAAACAAGCTCCTAAAAGTATTGCTTATAATGCTATTTCTTGGAAAGGAAAAATGAATAAATACATTATTTTAACCAGCTTTATGACATGTTAATCTCTGACCCATGAGGTAGAAATTTAAAATTCTGGATTTTAAATTGGTTTCTTTGAAAAATGACATTATAAAATTAATTTCTACCCCAAGGAATTTTCCCAACACAGACAAAAGAATGTTTTAGCTAAAATGCAAGATATCCTGGAACAGCACGCTTAAAATGTCACATACAGATAGGACAGGTTCAACTTCAGTGTATACTTCGGGGAAATTTTGATAGAGAAGTCAGCTAACATCTGATGTGCACTGATGATATTACGGTTGTTCAGTAAGACCCATTTTAAAGTTTATTTCTAAAGGGTTTTCTATTATTTTCCCATTCTATAAAGAAATATGATTGTATATAATAAATTGTCAACGACAGTCTTTAAGATTTATAGAAATATATTTTACACTTACTCTTTAATATTTTCAATCAACTGGGTTTTATTTATTATTAAAAAAATTTTTTTTGAGACGGAGTTTTCATTATTGTTGCTCAGGCTGGAGTACAATGGCGCGATCTCAGCTCACTACAATCTCCACCTCCCGGTTCAAGTGATTCTCCTGCCTCAGCCTCCGAAGTAGCTGGGATTACCCACCTATCACACCTAGCTAACTTTTTGTATTTTCAGTAGAGACGGCATTTCAACATGTGGCCAGGCTGGTCTCAAACTCCTGACCTCAAGTGGTCTGCCTGTCAAAGTGCAGGGATTACAAAGTGATCCCAAAGTGCTGGGATTACAGGTGTGAGCCACCACACCCAGCCAACTGGGTTTTATTTAACTTAAGCATCTCCTTAGCATAACTAAGGGTAACAGCTACCTTTTGAATAGTAATTATTATAACGTATTTCCATACAGTGTATTTTCTCAAATAAATTAAAGGCTTAAGTGACAGCACCCTGCCAAAGTATGGTTAGTTGTTATATCAATTTGGCATGTCACAAATGTTATGTCCTCATGACTCTAACAACTATGTTATACAAAGCCTGAATGCATATTCTCACAGCCAGCAAATAACACTGTTTATATATATGAAGGAAGCAAAAAGCTCAGCATCTAGCTTTCTGCATTGTTTTTTTTTTCAGTGTTTGGTTTTTTTTTTTTTTTGGTCTTTTTGTTTTTTCCTTTTTGTGGAGAATGGGGTCTCCCTATATTGCCCAGGCAGGTCTCGAACTCCTGGGCTCAAGCTATCCTCCTGCCTCTGCCTTCCTAAGAGCTGGGATTACAGGCGTGAGCCACAGTGCCCGGCCAGTGTTCAGTTTTATTATTTATTTATTTTACTTTAAGTTCTGGGATACAAGTGCAGAATGTGTAGGTTTGTTACATAGGCGTATGTTACATAGGCATATGTATGCCATGGTGGTTTGCTGCACCTATTAACCTGTCATCTAGGTTTTAAGTCCCACATGCATTAGGGATTTGTCCTAGTGCACTCCCTGTGCTTGCCCTCCACCCCCTCAACTGGGTCTGGTGTGTGTTGTTCCCCTCCCTGTGTCCATGTGTTCTTGTTGTGAGAACATGTGGTGTTTGGTTTTCTGTTTCTGTGTCAGTTTGCTGAGGATGATGGTTTCCAGCTTCATCCATGTCCCTGCAAAGGACATGATTGCATTCCTTTTTATAGCTGCATAGCATTCCGTGGTATGTATGTACCACATTTTCTTTATCCAGTCTATCATTGATGGGTGTTTGGGTTGGTTCCATGTCTTTGCTTTTGTAAATATGCACTGATTATTTACCTGTGGTCCTAGGGGCACCATTCCTCTTGGAGGAGTCATTCTCTGCATTGGCCCACCCATATTTGGATGTCCTAAAAAAAGTATGAAGATATTAGCAAAGTAATGAGCATGAGTACTAAACCAGAGGCTAGCAGCTTCCTCCCTCCTGTGTGTTACTGTCTCATTTATCAAGTGTCTGAGTACTGACACCATCTTACCTTGGCTTCCAGGCTACTTTTCCTCCTCTACCATTACCTACCCACACTCTCTATTACTGTCATGACTGAAATTTTCTTTCTATTCTGTGGTGAATTAATTCTCTAACATCATTTGCTCCTCTTCCCATGGAACAGTACATGCTCTATTGAGCATTACATATCTGTGGTTCCTAAGTACCTCTGGAAGGATTTGATTATTGAGATCGTAAGCCTCTTGCTCCTTAGCACCCTCTTTCCTTCTGCTCATCTTTCAGATGGGCTAAGCCCTCTAACTGAAAAAGGCAAAGGAAATAATAAGTGATATTATCATTTAGCTTCCTGCTTGTTGGATGTTATGTAAATGGTTTTAGAATTATTAACTAAAATATGAATTTTTGGATCTTCATGTATTCTCTTTCTTATGTTCTCACTATCTTCACTATCATGCATAATTAAGTGAGCTGGAAATATAAGTCATTTGGCCGTGTTACCTAGAAAAATGCAATTGGTCTAACTATAGGAGATTTACTTGTACACATACAATTTTCCTTAAGAGATAAAAGATTTCCTCTATGGTTCTGCACATCAATTTCCCTTTTACTTTAGATAGTCACCTTGTTGTCGAGTTGGATCCATTCCACTGGGGAGTAATGGCTGACTTCCTGGGACACCTCCAAGTGCCTAGCAATTTATTTAAAAAAATAAAGAGCAATATTGTAAATATTTATAAAATAACTGCTTTAACAATTCCCTTTTAAATACTTGTATGATAATTACAAGAATGCATTTGAGCATATAGCAAGATTTCTTATATTTCACATTCATTTATAAGTTTTGCAGGTTTATTACCTTAAATAAGTTCTTAGTTCTAAAAAGATTCTACTTTGTACAATTTTGTGGCAAACAAAATAAGTACTTTGAGGGAACAAAAATCTATGCAAAACTGTCCTATTTCTTCTTGAGAAGTATTTTGCCTTTTCTAAAAATTAATTTACTATGAATACTGAAATAACTAATTTTGCTTCTTACATGTACATTCCCTTTTTCTACAGAATATCTTACTCATTTGAGATTACATAACAACAGGAAGAAAATACAAAGGGACCAATGAAGATTGTTTTGAAGTCACATTTTCCCTAAGAAATTATTTAGAAAAATAATACTTAAAAATAAATTGAGCAATTTGGGTGTACGGAAAAAGGAAAGAAGAACTGACAAAGGTAGATATGAACATAGCAGCGTTTGTTTTGTGCTGGGATACATACTGAATCATAAGCTTCTAACAGTTGTCTCAGCAGCATTTAAAGCTGGATTAAGGTATAAATGATTTAAACCTACTGATCTTGTAAGTATATAAGCATACACATATATACAAAATCCTGACAACTGGTGAGAATTGCCATAAAAATTTACCAATTTGACTTAAAGCATGAAAGTCTTATCAAATTAGTTAACATATTCAACTATTTAAAATGAAATTTAACATTAAATAATTTACATGGCCAGATAAGAACTGCTTCCTTAATTGTTACCACTTGGGATGTGGTAGATAGCTTCCATTTCCCAAGCCATTTTTGTAATTTTTCAATATTTTTGCTTACAAGCATACCAAATACAGATTTCTTGAGATCCTACTACATTATCTGTCCCTGTCTTACCTCTCCAGCCTAATTTCTGGCCACTGCCACACTCATGTTCTGACTTCCAGCCATACCAAACTTCTTTCAGGTTTTTTTTTTTCCTATTCATGCATTTACAATGTCTAAATGCCAACCACTAAAAACAAACAAAATAAAAACTAAACTGAAAAAAATCTCTCCTCTCAGAGGGCTCATAGACCCTTGTCATTATTGTTGCCATCCTTTAGATCTCAGTTTAGGGATCACTTCCTAACAAAATTATTCCCTGTAGCCTCAATCTGGTATAAGTCCTCCTTCTATTTGTATGTGTATATATATACATACACAAGTTATACTGAACAAATAAATGAACTGATTGTGTATGTACATATGTACACACACACACACACAGGAATTATCCCAGACTGTGTGTATACATGTGTGTGCACACACATGTATAATTTCACATGTGTAATTTCAAACTTCCAGAAACTGCACAAAGAATTTTCATATACCTTGACTCAGATTGCCAACTTTAACATTTTTTTACCGCATCTGCCCCAGCAGCATTTCTACCTTTCTTTCTCTCTATAAATATATATCTATTATCATAAATCTTTTTCAGAACTACTTAACAGCAAGTTGACGACATGATACCTCATTACTCCTAAACACTGTAAAGTATCCCAACAGGAATATTTCCTACATAGCCACCATACAGCCTTTCAAGTCAGGAAATCAACTTTGATAGCAGCATTACCATCCAAGTCTAAGACCTCATTTAATTTTGCCTTTGTCTCAATAATGTTTTTTCTTCCTTTCTGATACCAGAACATCAGGGAAGACATGTTACATTTAGTTATCCTGTCTTTTCATGTTCTTCTAAGCATGACTAATTCCTACTGTTCCTATCTATGTCCAGTCTATCCCTACTTACCATGTCCTCAACAATTTTAAAGAGAACAGGCCTTAAATTCGACAGCATTGTGTTTGATGTTTCTTTATGATCTAGACTCAAGTCATCTTTTCTTAGCAGAAATACCAGAGAAATGATGCTATGCCTTTCCAAGTGTATCACATCACGGGGAAAATGATGTTGATTCATCCTACTACTGGTGATGGTAATTTTTATCATCTGAATGTGTTGTTCTTTGGGGGTTTCAACACAATAAGGTCATTATTTTTTCCCTTTGTAACTATTTACTTTTAGTATAAGAGCTATTCTGAGATTGTCAATATCCCATTTCTCATCAATCCTTTATCAACCCATCAGCTGTAGCCTCCACTAACAACTCCTAACCACTATGATAGTTGTCAAATACAGATATTCCGTGTCCATCATTCTTTTTACATGTATTAGTTGGTGTTTCACTGTAAGGAAAAGCTTTCCTTATTTAGTCACTTATTTACTCAGTCATAGATTTCTATATTTTTCAATGGGTTGTAATCTATTAGTATCGTCATTTCAATATTCAAATAATCTCAGATTTGGCTAGTGAGAAGACTTTCAGGGGTGTGTGTGTATGTGTGTGTGTTGTGCATGTGTTGTGTGTGTGTTATAACATACCCACATCTATCTTTGAGAATTTCCTTACTTTATGGCATAAGATGTTCCAGGTTCACCTCTTACTTCTTCTGACTTAGCCTTGAAATCAGCCCTTTCTCCAAAGGCCCTAATTCCTTTTAGTGGAGGATAGCACTTAGGCATAAAAATCTTCCTTCTCAGGGTGTTCTTATTACTTGGGTGGATCATTTTTAAGCTCTCTTTGAGCTTGAAAATCTATGCAGGTGTATATGTACATGCATATAATGCATATATGCACACATACACACCTATGACTAATTCTATATCTGTTTGTGTGTGTATAGCGTATACACCTACCATAAATGCATGCTTTCCATCATCAATTCAACAACTCCAATTCCAATCTGATACTTCAGGATTATTTTTAGCTTTCTTCCTTTCTAGGTTTGCAAATATTTTCTTCAACAGTGGGAAACCTGGCCTATGTTAATTATTTATTACTCCTCAATGTAATTACTTATTTATTCAATCAATGTATTTATTTGTTCAATATAACCAGTCTCCCAACCACACTGGCCACTTCATCTTGCCATCTCTGCATAGCTCTCTTCTCCACATACCCCATGTCCTGGCATGCAGAGAAAGTAAGAACTTTGTGTGTGTGTGTGTTTTGCGCTTGTTGTTTTTGAGACAAAGTCCGCTCTATCGCCCAGGCTGGAGTGCAGTGATGTGACCTCAGCTCACTGCAACCTCTCCCACCCGGGTTCAAGCAATTCTCCTGCCTCAACTTGCCGATTATCTGGGACTACAGGCACATGCAACAATGCCTGGCTACTTTTTTTGTATTTTTAGTAGAGATGGGGTTTCACCATGTTAACCAGGATGGTATCGATCTCCTGACCTTGTGATCTGCCCACCTCAGCCTCCCAAAGTGTTGGGATTACAGGAGTTAGCCACCACACCTGGCCCATGTGTTTTTATAGGATCGTATGCCTCATTTTCATAGAACTTAAATACTACCATGACTTGTTCTCTTCTCTGTATCTCCAGACTGTAAGCTCTACAAAAGTAGGGACTCTATCTATAGTGTCTACTGTCACAGAACAATAAATGTTTATTGAAGGAATAAAAGCAATAGGATTTAAACTGACAATTTTAGGAATCACTAGTGATAAAGTCATAAGAATGAAACAGAGTTCAAAGAATGAGAAGAGAGAAGATAAAAGATTTAATTCTTTAAAAATACCAAGAGGAAGTAAAAAAAGAAACTGAAATAGAATAGGCATGAAATCAGGAAGGAGACTAAGACCAACATCTCAGAATGACCGAGGAGAGTTTCAAGGAGGAAAAAGTAGCCAACACTGTCAAAAGTTATAAATAAATGATGTAGGAGGAGGACTAAAAATGTACAACTAATCGATACTATATTCAATTGTGAACTTAAAGTTCTTGCTTCCTAAAAAATTAATTTTTATTTTTTAATTTCTTAAAGACAAGGTCTCACTCAGCTGCCCTGGCTGCAGTGCAGTGGTGTGATCATAGAACACTGCAGCCACAAATTCCTGGGCTCAAGCTATCTCCTCTGCTGTAGCCTCCCAAGTAGCGGGGGCTACAGATGCCTGCCACTACATCCAACTAAGTTTTTATTTTATTTTATTTTTCAAGATGGAGTCTTGATCTGTCACCCCAGCTAGAGTGCAGTAGTGCCATCTTGGATCACTGCAACATCCACCTCCCAGGTTCGAGCAATTCTCCTGCCTTAGCCTCCCAAGTAGCTGGGGTTACAGGCACCTGCCACTGCCTGGCTAATTTTTGTATTTTTAGTAGGGATGGGGTTCCATCATTTTGGTCAGGCTGATCTTGAACTCCTGATCTCATAATCTGCCCGCCTTGGCCTTCCAAAGTGCTGGATTACAGATGTGAGCCACCGTGCCTGGCCTATTTTTATTTTTTTAAACAGATGAGGTCTCACTATGTTGCTCAGGCTAGTCTTGAACTCCTAGCCCTTTCTTCCTTTCTAGGTTTGCAAATATTTTCTTCAATAGTGGGAAACCTGGCCTATGTTAATTATTTATTACTCCTCAATGTAATTACTTATTTATTCAGTCAATGTATTTAAAGCAATCCTCCTGCCTTGGCCTCCCAAAGTGCTAGGGTTATAGGTATAAACCACCATGCCTGGCCAGAGTCTTGCTTTTTTTAATTCTCCAAATGATTAGAGTTATACACTCTGAACTTAGACACTTAATTTCTGTCTCATAATAGACCATGATGTTTTATTGCCTATAAACCATTTTCTTCAAAACTTCATTGTTTCTAGTTTATCTTGGAATATCAGAACAATTGAGAAGCCCTTCTTTTTTCTGTTCACCACTTAAAAATATAGCATAATCTTACAGAACAATATCAAATTGGTTTTCAAAATGAGTGTTTTTTTAAATCTAAATTTAACTCTTTACTCATCACTGTTTGTCTTGTAGAATAAGTGAAATCTCTAACTTTTAAACATTTTTATCAGCCTTGGGATGACCAGATAATAGCTTTGTGCATCAAAAGGGAGATACTTGCTGCAGTTTTTAAGCGTTTAATGTCGGAAAAAATGTATACATCTGTGAAATATTATTTCTATATTTTTAACACATTAAAAGTATTCCATTAGGATTTGTTTAGTCACAAATTTTGGCATGCATTCTTTCTTCTTTTTTTTTTGAGACAGGGTCTTGCTCTTTCACTCAGGCTGGAGTACTATGGTATGATCTTTGCTCACTGCAAGCTCCACCTACCAGGTTCAAGTGATTCTCCTGCCTCAGCCTCCTGAGTAGCTGGAATTACAGGTGTCCACTACCTTGTTTGGCTAATTTTTGTATTTTTAGTAGAGACAAGATTTCACCATTTTGGACCAGGCTGGTCTTGAACTGATGACCTCAAGTGTCCACACGCCTCAGCCTCCCAAAATGCTGGGATTACAGTTGTGAGCCACTGTGCCTGGCCACATTCTTTGTTTTATAAAAGATCTCCATACTGACAGAAAAAAAATAACACTAATGATGTGGGTGCTTAATAAAAACAAACAAAATATCCACTTGTGAGCCAGTGCATTAGTGTCAGGAATTGAGCTAAGTCCTTTAGTATTTTATTCAATGTTTTTAACAATCTTATAAAGTTATAATTAATCCTTTCAATGATAAAAAAACCAAGGTTTAATATGTAACTAATCTGTTAAGTTGTCCATGGTTATGCTATTTTTAAAAAGGTTTTACTGATGCATGATTTACATACCACAAAATTTGCCCATTTTCTAATGTTAGATAGAACATTGTCCACCTAGAGTCATTTCCCATTCCCCCAAGACCAGCACCTTGTAGTCCCAGCTACTCAGGGGGCTGAGGCAGGAGAATCACTTGAACCCAGGAGGCAGAGGTTGCAGTGAGCTGAGATTGCACCATTGCACTCCAGTCTGGGCAACAAGAATGAAACTCCATCTCAAAAAAAAAAAAAAGAACTGAAAGTAAAATTATTTCTTGATTCGTGGGCTGCAGAATGGATGTTGTCTTACACTCTTGGGTATAAGACGTGTTGTCAAGGAGCAGTAAAAAAGCAAGGAATCTTGTTCTCTGAGTAGTAGGTCTCAACACTGGGCTTAAAATAGTCATTAAATCATGCTGTAAAAAGATGCACTGTCATCCAGGCTTTGTTGTTCCATTTATAAAGGACAGGTAGAGTACATTTAGTGTAATTTTTTTTTTTTTTTAGACAAGGTCTCACTCTGTTGCCCAGGCTGGGGAGCAGTGGTAGGATCTTCGCTCACTGCAACCTTTGCCTCCTGGGTTCAAGCAATTCTCCCACTTCAGCCTCCTGAGTAGCTGGGACTACAGGTGTATGCCACCAAGCCCAGCTAATTTTTTTTATTTTTTGGTAGAGATGGGGCTTCACCATGTTGGCCAGGCTGGTCTTGAACTCTTGACTCCAAGTTATCCACACACCTCAGCCTCCCAGAGTGCTGACACTATGGGTATGAACCACTGCACCTGGCCAGATTTAGTGTAATTTTTAAGGGACCAAGGATTTTCAGAATGATACATGAGCACTGGCTTCAACTTAAGGTCACCAGTTGTATTAGCTGCTAATAAGAGAATCAGCCTGTCCTTTAAAGCTCTAAAGGAAGTGATTGCCTGACTATGGCTATGAAAGTCCTAGATGGCATCTTCTTCCAACAGTTTAGTGCAGCCTTCTTCAATGATCTTAGCTGGATTTTCTGGGCTACTTTCTGCAGTAGAATCATCAGCACTTGCTGCATCACCTTGCAAGTAAATTTTCTGGAGACAGCTTCTTTCCTAAACTTCATGAACAAATCTCTGACTGCTGGCTTCAGGCTTTTCTTCTGCAGCTTACTTAGCTCTTTCAGCCTTCACAGAATTGAATACACTTAAGGCCTTGCTCTGGATTAGTGTTGGGCTTAAGGGAATATTGTGACTGGTTTGATTTTCTATCCAGACCATGAAAACTTTCTTCTATCAGCAATAAGGCTGTTTTGCTTTCTTATAATTTCTGTGTTCACTGGATTAGCACTTTTAATTTCTTTCAAGAACTTTTCCTTTGCAATCCTAACATGGCTGTTTGGCACAAGAGGCCTAGCTTTTGGCTTATCTTGGCTTCTGACATGCCTTCCTCACTAAATGTAATCAGTTTTAGCTTCTGATTTAAAGTGAGTGACATGCAACTCTTCTTTTCACTTGAACACTTAGAGGCCGTTTTAGGGTTATTAATTGGCCTGACTTCAATACCATTGTGTCTTAGGAAGTAGGGAAGCCTGAGGAGAGGAACAGTGATCAGGGAGTGGCTGGTGAGTGGAGCGGTCAAAACATACAGAGTTATGAATTAAGTTCACTGTCTTGTATGGGTATGGTTTGTGGCACCCTAAAACACATCAAAATCAATGATCACCGTAAGAGATACGATAATGAAAATATTTTAATATTATGAGAATTACCAAAATGTGACAGAGACACAATGTAAGCACATGATATTGGATAAATGGCACTTGACTTGCTCAATGCAGGGTTGCCATAAAACTTTGTTTTCAACATGCTAAAAGAAAAGAATTTTCAACCCAGAATTTCATATCCAGCCAAACTAAGCTTCATAAGCAAAGGAGAAATAAAATCCTTTATGGACAAGCAAGTGCTGAGAGATTTCCTCACCACCAGGTCTGCCCTACAAGAGCTCCTGAAGAAGCACCAAACATGGAAAGGAACAACCAGTACCAGCCAATGCAAAAACATACTGAACTGTAAAGACCATTGACACTATGAAGAAACTGCATCAACTAACAGGCAAAACAACCAGCTAGCATCAAAATGACAGGATCAAATTCACACATAACAATATTAACCTTAAATGCAAATGGACTAAATGCCCCAATCAAAAGACACAGACTGGTAAATTGGATAAAAATACACCACCGGAGTGCTATATTCAGGAAACCCATCTCATGTGCAAAGACACACATAGGCTCAAAATAAAGGGATGGAGGAAGATTTACAAAGCAAATGGAGAGCAAATAAAAAGCAGAGGTTGCGATCCTAGTCTCTGATAAAACAGACTTTAAACCAACAAAGATCAAAAGAGACAAAGGAGGGGATTACATAATGGTAAAGGGATTAGTGCAACAAGAAGAGCTAATGATCCTAAATATACATGCACCTAATATAGGAGCACCCAGATACATAAAGCAAGTTCTTAATGACCTACAAAGAGACTTAGACTCCCACACAATAATGGTGGGATACTTTAACAACCCACTGTCAATACTAGACAGATCAAAGAGACAGAAAATTAACAAGGATATCCAGACTTGAATGCAGATCTGGACCAAGCAGACCTAATAGACATGTACAGAACTCTCCACCCCGCATCCACAGAACACACATTCTTCTCAGCACTACATTGCACTTACTCTAAAATTGACCACATAATTGGAAGTAAATCACTCCTCAGTAAATGCAAAAGAATGGAAATCATAACAGTTTCTCAGACCACAGTACACTCAAACTAGAACTCAGGATTAAGAAACTCACTCAAAACCACACAACTACATGGAAACTGAACAACCTGCTCCTGAATGACTACTGGATAAATAATGAAATAAAGATGTTCTTTGAAACCAATGAATGAAGACACAATATACCAGAATCTCTGGGACACATTTAAAGCAGTGTCTAGAGAGAAATTTATAGCACTAAATGCCCACCAGAGAAGTGAGGAAAGATGTAAAATCGACACCTTAATGTTACAATTAAAAGAACTAGAGGAGCAAGAGCAAACAAATTCAAAAGCTAGCAGAAGACAAGAAATAACTAAGATGAGAGCAGAACTGAAGGAGATAGAGACACCAAAAAACCCTTCAAAAAATCAGTAAACCCAGGAGCTGGTGTTCTGAAAAGATCAACAAAATAGATAGACCACTAGCCAGACTAATAGAAAAGAAAAGAGAGAAGACTCAAATAGAAGCAATAAAAAATGACAAAGGGGATATCACCACTGATCCCACAGAAATACAAACTATTATGAGAGATTACTACAAACACCTCTATGCAAATAAAACAGTAAATCTAGAAGAAATGGATAAATTCCTGGACACTTACCCCCTCCCAAGACTAAACCAGGAAGAAGCTGAATTCCTGAATAGACCTGTAACAAGGTCGGAAGTTAAGGTGGCAATTAGCCTACCAACCAAAAAAAGTCCAGGCCCAGATGGGTTCATAGCCGAATTCTACCAGAGGTACAAAGAGGAGCTGGTACATTCCTTCTGAAACTATTCCAAACAATAAAAAAAGAGGGAATTCTCCCTAACTCATTTTATGAGACCGACATCATCCTGATACCAATACTTGGCAGAGATGCAACTAGAAAAGAAAATTTCAGGCGAATATCCATGATGAACATTGATGCGAAAATCTTTAATAAACTACTGGCAAACAAAATCAAACAGGACATCAAAAAGCTTATCCATCACAATGAAGTCAGCTTCATCCCCAGGATGCAAGGCTGGTCCAACATCCACAAATCTAAAAATCCATCACATAAACAGAACCAAAGACAAAAACCACATGATTATCTCAATAGATGCAAAGAAGGCCTTTGACAAAATTCAAGAGCCCTTTATGCTAAAAAATCTCAATAAACTAGGTTATTGATGGATTGTATCTCAAAATGATAAGAGCTATTTATGACAAACCCATGGCCAATATCATACTGAATGAGCAAAAACTGGAAGCATTCCCTTTGAAAACTGGCACAAGACAAGGATGCCCTCTCTCACCACTCCTATTCAACACAGTATTGGAAGTTCTGGCTAGGGCCATCAGGCAAGAGAAAGAAATAAAGGGTATTTAAATAGGAAGAGAGGACGTCAAATTGTCCCTGTTTGCAGATGACATGCTTGTATATTTAGAAAAACCTATTGTATCAGCCCAAAATCTCCTTAAGCTGAGAAGCAACTTCAGCAAAGTCTCAGGATACAAAATCAATGTGCAAAAACAGCAAGCATTCCTATACACCAATAACAGACAAACACAGAGCCAAATCATGAGTGAACTCCCATTCACAATTGCTACAAAGATAATAAAATACCTAGGATTACAACTAACAAGGGATGTGAAGGACATCTTCAAGGAGAAATACAAACCACTCCTCAAAGAAATAAGAGAGAACACAAACAGATGGAAGAACATTCCATGCTCATGGTTAGAAAGAATCAATATCATGAAAATGGCCATACTGCCCAAAGTAATTTATAGATTCAGTGCTATCCTCATCAAGCTACCAATAACTTTCTTCATAGAATTGGAAAAAAACACCTTAAACTTCATATGGAACCAAAAAAGAGCCCACATAGCTAAGAAAATCCTGAGCAAAAAACAAACAAACAAACAAAACAAACAATACAAAGCTGGAGGCATCATGTTATCTGACTTCAAACTATATTACAAGGCTACTGTACTCAAAACAGCATGGTACTGGTACCAAAACAGAGATATAGAACAATGAAACAGAACAGAGGCTTCAGAAAGAACACTACACAACTAAAACAACCTGACCTTTGACAAACCTGACAAAAACAAGCAATGGGGAAAGGAATCCCTACTTAATAAGTGGTGTCGGTAAAACTGGATAGCCATATGCAGAAAGCCGAAATTGGATTCCTTCCTCACACCTTATACAAAAATTAACTCTAGATGGATTAAAGATTTAAACATGAGGCCTAATGTCATAAAAACTCTAGAAGAAAACATAGGTAATACCATTCAGAACATAGGCATGGGCAAGGACTTCATGACTAAAACATCAAAAGCTATGGTAACAAAAGCCAAAATAGATGAATGGGATCTAATTAAATTTAAGAGCTTCTGCACAGCCAAGGAAACTATCAATAGAGTGAACTGGCAACCAACAGAATGAGAAAAAATTTTTGCAATCTACCCATCTGACAAAGGGCTAACATCCAGAATCTATGGAGAAGTTAAACAAATTTACAAGAAAAACCAACCCCATCAAAAGGTGGGCAAAGGATATAAATAGACACTTTTCAAAACAAGACATTTATGCAGCCAACAAACATACCAAAAAAAGCTCATCATCAGTGGTCATTAGACAAATGCAAATCAAAACTACATTGAAATACCACCTCACACCAGTTAGAATGGTGATCATTAAAAAATCTGGAGACAATAGATGCCGGAGAGGATGTGGAGAAATAGGAATGCTTTTGCACTGTTGGTGGGAGTGTAAATTAATTCAACCATTGTGGAAGACAGTGTGGTGATTCCTCAAGGATCTAGAAATACCATTTGATCCAGCAACCCTATTACTGGGTATATACCCAAAGGATTATAAATCATTCTATTATAAAGACACATGCATACGTATGTTTATTGTGGCACTGTTCACAATAGCAAAGACTTGGAAACAACCCAAAAGCCCATTAATGATAGACTGGGTAAAGAAAACGTGGCACATATACACCATGGAATACTATGCAGCCATAAAAAAGGATGAGTTCATGTTCTTTGCAGGGACATGGATCAAACTGGAAGCCATCATTCTAAACAAACTGACACAAGAACAGAAAACCAAACACCTCATGTTCTCGCTCATAAGTGGGTGTTGAACAATGAGAAAACATAGATACAGGGAGGGGAATATCATACACTGGGACCTTGGGGATGGGGAGCTAGGGGAGGAATAGCAGGAGGTGGGAGACTACGGGGGGATAGCATTAGGAAAAATACCTAATATAGATGACGGGGTGACAGATGCAGCAAACCACCACCATGGCATGTGTATAACTATGTAACAAACTTGCATGATCTGCACATGTACCCCATAACTTAAAGTATAATAAGCAAACAAACAAATCTGTGAAGCATAATAAAATGAGGTATGCCCGTATGTGTCCTTGACTACCATTATATAAATGGCTCATTGATGATAAAAAAATGGTGAATTTCTCAATGCTTTTAAGATTTAATTCAGTAACAATTTTGATGTACGAAATTGTTTATGGGCCTTCAATGCTATAAAATGAAGTGGAATCATTTAATCAACAAATATCGGAACTAGAAAAGACTTTAGGAACACTCAAGTCCATTCCCATTTTACAGGTAAGAAAACCAAAGCCCAGAAAGTCTAAGCAAACTTGCTCAGTTACATATTGCTGGCCTTTGGACCTAAGATGCTAGATATTTAGGTCCTTTTAAACACACCACTGTCATTTTATTTCTCTAAAATGACAATATCAACACAAAGGATATTAAATTTAGTGTAGGAAGATGTTTGTGTCCATAGCACAACTCGCCATTTGACATATATATGTTTATACTTTTCTTTTTTCTGTATTTCAACGACTGCAACTGTGCTATTCAAATTAAGTCTTTTACCACATGCAGCTATTTAAATTTAATTAAAATTAATTTAATTAAAAATTTATTCACACACAATAGTCCTATTTCAAGTGCTCAAAGTACTAAAACTACTGCATATGATAATGCAGGTATAAAATATTTCCATCATCCCAGAAAGTTCTATTGGGCAGTGCTGCATTAGAATGCTAGCTCCACAAGAGAGATTTTCATTAGTTTGTTCACCAATGTATTCCCCACATCTAGAACGGTGCCTGGCACACAGTAAACCTCAATAAGTATCTGGTTGAATGAATTAGTATTTTTGAGAGTGATTTTGGAGAGCCCTGTGAAGTTTCTAACTAAATATATGGCAATATATTCTATGTATTGACTTATATCCAAAAAGGGGTATATCTATGATAAAATGACTATAAGATAATGAGGTATGCTTTGGCAAAAGAAGTGAACAACATTGTATCATAAAGCCTTCATCGAACTTTAACTTAAATTGGATAAGATTGTATAGAATTCACTATGCAACATTTTCTTGGTTTGAGAAGGATAAGAATAAATTTGTTTATTAATTTTCTTTCCCTACAAAGGTAGATCATAATTAGAAAAAGATATATATCCCAGGATAAACTCAAAATTCAAAGTCATAAGAAAATAATATATTTTAATCTTGCCTTTTTGGATTTAAAATAATAATTTAAATGTTAGTGTAACTATCACAAAAACAAAAAATAGGGAGTTCCTAATAATAGAAAGGGATATTCTCTACTGGCCAAAGAGGCTCTTTTATGTTTTTAATAACTAATCATAACATATTAAAGAGGTACAACATTTTATCATCTCAATAAATTTAATTCTATAATATGACTTTTAATATGTACATACTATTTTATCATTTCAAAATACCATAATTTATTTAACCACTCATCTATTATTGCACAAATATGTGAAGATTTCAGTAGAGTGGTCAGATGTAGTGTGTTCTTAGAATACCAAATTCAACTTTAGAGTACAAAATGGACAACAGAATTAACAATGTGTTTTCAATTGATATTATCTGTTGACAGTGTTTCAGAAATCTTAAGACAGAGGATAAAGTTTTAAAATTCTACAGGATCAATAGATCAATAGTTAAATTATTCTAGGTGTCTCATCTCATTAACATTCTCTGCATTTCTGGCTGTCCTGATTTCCTCAAGATGGTGTTGAATGAATACTCTGACTTTTTCTGATTGGGTATTTTATCCATGAGAAGGGTAAAGACTCACTCTGTTCCAGGTTATAGATGCTTCAGCACCAAAGACCCCTTTTGAGAGTCTAACCAATTCCAATGCAAACTGTATAGTTAAATGTATTTTGTAGATTTAACTTCTATGTTTCATATTTCCTCACACATTTATCCTCTGCTATATTGCACAGTTTTGTAATTTTATTTTCCTTTCATCATTTTAGACATTATTATCCCTTCCTGTATTTATACAACATAGTGACATTATACTACATTCCAAATACTCAGTATTATATATACAAAGAATATACATCCTTATGGATTTAATCCAGAACCATAAAAATGGTTCCAGGAAAACTCAAATTTAAATCTGTAGTCTAATCATCAGTAATTACAAATTGAGTAAAATCTGTTTATTAAAGAAATGTCTTTTACATATTCAAAATGATTAGTCAACACCACTGAAGAGGTTAATATCTCTATTTCCTTAGATACAAATTCTTAATAAAACATAATTTCATTAGTTTAAGACCAATTAACATGAAAACTAAATTTAAAAATAAGCACAACTGTGGATTTTAAAATTTTATTATTTGTTTATTTTTTAGAGACAACATTTTCCAGTGTTGCCTAGGCTGATCTCAAATTCCTGGGCTCAGGAGATTCTCCTGCCTCAGCCTCCCAAAGTGCTGGGATTACAGATGTCAGCTACCATGCCTGGCCATATTTGTGTTTTTACATACATCATTCCAATTAATCACCAAAAATAGTTTTGCCCATTACTTTAATGATTACATAACAAAATTGAGAAATCGTGTTTATGCTTGAAAAGTTCATGCTCCTAACTAGGTTAAACATTTCCTAAAACAATATTATTTATATTATTAATACGACTCTTTTAAAACATGGTATAAATGTAAATTATTTTAAGTTTGGATGACAGCTGTTTGAATTAATGAAGCTTAACTAAATGTGTATGTATGTGTATGCACTGTGGGGATAGTGGGGATGGACAAAAAGAATACCTGAGAGAAGAGTACGATTGTTTTAAAATACTTTTAGGAAAAGACTGTTTAAGATTCTTGAAGAAAGAGAGCCTGTATAATAACTTTTTATCATCTTTAACTTTTTAATTGTCTCTTTTAAAAATTTAAAGATATTACATACCTGTTCTTAAAAATTTTCAACAATCTACGTTTACAGTTTCACATTCCCACCACCAACCACTTCCTGAAAGTGATCTTTATATTTTGTTAGTCTCTATGGAACCTAGGATGTGGAACCTAGGATAGCATCTTATACATGGCAAGCATTTCAATAATGTCACTTGAATGCAATTGCAATAATGTTATCACATTTTCATCATTGATACACAATATATGAAGTCAAAAATTCTAATAACACACTTATGCTAGAATTTCACATTTCCCTAATACAGATTTTTAGGAACTTCCTAGACCTAAATAATAAACAAAGCTATGAATGGAATGTCTGAAAAATCATGAAGCCTCCAATAAAAGATACACATTTCTTTAAAAAAAAATTTAAAAGAATCAGGCACCTATATAAGTAGATCTGACTTTTAATATATACAGGTTCACCCACAGAGAAAATAAAATTCCCTTATGTTGTAACACTTGGCATCTGTGCACTTCCCTTTCCTATTTCATGCCATGTTCCCCTGGCCTGATGTACTGAATGGAGATTCAGTTTGTAGGAGAAAAATGCTCCGGCTGCTAATGTGAGGAGGACTGCCAAGCACTGTTATCATGAGATGACCCAGCACTGCTTCCTGCTGAAAAGTCTCCCCTGGGGGTGAATCTGGGTTGCTAGCACTTTCTGCTGTGCGCTAGAAGCAGAGAGCACCAGCAGACTGAGACACCTCAAAGACAGCATAATTTCAGTAACAGGAGAGGAGAAGCAGAATTCTGCTGCTGTCAAGTAAATTAGTAGTTTTAACTTTCTTTTTCCATTTTTGGTAGGGAGAAAGTGGAAATGGAAAGAGACTAAGAATGAAAAAGATAATTTATTGTGATTACAGGATTTACTTTAAATATGGGATAAAGCTAGGTATACAAATAACAGCACTAGAGAAAGTTACAAGATGATTATCTTGACACAAGTATTCCATAGTGTTAAGCATTTAATTTCTTCTTGGGTTACATACACGCACATTGCCTATATCCTAAAACTAAACTATAAATTCTTTATGAGTAAAAATTATATTTTATCCTTTTCAGCAAATAATTATGGTATTAATAAAAAGATATCTGAGAACAAAACATTATGAAATAGTAGCACTCTCATAGATTAAAATGTTGGAAAGTTTATTGTTAAATATTGTTAAATATTAACAGATCAACTCTTCAGAAGCAGCTAATAATTTGCCTAATCTGTCATTACAATTGGGTAAATGAAAGTTAGAGCCATGATACTGAAACCATATTATATGAAAGTAAACAAAAGGATGTTCATGGAAAACTTTATTGTCATTCTTTAAATGGGAGGATAATCAGCTTTTACCAAAATTAGGTAATTAAAAAAAATTAGGTTCAAAGTATAAGGCAGACTCCAAGAATGAGCAAACTTTTTCTGTAAAAATCAAAATAGTAATATTTTAGGGTTGCTGGACATATGTGGTCTCTACCATGACCACTTAAATCTGTATCCTAGTGTAAAAGTAGCCACAGACAATACATAAATAGATTTGTGTGGCTGCTTTTCAATAAAACTTTATTTACAAAAAACAGCTAGCTTATGAGCTGTAGTTTGCCAATCCTTGACGCAGATGACATATGACTAGAAATAGAATTAAATGGGATAGAAAAAGGATAAGTTCATATTTTTATAGGATAAATAAAATATGTGACATTTTCAAGATTCTTACAAAAAACGTAAATAGCACATAAATCTTACCTGATTTGGTATCCTCAATGGGGGCCTTGGACCTCCAGGGTACCGAGGTGACATAAAAGGCTATTGAAGTAAAACAAACAAATAAACAAACAAAACAAAAAACAGTACAATGTAAAATATAGATCTGAAAATAAAGTACTTAAAAAATTTTAGAATTAATCAAATCACAAATCAATGTACTTTGGGCTGCTTTCATTATAATAAATCTTCTAAGAAAAATTACCATGTCATTATTTAATTTATAGAATATCTAGAAAATTTTCCAAAGAAAATAAACATAATAGCTTACTAAAGTAACTACAGCAAAATCTTTTTAAAATGTGAATTATTAAGGCAATAATATCTAGTGGCAAAAATAAGGTTAAGCAGCAGACAATTTAATCTTAAAAAGGACCTCCAGAGGTAGCTTACTGCCTATGCTATTAGGTTCTAAATAGATACTTCTGATTGAATTGTTGGGTTTGGTTCCAACTCCTTTAATAATTTTAAAGTTGCCAAATTCCATCTTTTCTTTTATAGCTTTGTTTACAATGACAAACAAATTTCTTTTCCAAGGGTCATCTGTAGTCAAAAAAGCCACGAGTTTCTTATAGCTCAA
Source organism: Callithrix jacchus (assembly GCF_049354715.1). Lineage (NCBI taxonomy): Eukaryota > Metazoa > Chordata > Mammalia > Primates > Cebidae > Callithrix > Callithrix jacchus. The sequence goes on along the minus strand of NC_133503.1, from coordinate 129,470,323 downwards.
AACTGACTCTGAGGATGTGTCAGCACACACCTATAGTCCCACCTACTCTCGAGGCTGAGGCAGAAGGATTACTTGAGCTCAACAGTTAGAGGCTGTGGTGCATGATGACCATGCCTGTAAATAGCCACTGCTCTCCAGCCTGGGCAACACAGTAAGATTTCATTTCTTTAAAAAAAAAATTAACCAACCAACCAAATAAATAAATAAATAAATAAAAATTGACTATAAATTTTAAAGTTGAAATTTCTTTGCATATTTTGATCCTAGGTGATTATAAAGTATATATTTTTAACAAAAGAAAAAATGGTCTTATATTAAAAGTCAAGTTAATTTATGTTGTTGGATGAATCAGAGGCTCCTAAGATGTGCTGAATCTGTCAGTCCAGAACTTGTCTGAAAAATATCCTAAAAGCAACATTTTAGTGAAATGTTTAGGTAGAAGGAGACCATTTTTGATCATTCACACTTAGGCACCAAAATTTTATAAGTTTATTAAATTATTTAAAATTCGATTATTTTTCTAGAAACAAAAGAAAAACTATAATTTTGTTTAATTATATCTCAACATTTAATTACTTAAATGTAAGATGTTCCTTACATGTAATATAAGCAAATATCAAATCTAAAGGGTTGAATATTAAGATAGTAAGAATGAATTAATATAAATTAAGAATTAATATATAGTAAATAGACAAAGGTTTGGGACATCACATTTATAGTGCTTTACATAATTAAATCCTACATGTAGAATGTATTTTCTACAAATATTTTTAGAAATTAGGCTTGGAAGACATGGCTACTCATGTTTTCCAGAGCTGTTTTAAAAGGAGCCTCTGAAAAATAAAATCCTAGGTAATGCTGTATAGATTTTTCCTATAGTATCTTTTGCAGAGTCTGACAAACCCACAGAAGGAACTTTGCAATTAAGCAAGCAATTTGGCTTTTTGCTCACTGTGTTCTTATGTGTAAATGTGCTCCCAGGAGTTCATTTTATATGAACAGAAACAGTAGATTATTCAGGTATTATTGTCACCTCCAGCTGATAAAGCTTAAGTAGATTTTCCAGTTTTAACAAAGTCGATTTTAAAAATATTTAGTTTTCACATATTTGATTAAAGTTGTCTCTCATTTATCATTCTGAAACTCTATCGTAAATTGGGTAAGTTAGTTATGTACTGTCAGCTAGAAGCTTATTCTAATATTCACACTCTGTTATTTTCTCTTTCCTTTCTAAATCACCTAATTTTACCTATGAAGCTGTCTTTTAAATTCTGTATTCATTTAAAAAATTTAATAAATATTGTGTCATTGGTTTGTAATGGCTTTCTTTTATGAAATGATGTTTTATGATATGTTCATTAATTCAAAATATAGTATCAATTTAGTTTTCAAACATGGAGAGATAAAAACAGGTTACTAATAATTTTTGTCTGTAATAAAACTACTCTGAAGTAGAATACAAAGTAAAATTATGTGAAAAATATTACTAAATGTCAAAGGTTGAGATAAATATTTACAAGTGCCTCACTTGAAATAGAACACTTGAGATTTGTGTGTTTATCTCAATGTAAGAAGATGATATAGTGTTATAGTGTTAATTTAATGGAATATGTGAAAGGAGAATTTTTTTTCCCCAAATGGATAGCACTGTGAATGAATGTATGTTAATGAACTGTCTATACCTTACTACCTAGGAAGAGACTGCTGTGAGGGAGGGTCAGTGTATGTGCTAGCTGGGAACCTGCAGGTTACTACAAAATGAGATCAAGAGAAAGAAATAGATTCTGTTTTTAGCCCATTTATTTGCTCTTACATGTCCTCCTTTAAAAAGTTTAAATTTCTGTGGTTTTTTGGAGGCAAAAAAAAAAAAAAAATAGAAAACCACTTATAAACTCTAATCTATATCTACACAATTAAAACACAAAAAGACAAAACAATCAGCTAATATGGATAAAAACAACTTACCTGAAACATAAAGATCACTATGGTTAAAATACTTTTAATATAAACTTAGTGCTATCACAACATATGGTTTAATATTCAGATGGATCCTTACCTTATCTATGTAAGCACCCAAGTTCTCAACTGCCTAGTGAATTAGCTGTGTAGACACAGCAACAGAATCCAAAAGAGTCTGCATACTAGCAAATGTGCACTAATATCTGTACTTCACTATTCAGAAGTCAATTTGCTTTCAAACGAAATTCAAAATATTAACACAAATTTTAATTATTTTATGGTAAAATGCTAATCTGTCAGAGATGATGCTAATATAAATTATATCTATTGACAGATATGTCAGTATTCCCTGTTTTGCAATTTGAGAACAGGTGCTTCAGGAGTCTTTGGGTTGGGTGAGGTGGCTTAGGCCTGTAATCCCAGCACGTTGGGAGGCCGAGGTAGGCAGATCACTTGAGGGCAGGAGTTTGAGACTAGCCTGGCCAACGTGACGAAATCCTATCTCTACTAAAAATAAAAGCAATTAGCTGGGCTTGGTTGCGCACACCTGCAATCCCAGCTACGTGGGAGGCTGAGGCAGGAGAATCACTTGAACCCAGAAGGTGGAGGCTGTAGTGAACTGAGATCGCATCACTGCACTCCAGCCTGGGTGACAGAGCAAAACTGCCTCAAAACAAAATAAAACAACATAACACAACAGACAAAAAAGAGTCTTTGGTTCTTAAAATGTGTTTACTCTTTATGTTTGGAGGAACATTCCTTTTTCTGTTTATCAAATACTTATCTGAAGGTATCATGATGGTGAAACAGTATTTTAACTGGAAAAAGCCTTCCCCGGAAAGAATTATTTGTAATGTGTGTGGAAATAACATTTGACTTGGAGTCAAGGCCCTGGGTTTTAGTTTTTGTACCTCTATTAATTAGCAGTGTCCCTGAGCCAATAATCTTTCAGGGCTTTAGTCTTCTCAATCTTAAAATGAAAGATTTGAACCACATGATTTCTAAAGTCTCTTTTAAAATAAGGGACCCATGATTCTGTTAATTATTTTCAGTATTACATTTAAATATAAAGATTAGTATAATGGAGATAGCTATAAATATTTGAAGTGTGTGTGGGTGAGGCAGGGAGTGGGGATAAAGGCATATGTTCTTAAGGTACAAACCATTTTTATCGAGGAGCTGAAGAAAATTATTACCAAGTTTTGTAGAGAAAAAGAAAAACCTAAAGATTAAGTACCCTAAAAAACAACAAAAAATCTTTGTTGTGTCAGATTAAAGGTCAATTAGGAGATAAAAAAGCTACTTATCAATGAGAAAGTATGGCAGAAATCTGTTCATTCAAAAACATATATATATATGTTTGAATGAATAAAACATAGATATAGATATAGATATAGATATAATGATATTGATATAGATATAGATTGATTAACAGGGTCTTACTCTGTTGCACAGGCTGGAGTACAGTGCCATGATCATGGCTCCATGCAGCCTCAACAGCCCAGGCTCAAGCAATCCTCCCACCTCAGCCTCCTGAGAAGCTGGGACTACAGGTATGGTACACAACACCATACCTGAGCATTAAAAAAAAAATTGCGGAGACAGGGTCTCGCTCTGTTGCCCAGGCTCATCTCAAACTCCTGGGCTCAGGTGATTCTCCTGCCTTGACCTCCCAAAATGCTGGGATTACAGGTATGAACCATCATGTCCTGCTCATCAAATATTTATTAAACACTCACAAAGGCACTGTTCCAAGTGGCTAGATGTATCAGTGAACAAAGCAGATAAAGATGACTGCCCTCTGACTAAGATTTTTCAAGGTTCATAGTCTTATAATTAATTGGAGAAACAATTTTCTATAAAAACTGTTTTCTACATCAGTCCACTAATCTGAGACAAATAGAATGTTCTCTTCACCAAATGGCAAGTATCAATAAAAACCCAGAGAAAATAATATTTCAATCTGGTGTCTTTCCTCAAAAGTCATATTACATCATCCCTATTTGATAGAACATGTAGTGCTATGAATACTGAAGATCAAGGCTATGCTTTTAACACAGTTTCCAAATAAGGAAAATCTCATAAGGTAAGCTTATTTACTTTATATGAGAAATTGGGTAGCATAGTTAGTACTCTGACATATGGAAACTACATTTACAGGTATAAATTCTCATTTCTACATGTTCTAGTTACCTGTGTATGCTATGGACTGAATGTTGATGTCTCCATAAAATTCCTAAGTTAAAATCCTTATCTCCAATGTGACAGTATCTGGAGGTGGGACCTTTAAGAGGTAATTAAGTCATGAGGGTGGAGCCCTCATAAATGGGATAAGTACTCCTATAAAAAGAGGCACAAGAGAGATATCTTTCTTTCTTTCTGTCATGTGAGCATTATGGCTATCTGCAAGCCAGGAGGAGGGCCCTCACCAGGAGTCAAATTGGTTGGCACCTTGATCTTGGACTTCCCAGCCTTGGGAACTCCAAAGAATAAATTTTTGTTGATTAAGTTTCCTCATCTACGGCATTTTATTATAGCAGCCCAAACTAAAACAGCCTAAAATAAATGTGATAACACAAAGTAGAAGAAATAAAAAAAAGATACGAAGCAAAGATAATCAATAAATATTTGGTGACAAAATGAAAGAAAAGAATACTCTAATAGAAACACAAACCAAATGTTCAGCTCATTTCCTCCAACTAGTCTTTTGGAGAAAAAATTACACCATTTAGAATCATAATTTACTTCAGAATGAATGCCATTATGTTTTAAATAATTATTTCTCTATTATATCAAGAATTATTCATGGAATTTTAGACTTCCATTTCCCTTTATTTCTTGTCCTTTCTGCTAGCACAAAAGCAGAAGTTTTGTCTGTCCTTATTTTAATCTTTCATAGGCCCTTAGCTTTTTATCTCAATTCCCTAAGAATTAGAAGGAACCAGTTCTTTCTCATCCTCATGTTAGTTAAAGGTAGATCCCTCAGTCCAAGTCTTTTCTTTCTGAAGGTCCCAGGCTCCTTAATGAAACTGTTTTTATTAACTATTTACCTGAAATTACAAGTGATACAAACTATTTTAAGCCCTAACTGCTTTTAAGATGTATATGATAAAACTGTACATCTTAAATGACACATTGCTCAACTGTTAATTTTGTTAATATTTTCTAACATCGTCAACAAAATCTAAAAATCCCATATAAATATGATTCCCCAACAGCAAAATATTCTCTATTCCTTGAGATTACACTGTACTCTCCTTTCTCTGCCAAGCAAATTTCTGTTAATTTCCCAATGGCCAGTTTTGGAACTTCCCTTTCTCTTTAAATAATTTCTATAGGCTCCATTTCCCCTACTTCATCAGCACTTTATTTATACCATTTATCATGGTGGATTTAGCACACTTTAGTATAATGTATATACTCTGATATGAAGGAACTCCACTTTAGAGGAAAGAAAACAAAATACTATCAGAGCAACAACTATCTTAATGTCAAGGTAATTAATCTTTAAAATAAGGCCAACAATTCTTAGAATAACTAAAATTGATATAGCAATGTATAAATCACCTTATACCTTATTATATTTCACTTTATATCTCATTATATCTCATCTTGGCTTTAAAAGTTTTTTAAATCTTAGTCTTTCAGTATAAATTAGTAACAAAAAAGTGAAAATTAAAAAGAAAAACCCTCTAAAATGTCAATCGCTAAGCATTTTCTATATTCTTTTATTTTATGAGCACAATTTAGAACAATCAATGATGAAGAAAAGAATAACACTAATTTCCTTAGAATGAACAAATTAACATTTAAGACAGCTTACACATCAGAAAACTTAGAAACCTGAGGTACCCTTCTAAAACACACAATTATACAGAACTTATCTAATTTAAAGTAACTTTGGAGTTTTTTGAGGATAAAATTATTCATGTGAAATTAGCTTCTAAATTTGAAAACTTTGAAGTTTTAAAACTTTTTTTTTTGAGATGGAGTCTCACTCTTGCCCAGGCTGGAGTGCAGTAGCACAATCTCGGTGCACTGCAACCTTAACCTCCTGAGTTCAAGCGATTCTCCTGCCTGAGTCTCTTGAGTAGCTGGGGCTACAGGCGCGTGCCATGATGCTCAGCTAATTTTTGTGTTTTTACTAGAGGCAGGGTTTCACCATGTTGGCCAGGCTGGTCTTGAACTCCTGATCTCAGGTGATCCGCCTGCCTACGACTCCCAAAGTGCTGGGATTACAGTTTTGAGCCACAGCATCCCCCAAAACTTTTTACCTGACTGAAAGAAATATGTAATTACCAGGTTTAAGAAAATATAAACTTACAAAACAATTTAGCAAAGTGACCATTTACTTAACAAAGACTTCTTACTTCACAAAATTACTCATATGAAGTTTTGCAAGTTCTGTATTATACATTTATAAAATATTACTTATGCAATTTTATTTGAATACACCATTTAGAAACATGTTGAAGAAGGAAGTTGAACTTTTTAAAGCTTACTAGATCATCCTTTTTACTTTATATAAAAGAAAACCAAAGACGAAATTTCTCAACTGAGTCTTCTTTTCTTTATAACACTCTGCTACAGAAATACCTTTAGAATAATTGCAGGTACACACACTTACATACCTGTCCTATTTATGGTCAGTTGGTCATAAGAAGTATGTGGTACATAAATAAATTGTTTGATTTGGCACTTCCTCTCAGGCACCCCGCAACTGTGCAACCATTTATTAAATACTTAATGTGGAATTCTTTTTTTTTTTTTTTTGCCAATCAGTTTGAGCTTTATGAGGTTGCTCAGGTTAGCCTTGAACTGATGACCTCGCCTTCGCGAGCGCCATGACCTCCGGCGGGAGCCACTTTGGACCCCAATGTGGAATTCTTTAGTTACCACTCAAACATAAAAGGTGAAAAAGTAGTGGTATTTCAGGTAAGCTAGCTAATTTGCACATAATGCACTAATTAGCATATGCTCTTGATTTGCCAAAATAAAAAATAAAAAAAAATGTAAAAGCTGAAATAAAATAAATTTCAAAAGCTCTATCTCTTTTCTTGAACATTTTTGGTGGAGTTTTGATAATATATGTAGGCTTTAGTCCATTTATTTGTATTTTTAAGGGAATAGCAGAGGACGGGTAGAGAATGGTGGTAAATGGGTACAGTATTAAATATCACCATTATTACAAAGTTGTTCATTATAATGTGTTCATGAAGAAGGAAAGCAGCTAGCACATTCTAAGAGAGAATGTATGCAGCAAATGTTCAGTAAGTATTTGTTTGGTTCAGTAGCTGGCTCATTGACCAAGGGATGAACAACCCTAATGGAAGACTAAAACCCCACAAAAGGTATAATAAAGCTTGGTCTTCTTGTATAAAACCTCACCTAACCAATTTATTTTTCTTGTTAAAAATAGGCAGTATCTGTTGACGTGGTAAACAGTAAATCAAACTATTGGTATAGCATATCTGGTTGTCTAATGAGAAAATGCTTATAAAGTATATCTAGAGGAGGAAATCCTGCTTGCTTAAATAGGATAAATTACATCTTCCAGATGCCCTAATGAGAGTAAGTAAAAAACAACAAGTTGGAGACCCCAAATATCCATGTTAACAATATACAAGAGAACTTATAATTTAGATGACTAATATGGCCTTTCATTCTTTCCTCCTGCTTTCAGGTTTCTCTTACTACTGGGGTGACAGGGTTGAAAATAATTAGTTTTAGGTAGTTTTACAGAATAGCAGTATTTAGTAAGAATCATTTGGCATAAAAGGATATCAGGTTAATTTATATACAATTTTGCAAGAAAAGGGTGGTAACTTATTGATCTTTTTCTAAAGCATACACCAGTCACAAGAACTGCTAACAATTCTACATAGCAGTTAGCTTCTCAGGTGTGTCTTATAAAGGGCCATGTTTATACATGGATCCTAACCTTATAGGCTGAAATATATTGTAAATGCTATAATCTTCATGTCTCAGAAACATATTTTAGTTGAAATGTTTTCTTTCCATTAAGAAAAGTCTCAGCATTTGAGTAAAAATATAAAACCTTCTGCTTTCTTAATATCATATTGTCTTTAGCATATAACCATCTTTAGATTAAAAACCTGTAAGAAAATTGTTATTTGCCAAAAAGTAATTTTCTTCCTTCAACATTTAGGTAAAAACACAAGGTACAAAATGAAATAGAGCCTAGAAGAATATGGGTGATCTTCAGTAATTATATTATGTACATAAATAACAAATTGATCTTACTTGGACCTGTGTAAACATGAGTTTAGACAGATTTAATCTTTCCTCTGATTATTTATATGCACTGTTTGAAACAGATATAGGAAGACAGAATTCCATGACATGAAAATTATTCTAGAATCTAAAACATAATTTTAGAAATGATAAAAATGACTGTGTAAAATTATTTATTCATAGTTCTGCAAAAGTAATAAAAATACATTTACTATAAGATTTAACCAAGAGCATAAACATTCTTTAAAAAAGTAGTACTTATTATTCATGATGTGCCCTTTTTCTTTAGTTAATTCTCTTTACCGTATATGATTTTCTCTTTATAGATTTCTATTTTGCATGTTGCTATTTTATATTTTACTTACAAGGAAATCATTTTTTAAAACTTAAATGTGATAACTCTCTTGAAGTCATGTGCTATCAATAAGTATTAAATACATAATATTGAGAATATTACTTTGAAAAATCACTACAGAGTATTGCGACATCCTTATTTCAGCCATGTTTCATTTAAGAATGTTCACATATTTTTAATTTTATAATTCCATGAGATACTTCACACATGTTCTGTAGAAAAGTAATGATGCATAAATTATACATCAGATGAATTTTGTCAAAGTTACTTTATAATTCTATGTCGTAATTTGTTTAGTTTCTTTGCTGTTTTTCATGAACACCTCCATCAGATGTTACTGACACCTCAGTGGATAAGACGTTCTTGATTAACACATTTTAATTCCAACTAGTACTAAACTAATTTAGCTCACAAGATGACATACTTGTGTTGGCATACACTGCTGATAAGCGTTAGTATGTACTTTATCTCCCATACATCTTAGATATTCTATCATCAGTACTTAATTAAAATAACTCACATAAAATAACCATAGAATAATGACAGCTCCAGTTTCTCTGGTGTTATTTTGGCAAGGCTGACCCAACAGAACAGAGTACCAAACAAGTTGATTCTGCTACATGGATTTAGTCTAAGCATCAATATTGGCCACTTACATTATGAACCTTTTGAAGAAGATGAGACTTTTTCTCAAGTCTTCTCTACCATGTACTCATTGGATAAAGGTGTGTAGCAACAGACACTGGGATTGTGAATGGGGGACTAAGCTGTCTGCTGGTCTAATAAACTATAAATGTTTTAATAATATTCTATAACAACTTTAGTTTGTTTAAATTCATTTATATTCAGAAAAATACATTGTGAGATAAGTATCTGGAACTACTGTGCTCCTGTGCTGTCTCCTGCTACTGATTAAAAAGACAATGATAGATTAATCCTTTTTTTTTTTTGATACGGAGTCTCGCTCTGTCACCTAGGCTAAAGTGCAGTGGCACAATCTCAGCTCACCACAACCTCTGACACCTGGGTTCAAGCAATTCTCCTGCCTCAGCCTCCTGAGTAGCTGGGAACACAAGTGTGTGCCACCACGCCTGGCTAATTTTTTGTACTTTTAGTAGAGATGGGGTTTTACTGTGTTAGCCAGGATGGTCTCGATCTCCTGACCTCGTGATCTGCCAGCCTCGGCCTCCCTAAGTGCTGGAATTACGCCTCCCAAAGGCATGAGCCACTGTGCCTGGCCTCCCGTATTTTAAAAAATGATAGTTTGGGTAAGAAAAAAAAGATTTGAGATTTATAATTTAGGATAAAATATGAGGCTGACTTAATCAAAAAGAGGCTAAAACAACATTTTTAAAAAATCATCTTAATTTTTCTTTAAAGAATGCAAAAATATTCCTTGTCTCCCTTTTCCCTACTTTGTATTCCTACTTTTGTGTAAACTTGCTCCAGATGAAAGTATGGAAGATAGGTACTTCAGTTTATTTAAATGTATTACTGTAAAAAAAGCACAGCATTTTGTTCTTAAGTTTCTGATATCTTGATATGCTGGGGAAGTTTCTACTCATTAAGTGGTAGCCCTTTCAAATTCCCATGCAGAGATAACAGTATTTGTTAAAAAAAACTGGCTTATGGGCTTGGTCTTCTAATATAACTAGCTGGTTACATGTGTGTTTTTACTTCTTTAGAAATGAAAAAAGTTCTCTCATATTCATTTGGTATCTTACTTATAAACATGAAGCTTATGTTTAAAGCTACTCAACTCATATCTGAACTATCGCTTCTGATATAACTGGCTGGTTATATATATGTTTTTACTTCTTTAGGAATGAAAAACTACTCATATTCATTTGGTTACCTACTTATAAACATGAAATTTATACTTAAAGCTACTCAACTCATATCTGAACTATGTAAGACGGTATCTCTATAAAACAGATTTTTTTTTTTTTTTTTTGAGACAGTCTCACTCTGTTGCCAGGCTGGTGTACAGTGGCATGATCTCGGCTCACTGCAACCTCCACCTCCAGGTTCTAGTGATTCTCCTGCCTCAGCCTCCAGGGTAGCTGGGACTATAGGCACATGCTACCATGCCCTGCTAGTTTTTCTATTTTCAATAGAGACGGGGTTTCATCAAGTTGGCCAGGGTGGTCTCGAACTCCTGACCTCAGCTGATCTGCCTGCTTCAGCCTCCCAAAGTGCTGGGATTACAGGCGTGAGCCACTGGGCCTGACCCAGATTTTTATATTTGATATAACTGAGAAATTATTATTGCACCAAGAAATCTGTTTTGAAACTAAAGCTTACTAATTTGACTAATGCTAAAAGTATAATTATAAGCAAAATGAGAATTCAAATTGCACAAATTGAAGTTATTTCTGAATCCCCATTTAAAGTATACATCTTGAGGCTGGCACAGCAGTTCACGCCTGTAATCTCAGCACTTTGGGCAATTGAGGCAGGCAAATCACCCGAGGTCAGGAGTTCAAAACTAGCTGGGCGTGGTGGCAGGCACCTGTAATCCCAGCTCCTCGGGAGGCTGAGGCAGAAGAACTGCTTGAACCTGGAAGACAGATGTTGCAGTGAGCTGAGATCACACTACTGCATTCCAGCCTGGGTGACAGAGAGAGACTCCATCTCAAAAAAACAAACAAACAAACAACAACAACAAAAATACACACACACACACACACACACACACCCCTACACACCCACACACATCAACATGGATTTTGAAACATATGCATATTAAAATAAATATATATACACAATAATTGATAAAAATTCAAATGGATGTCAAAGGTAATTGTGATGTCAGAGATTATTTATAGAAATATAAAAATGACATAGAGCAGGTATTATTCACATTTGCAGGCATTCTAAATAATTAATTATACTTTACTCTTTTTTGATAAGCATCTTACTGTGCACAAAGGGTATTCAATTACTCTATTCCCTGGTGTTACTTCTTATCCTCAAAATGGTACCGGATTGCTTGGGAGAATGGCAATAGCAGATACTCCTTTCACAGTTGCCAAAGGGGCTCTTTTCTTTGTTCCTCAAAATAGTTTATAATAGCCAACACTTCACTCCTAGCGTCATTTCTCTGACCTCCCTTGACTTCTCCCTCCAGCTACTGCCTAATTTTTCACTTTCATTTAAAGCAAAACTCCTTGAGTTGGCCATACTCATTGCCTCCAATTTCTCTTTTCCCAGTTTAACCTAGATCCACTTTTATGGGGCTTTCACCCCCAACACTGCATTGAACAAGGCCACTAGTGACCTCCTTGTTGTTAAATCCAATGGTCAACTATAAGCCATTGACTAATTTGACCTCTCAGCAGTACTGGGCACATCTGATCACCATTTTTTTCCTCAAAGCATTTTCCTCATTTGCCTTCCAGCATATTTCCTTGCCTGGTTATCTTCCTATCTCAAGAGCTGCTCTTTTTTGGCTGGTTACTCTTCATTTTCCTAATTTCTTAATCTTAGAGTATTCTGGGATCCATCATTGCACAGCTTCTTGTTTCCATCTATGCTCACTAGCTTGTTGATGTCATCCAGGCTCATAACTTCAACTAGAATCCATATGCTAGTTACTCTCAGAATTATATCTCTAGCTCAAGCCTCAAACCCAAAAGTCCAGCCTCTCACATCTTGCTACCTACTCAAAACCTCTTGCATGTGTACCAGCCATCACAATCTTAACAAGTTCACAATTAAGCTTCTGATATTCCATCTCACACCTCCTCCTGAAGTTTTACACACATCAGTAAACATCAACTCCATTCTTCCAACTGAACAGGACAAAGCTTTGCATTCATCCTTGACTTGTCTTTTTATCTCACCAACACATATTCAAACCATCATTGAAATCTGTTGGCTCAAAATCGACAAATGACATCTAATTAAACGTAAGAACTTCTGTACAGCAGAAGAAACTATCAACTGAGTAAACAGACAACCTATAGAATGAAAGAAAATATTTGCAAACTATGCATCTGACAAAGGTCTAATATCCACCAGCATCTATTAACATAAAGCACTTATACAAGATCACAAGAAAAAACAACCCCATTGAAAAGTGGGCAAAGGATGTGGACAGACACTTTTCAGAGGAAGACATGCTAGCAAGCATATGAAAAAAAAGCTCATCACTGATCATTAGAGAAATGCAAATAAAAACCACAATGAGATACCATCTTACAACAGTCAGAATGGCTATTAATAAAATGTCAAAAAATAAGAGATGCTGGCGAGGTTACAGAAAAATAAAGGAACACTTACACGCTGTTAGTGGGAGTGTAAATTAGTTCAACCATTATGGAAAGCAGTATGGCAATTCCTCAAAGAGCTTAAAACAGAACTGCTATTTAACCCAGCAATCCCATTATTGGTTATATACCCAAAGGAATATAAACTATTCTACCATAAAAACTCATATACTTGCATGTTCATAGCAGCACTATTCACAATAGCAAAAACATGGAATCAACCTAAATGCCCATTAATGACAGACTGGATAAAGAAAATGTGGTACATATACACCACGAAATATTATGCAGCCATTAAAAAGAAAGAATGAGATCATGTCTATTCCAGGAACATGGATGAAGCTGGAGGCCATTATCCTTAGCAAACTAATGTAGGAACAGAAAAACAAAAACTACATATTCTCCCTTACAAATGGGAGCTAAATGATCAGAACTCATGGACACAAAGAGGGAAGAACAGATACTGGGGCCTACTAGAGGGTGAAAGGAAGAAGGAGGAAAAAGACTAGAAAAATAAATATTGGGTATCAGGCTTAGTACCTGGGTGACAAAAATTTGTACAACAAACCCCTGTGACATGAGTTTACCTATACAACAAACCAGCACATGTACCCCTGAATCTAAAATAAAAGTAAAAAAAAATCTGTTGACTCTAGTATCAAAATATATAATCTAATCACTTCTCACCACTGCTACCTTATTGGTGGTATAATAATCTCTTGTCAGTATTTTGCAATGACATGCAAACTGCTCTCCTTGTTTCCACTCTTTCTTCCAACAGACTAATCTCTATGTGCAGCCAGAACGCTGTTAAAACCCTCCACTCAGAGGAAAATCCAAAGTCCCTACAATAACCTGCAAGGTTCTACTTGACTTGGATTTCTGTTATCTATGACTTCATATCTAGCAATTCTCCCCAGCTGATGCTCTGCTTTATCTACCCAGACTACTATATTGTCCCTTGAAAAAACTGGTCATGCTTTGAATTGAAGGCCTTTGCACTTGTTTGTCCCTTAACCTAGAGCACTTTCCCCCCAGAGAGTACACAGTTTATTTCCACCTGTCCTTCAGGTCTTTTCTCAAATGACATCTTTTGGATTAGCCCTTTTCTGGCCACCCTATGCAAAACTTTTGCAATGCTGCCTATTTTCCTTTTTTGTTTCATTTTTCTCCCTAACCCTTATCACAACTAACATATTATATATTTTAAAATAATTATTTATTTTGCTTACCAACTGTTTCCCTTAGTAAACTAAGTTCTATGAGGACAAGAATTTCTATTTATCTTGTTCACTGTAGTGACTCTGGTATGAGTGGTGGTGGCGGGGTGGGGGGCAATAAATATTTGTTGCTAAATGTCACTGACAATCTTAGCCAGTGATCCTCAAATTTTAGTTTGTAAGACTCAGTTGTTAATAACAAAACAAACAAGAAAATCATGACATAAACCAAAGGATTTGTGGCCCCACACTTCCTACCCCCAAGAATTTCCATCCCCTAAGAGTTGGGTGGCTCCCAGGACTCTTGCAGTAGTCCACAGAACCCCCTTAGAGAAATGCTGGTCCTTACCCTTTTGATCTCTCGTAGGCTATTTCTGATCACATTCATGTAGAACAGAAATAGGGAAATTATGGCTCTCAGGCCAAATCTTGCCAACCACCTGTTTTTTTTTTGTAAATGAAGTTTTACTGAAACACAGCCATGCTCTTTCATTTATTAATTTACATAGTGTCTATGGCTGCTTTTATGTGCAACCAAACTGAGTGGTTGCGAGAGACCGGGTGGCCTGCAAAGCCCAAACGATTTTCTATCTGGCCCTTCACAGAAAAATTTTGTTGACCCCTGACATAGAACATTAGACAAAGTATTCCTGAATACTACCTAGTAATGTTATTCTTTAAAAAAAAAAAGCTAAAGTCTTTCTAATGTGTGCTTAAGACAAATCTATTCCACCTAAATAAGTAATTGATAATATATTTAATAACCTGTTCCTTTTAATTCCCCAAAGAATGTGGAGCGTTTTTGTTTCTGTAACCAATACTAAAAAAAAACTAAACTAAAATCATGTTACAAAAAGTCTTCACCTATTTGCAATTTGCTCTATGTATTTTTTTTTTAGCAAGAAACTTTAATAAAAACTACAGCACTCTGGGAAGAATTTTCAATAATATTTTCTAAAGAAAAACTAAAATCTCAGATGATCTGAACAGCTAGGCTCTTCTCTCAGATGTGATTTTAAACTATGATGCTTTATTGTTTCATAAATGTCTTGGACATTTGGCTTGCAAGAGTAGCATGAAAGTGAAAGGAAAACCAATTGCTGGTCTAGAATGACCAACCTAAGTTTCTCCTAAATACTCAGTTTGGCAAACGAGTAAACAACAAAAAATTGGGTTTCTAATAGGAAAACCTATTCATTTGATTCTAACTGGAAAACCCAGGTAGACTCTGAATACCCAACACTCCCTTCTTTTGCTCTCTATCCATCCAGTTACTGCTGCAGGCTCTTTAGTTGCCTGAACTGCAATTTTTAAAAAAGCTTACTTAGTTACTCAAGCTGAGCAGTTTTAATTTGTTCTAATAGTTGAGGCCAGAAAAACTATTACCACAACTGCAGGGCAGCATTATCAAAGGCAGCAGCTGTCAGGTACCTTTATTTTTTTTTTAGTTGCTTTTATCTTTCTACCAGGGAAAGATCTGCTCTATTTTCAATATTTAGAATCTCTGTTCTTTAAAGATCCAAAATTATACTTTTAAGAAAATTGAACTTAATTTTTATTTCTTGAGCATTGATAAATAAGCCACCTTCCTCACCTCCACTATCTAAATCCTGGGTGTATTTAATTCTGAGAAATACTATTTCTAATGTCTGAATTTTTAGAACTATATATATTAATGCTGTTAGATATTCTAGACTAATAACTTAATTCTACTTGAGATTTTCAGTACTCTCCTCACTCAAACTAAGAAGGATATAACAAGTAATCTTTTGGCTCATTTATCTAAAATCTAAGATGATGTCTATAACTTCTCTGAGAGGGAAAGGGAGTTTCTCCTGGCTTAAAGTACTTTCTAAGACTAATTTCTGAAGCAGCCATAGTCAGGAAAGATAAGAGGAAAGGTAAACCGCTGGAAGTCAAGGTAATACCAAGACTAATAACACAAGGAAATCGAGAAGGCATACAGACCATTTAACTACATGTATGTAAATGGCTGATTTGGAAAGCTGAATAGGAATAGCAGAGTAGATGAATATAGATATTAAGGTATCTTCAAAACGCAGAATTTATTGCAAAAAATAAACATCTATCTCCCAAAAACATTTAACCAGGACTTGTAAAACCATTTATTATTGGTCTTCTTTTTCAGTTTTGAGTGTTAGATTAAATAATTATTTTTCTCAGTTTTGATTCTTTTTCTTTTAAAATATCAAAAATATTGTACACTTTGAGATTTTTGTCCTTGTTGCTCTATGAATGCCGTTTATATTGAGCCTTTCCTAGTCAATAATACCACCATGGATAAAAGAGGAAATTTCTTACTATTTTTTTTTTCTTATTGCGTCATTACTATGTCAAAGCATTAGGTCAGCTTGCTACAGTGTAGCCTTGCTAAAAATAGAACTTCTGCAAAAAAGGCCCTGAACAAGTGGAGACATCTGCAAACTACCACTAGATGGCAAGGCAGCTTTACCACTGCCAATTTTAGGCCAGCAAACAAAATGTGACTTAAAAACCTGCTGTCACATATTTTTTACTCTATCAGAGTTTCATTCTACTTAGATTTTAAAATATGAATGATCACCTTGGTCTGAAACTAAATTACTTGGTATCCTTTATCATTAACATGTATTTATAATCTTATCCACGTCAAAGTCTTAAATTTACAATCCAACATCAACATATTATCAGTTTTCAACATATTCAGCTAATAATACTAAAGATCTAGTGACTAAAACATAGTAAATATATCAAGATGAAAATCAAAATACATGATAAAAGAGAACAAAGATCTATACAGAGCTCAAAATTAGATATTTACAGGTATATCCCAGATTAGTAACAGACTCAAAGATACTATCCACATTAGCACCTATTAAAAATTATATTGTGTTTTTATATAAAGGATATGAATGTACTTAGTTATTAAAAGATTATATTGTGCTTTTATATAAAGGATATGAATGTACTTAGTTATTAGAGTGATAAAGAAGTTGTAGTTTCCTTCTTAAAAGTTTTCTTGTAAGAACATAAAGTAGAAAAAAGCATTTTTACCATCCTCAACATTTTTTTTGTTAAAATAAGAAACGTCCATTGCATTAATGTTCTATAGGTTATACTAAATTCACAACAGAAGCTTCCTTATTACTTATCCATAAAATTACAGAACTTTACAAGGAGTTAATAATGTAATTTTTTAAAACAAAAGAATTAGTACTTTTGTGTTATTTAGTGCATTTTATTAATAGTAAATTATTTTGATCATTATACATAAGTGAGAAGAAAATCCACTTGGTCTAAGGAATACTGCTGCCTATTTCAATAATGCAGAAATCAAAGCCCTTTGCCTATCCTTTTGTATGAAAGCCATGAGAATGAATAAATAGCAAATTGATGTTTTTCCTCTATAACTCAAATTTCTTAGCATACAATGAAATCTTTGAATGAGACAGGGATATAAAAGTTAGAGTACAAACTCAGTTCTGGGTGCCTACAATAGGTAAGTATTCACACTATATCACGATACTGTATTTTATTCTACGAAAACTGCCAAACTTTTGTTAGGTCAATGGCCACATCTACTCTCTTCCTTCTGATCCCAAGCAGCAAGACTTCCCAATTTAAGAAAGCTGCTCTAAAATCATTCATCAGTTCCATGGTGTCACTTTAAGGACTTAGAGGGTTTCTTATACAAATTACTCATTTGAAAAAAGACTCCAAGTAAATAACTACATGTCATACTTTAAATGGCTTTATTTTACTAAACTGGTATCTCCTTTTGCATGTCTGACTAGTCCCACCTATTTTACTTAATTGGTTTCCTACTCAGCAACAGAGGCTCTCTCATTTCAATAAAAACATCAAAGTTTAAATATGAACAATGTCACAAATAGACATTAAAGACTGCCTTACGGAATGGACTTATTAAGTGTATGAAGTTATACCATAATTATTTATTTTAGAGTTTAACTAATTGCTATTTTTCAAATGTAGTTGCTACAGATTCACAAGTTCAGAGTTTGTGATCATTCCACTTGGTAATGAATTTAAGTCTATTCTTGTAATGGAAGAGGGAGCTTGTTCTTAATGTAAACAGGAAAAAAAAGGAGTATGTTTGTCTATTTAGGAGAAATGTTTCAATGTATTTTTTACAGTATGATCACAAAGTAAGTAGAGCTCAGAACTACTTAGGCTGGGACTTGATTTGTTAATTATAAATTATTATTCTTTACTTTTATTTATCCACTGATTCTAAAAGGGGAGATCCTTTTTCAGTCTAGTCCATTCAAGCTATCTCCAAATAAGCTTTGCATTTGCTAAGAATATAAATATAAAATATTCTCATTATCTAAAAAGGTCAAAGGCATAGGTGGTAATCACCCTTCAGAATTTAGTAGCTGCAACCAGGAGAGGCTGGAAAAACTATTTAGCACTCTTTTGCCTAAGCCTCTTTTGAACCAGGAATTCTCTGGTACCTGAGTCTGGCTTCTTGGAGAATCTGAGTCTCTATCCTAGCCAGCCTTCTGGGCCTTGTTACTTGAAGGAGCCACACCCAGCTCTTTTCCAGTTGCTTCCATTCCTCCTTGCTTTGTACTGAACTAATAATCAGGATTGTGCCTGATCTTGGGTATTACAGTTTATGAACTGTGAGCTGATACTCATTACAACTTCTCCAGATTTGGATCACTCTTGGAAGTCAGCATCTCTTTGAAACTGGATTGGAAGCTGGAGTCTGAATTTGAATTATTATTATCTGGTGCTATTTCTACTCGTGGAAGGCAGCTACTCCTCATTAACTATATGTATTTTGACACTATGGCCAGAATCACACTTTGGTTCAGTAACTATAGGAAATCAGTGCTGATATTTATGACATGCTTGAGTCATCTGATCCCATCATCATATGCACCAAAAGATAGTAATATCACATATCTTTTTAAAAATTTTGATACTTTGAGTTTTTAAATATTTTAGAGAGGCATTTCTAGGAAGACACATTTAAATGTTGAAAAGAGGAAAAAAGTACTTGGGATTAGCTGAAATACTCTGCCTAGATAAACAGAAATGACTTGTATATCAAATTCAAATATATCTGAAAGTTTTTCAATCTCCTGTCTTTCATTACTCAGATAAAGACACTAAACTTATCCAGAGACCCAAAATAGAACTCTCAGAATTATCCCTGATTCTTGTCTTTCTCTTCTATCCTAACTTTGGTTAATTACGGCCTATCAAACATAACTATGAACCGTTTACTCCTTTCTAATTCTACTACCACTGATCTTCAATCTGTTCACAAAGTCTCCTCCTTGAGCTGCTATCACAGCCGACCTGCTAACACCACTGCATTCATAATGGCTTCTTCTTTGGTCCATCTTTTAAATATTAGTGTTTTTTGTAGTTCAGTTGTATGTTCTCTTACCCTCTCACTCCGTACTTTCTCCCTGGACGATTCATCTACCCCTGAGGATTCAAGTATCCTTAATACTATATGGTCCTGCAATTTTTATCTCTAGTTTAGATTACTGTCCTAAACCTCAAACCTAGGACAGATCTATCAGCTTAATAGACATGTTTAATTGAAGGACTCGTGGGACCTCCATTGAGGTTTTCCGTTTTGTGGTCTCTAGCTCAGAAAATGGTACCTACATCTGCCCAGATTAGAGCCAGAAACTAGAATATTATCCTTGAATTCTCTTATTTTGCATTATCCCGCATTTATCTGTCTCTCAAATCTATTCACCTCTCTCCAAACTTACTACCACGATCTTAGTTAAGGCCATCATTAAATTTCACTGGAGTACTGTAAAAGACTCCTAAATTATCTCCCTATCTTCAGACTTGTTCCCCTGCAATTCTGTCTACACAATGTAGCTGGAGTGATTTTTCTAAAAATGCAAATATGAACATGTCTGTCTCCTGCTTAAAGTCTCCAGTAGTTACTACTGCCTTTAGGATCAAGTTCAAACTCTATTAACCTACAAGGCCCTTATAGTCCCTCTCAAGCCTTATCACCAGCTACTCTCCCTTTAGCTAATTAAGTTTCAATTTTCCTTGGTCTCTCTCTCTCTCTTCTTTTCACTCTGGATCTTAGTAAATTATTTCTTTCTTCCTAGAAAGTTCTCCCTCTCTTTTCCTTTGCCTAACTTGTAACTCATCCTTAAGTGTCAAATTAGATTTCATTTACTATTTTGACAATACTTTTCTGACTCTGCATCTCCCAAGATTCGGTTTGGTGGCCTTCTGATTTGGTCTAAGACCATACTTCACCCATTTACTACAGTCATTTTTTTTCTATACTGTAATGGCCTCTTCTCTCATTCATCACATTGCAGGGGTTTTTGAGGGCAGGGATTTTGTACACAACCCTCCGACAGGTGCCTTACAGAGCCCAAATCCACTGTATGGTATGAATTCAGGTCATTGCCCTTCCCAAAGATCTCTGATGGTTCCTACTGAATAAAGACTCAAGTTCTTAACATGTGTCATGCTACAGCATACCTTTCCAGTTTCTTGGAACTCCTGCCTACCCTCCCCACTACTTTCTGAACACCTCTGCACAGATAATTTTGATGCAGTCACACTTTTGCTTATACTGTTCTGACTTTCTGAAATGTAATTCCTCTGCGTACTTTGGTGGACAATGTTTTCCATACTATTCTTATCTCCAACTCAGACAGATTTAATGGCTCTTATCTAGGTCATCGTAGAACTTTAAACTTTACTCGGTTACCACACATATTTCACCCTACTATAGTTATTTGTTTTTAATAATGCCTCACGGTTATACAGTAAGCTTCAGGAAGGTACACACTACATGTGCTCATTTTAGATGCCTATGACAGTGCCTGGCATATAGCAGTACTCAAAATATTTATCACATTGGAAAACTAAAAGCTGTTTCAATGACTCTTACTGAGACTTTGCGACAGAAGATAGGCAAGGGGAGAATGGTTCATTCCACAAAATGTGAAAATGAAAGTGTATGGATCTATATATCTTGGCTTAACCCTAGAATGAAAGAATGGCTTCCTCCCCAACCTGCTCCCTCTTTCAAAAGTGCCTCTTAGAGACTTTCAGTAACTCTCTTCTGAAGAAATATATATTCTTCTGATTTACTCTGTTAACTCCTACCCATCTTTGGCAAGAGAAATAAGGGAATAAGAAAAAAATAAAATAAACTGGAAATATTTCATGAAAATCAACTACAAGCCTTAAAAGATAAATTAAATGGCAAAAGTCCAGACTACCTTGATATGAATCTAAGCCCTGTAACTTTCTGACTTTGTGTAAATCACTTAGCTATCAATGCACTGGTTTCTCCATCTGTACAGTGGGAATGATAATAATAAATACTTTATTTACATCTGGGGTATTGTGAGGAATACAGTTTATATATGTAAAGCATTTAGAATGAAGCCTGGTATATAATTAGCAGTTGTTAAGTGTTAACTTTTATTATCAATATCTTAAATGATGGTGGTTTAATTGACTATCAAGTTATAGTCTATTTCTAGATTATAGGAAAGGGGCCCCAAGACAGAATGTGAGCTCTAAGAAGACTTTTCTGAACTACTTGTGTATTAATACAGAGTAGCTGAACATATAAGCATGTCCTAAAGGTCTAGAGTCAGAACTCTGTTTTAACTAAGACCTTTTTATTCAATCGACATATTTTGAAAAATTATTTACAATTTTATTTCTTTATTTTCACATTTATAAGTATATTGATGACACTGCAATGATGGTGGGAATTAGTTAACAAATAACTATGAAAAGCTCTGAAAATACAAAACTGAAGTGACAAATTAGTTTCTAAGTACCTAATATAATTCATTAATAATACAGCATATTATCTTAGGTCCTGTAATGCCTTTCAACTCTAGTTCTTAGCTCCTAAGTTCTTAATTTTTTCAAAGGGTATCATAAAATTAACTATTATTAATTTAAAAATAAATTTCAGAATTTATTTTGATTTGAGTTAGAAAACTGTCAGATTTAAGAAGTGGATGCTGTAAAATTTTTATAAGTTAAATACTGTATTGTCATTGTAAAATTGTTATCATCATTGCTAAAATAATTGATCTTGTTAAAATTTAAGAATACTCACATATATTTAAAATCTGATCTTAAAATATTATATAATGATATTAATACAAATTCCAGCTTAAAAGCCACAAAGATAATTCTTAAACATATTTTGATATAGCCTGCAATTCTTGATAAATTAATAGATTATAATTAAGCTATATTTTGAAAGTGCAGCCAAATCTTGATTATCTTGTCTGTAGAGATATGGATAGCTTATATAGTTAAATATCCATCTCTTTCCAAAACCTCATATTTAGTCTGTTCTCCTACAAAATATTTACCACAGTTCATTTAATGGGCAAATTTGTATTTCTCAACTCCTTTTCTTTCTCCATTGAACAACAAAATGACTAAATACATAAATACATAAACTAACAACAAATAAAACATAAGAAGAAAGGGATATAACAGATGACCAGTCTGAATAATCAAGAGTTAGCTACACATTATTGTTTACCTTAAGAATTAAAATAGCCTCATCTTCCTTCATATCTTTAATAAAATCAAACAGGAGTTCCTATGCCTTAACATTCCTAGTCAGAGTTTCTCTGAGTACCTGAAAGAACCCTGGTGGTACAGGACCTACTGGCATGCCATCTCCTGGGGGAATGTTTCCTAGCACTGGACTGGGAGCTGCTGCAGCACTCTGCAAAGAATAAAGGAGAAACAAACCTATATCATTACAGAGAAGGCACAAAACCAAAAACTAATGATAATAGCTTGTAGTAAGGGATGCTTTTTCATTCCTGGGAACAAATATTGGTAATTTTCCCCATCCTAGAAGTAAACTGAGATACAACAGTTTAGTATATGACTAGTTAAATTAGTTGGTTTTAACAAGTCTCTTGAAACTTTGTGAAGTCAAAGAACTTTAATAATACGGTATATTTTGATGATATAGTAAATGCAAATAGTACTATGAAAAAAACAATAAAATCTTTAGTAAATGCTTTATTTTAAGGCACAGGTACCTGAAATGGCAACATCAAAAACAAATAGGTAAATAAATAGGTAAAAAGTTTAAAGATGGTGGGTGGTTGTAGGAGTTGACAAAAATAATTCTTTTTTTTTTAGATTATGCTTTTATATCATAAACAAGTATAATTAATTTTCTGCCTATAGGTGGCAACACTTACATTATTCATTTTCTGATATACCGTATAGTTTACTGGTAGTCAAAATATATAGGGTGGTGAGGGCATAGAAGTAAACAGTGGATTGAATAGGAGAAATAAATTCGATTTGGAGAAAATAGACTCATACAAATTATGGAAAAAATCAAATTGAAAACTTCAAAGTCTACTTCACTTGCAAATTATTTCATGGAATCCTAGAATTTTATAAAATAAGAATATCAAAAACTTTGGGTTAGACTCTTCATAATAAAATCAAGATTATAGATTTAATACTTACATTGGGCAGTAATACACACAACTGTTCTACAATCATAGATTTCATCCTTCAACCTGATTAGACATATTACAAATACTAAAAGCAGTCAAGAAGGAATCAGAAATATGCTGAAGATAGATCAGTTTGAATTGAACAGTTCTTCAATGAAGAGAAATCAAAGCAAATCCTGTGTCTAGTGAATCTGTTGTGGTAGCTTCACCTATATTTCAGGGTATTCATTCATGCATTAATACTCCACTATAAGATGTAAAATCTCCCTATGTTTGTAGCACACATTTCCCAGTATATAAATTGATAAAAAAATAATAAATGTTTATTTTAAAGTACCTACAATTATTAATAATTAAGGCAAATTATTTTAGTATTTCCTGAAGAAGTCTAGATTTAAATGTGATTATCTGAAATGTTGCTTACCTATGAATGTCAAAATTTTAAACTTCTGATAAGGCATATGAATATAAAAGAAGAAATAGTATTTCTTAGATTTTAAGATGAAACATTAATCTATTATTCTAAGAAAAAACATGCAATTTCAATTAGTGCACATTAATGTAATACCTACCATTTATCAGTTATTGCTCTATTGAGCTTTATATAGCAACACTCATGTTTCTAAAAAATGAGAAGCAAATTGCTTTTTTGCATTTTAACTAAACTTGTGTAAAATTTTAATACAACAATGTTAGAGTAAGAAGAAAAAATACCATCAAATACAACCTCTTTTACTTTAAATAAATATGATTATGACTAGATTTAGGAAGAAAGATTTTATCTATATATTTAAGGCTGACATTTACTGTCCTGTAGAAGTTGCACTTAGTATGAAAGCTAGACATAGCCTATCACTATTGTTCTAATTAATTGCAGAGTAGAAAATTGTTTTACAATAAAAAGACATATTAAAAAGAACAAATTTGGAAAGCACACTCACCTGTACTTTCAAAGGTATACTATAACCTGAACATGTGTACCAAGTGACAAAACAGAATTTACTGAATTATGGCAACTTTTTAGTGGAGCTCGGAGATACAATTTCTCCCCCAATTCCAGTGCTTAAGAAGTATATAAAATATGTTTTTTTCCTATTCAAAGAAATAGGCATTTGTATTCATTTGTAGCTGAACTGAAATTCAACAGGTAAGGATGTTGGCAAAGAAACATGTAAAATTCACAGTTAAATATTTGACTAACTGCTTATACATTTTTTCTTTTTTGGCAGGTTACATTGTTTCAAGGTATAACATATGCTAGGTGGATAGGTTTTTCTTCAAAGTTCTTCATTATATATATTTCCTGTGGGCTTTTTTTCCTGCTATTATTTAAAAGCAAAACAAAATTAATCATTTGGATGAAGATTTAAGCAAGTTAAAGCTTTAAAATGGCTTCTGAATTTTCATCTTATCCTTTAAACTTATTTAATAAATTCAATAATAATATTGAATTTATTTTCTCTCCTTGTAGTCAAGGACTTTTTGTTTTGTAATATAGCAGTTAATGTAAGAGGGAAAAAATCTTTGCCCTCATAAAGTCAGCATTCTAGTGAGGGAAGAAAGACAATGAGTGAAACAAACCAAATATATTTATCTATGATCTAAGAAGAAAAAAGGATGGGGAATAGAGAATTCCCAGTAAAATAGGTCAGAATTATAATTTTAAGTAGGATAGTCAAGCAATCAGCAAATCAAACAAATAAATGAATCCAGTTACAGTGACTACTAACTAATTTCCTTCCTACATTTCAAGATGTACCACATTTTTACAGTTTGTACCTATTCCTTCACAGTGGCACAATAATTTTTTGGAGGTTCTTCTTTCTTAATATTCATACTTTAGGCACAATAAAGTATCTTGAAAATAAGAATTTTTATAGCTAGATGATTTATTGTATACAGCATGATGAGTTACCTGATATGATAGTAACTTCTAGCCTTGACCTAAGGACACAAAGTGAAGAGTGCTGAATACTGGTAATTATCCAGTACACCCCATACAAAGCACTAGTCCACAGCATTTTTAGCCCAAACTTCACTTTGTGGACCACATTTTCTAGCTAAATTATTCATTCACTCTTCTGGGATTTATTGGCAAAGGATAATTTCCTTGTTTACTGTATTATGCGGACTCAGCTTAGGGTACCATTTCATTGGTACACTCTGTTGATCATTAACATATGCTGATAATAAATACTATAGAGGTTCACTAAATGGTACTCCCTGCATTGTAGAAGAGTATATTTCCCAAACTGCCTAACCTGCTAATCTATATATAGTAGCAAATAAATAATGCATGCTTTGAAATTGTAAGGTAAATAAGACGTTTTTGGAATTAGAAATTTATTTAGATGTAAGTAGTACCAAATTTCTTGTGTTATGTTGCTGAAATTTCTGAGACTTCTCTCAAGTTTACTTCCAACTCGTGATTCAAATTTATTCATGATCCATAGAAAGTTGCTGTTGGGCCTGAATCATAAAGCATGTATTATTACTCTATGATGCTGTGACAAAATCACAAAAGGAGAGCAGTTTAATTATAGTAAGCACTACTAGAAAGCATTCGTTTCACTGAATTTATGTGAATTCCCATTGAAGAAGCATGGAAAATCCTTTACTATATAATATATCCATGACTATTTAGGGGTGGATTTTTATTACAGCTCTCTCTTAAAAGAGAAAAACATATAAATACTATGGATTTTCAATATTTCCTCTAATTAAACTGAATACATAAGACTTTAGTGCAGATAATAACAGTATTATCATTAAAAGTGTTTTGTTTCTTCTTTCAGATCAATTTGCATGCTTTTTATCATGCACTTCCAGATAATATATTTTCTAATTGCTCTTGAAGCATTTACTTAGCCATCTGCCCTAAATTTCAAGTTTATTTTTTATTTTTTTTGGAGAGTGACTTTACTTATTTTTCATTTTCCCAAATTACAAATATAATTTTACTGACTTTATAAATCCAATATTTAAAATCTGGTGTTCTCAAATCAACTAAAGTATGGAACAATTATTTGTTTTCCCAAGGAAATATTAAAATGAACTTAGAGAGTTACCATGGCATCTTTCTTCATGTTTCTATGTACCTACCTTTTGTTCAGTTTTTGTGTGGTCATTTTCTTCTCTGGAACTTTTTGTACTTACATCATTCTACCCTCTAAGAAGGCATGAGTCAATCTGTTCATGTTATTTATTTCACCATTTCCCATTTTCCTGTTTCTCTGAAATGCTATTATATGACTGATTTTTAAAGTATTTTATTCTCTCTAATTCCCTATTTTTGGAATTTTAGGAACAAAGAAATATACTCTTATTTTATATTTTTCTCCTGTTAAATAAAAACTTGAAATAAAAATTAAAAGACTTCTTGTTTTAAATTTAGTTATTATCACTGTTGGTTTCTGGTAGGGAAAAAAGTTGTATATATATACTCTGTATAAAAGTTTTGAAGCAATGGGCCTTAAATAAAAATTTGTTTAAAAATAAAATTAGGATGCAATTTATTACTAAATACAACTAGTTAGCATTTTATCAAGACTCTAGACACTGAATAACAATTTACTAAGAATGCCGGACAACTGGTTGCCTAATTATATAGTAAAGAATCAAGATAGTCCATATTTGGTAAAATAGGAAAAGTAATTTTATGTGTATAAAAAGTCATGTATATGACTTTTAAGTATATGAAGGTAGTAATAGAGGAATTAAAATAGTGCTATGATTATTAGAAAATGGAAAGGAGATTAAAGGGAGGGTGAGTAGGAAGGAACAGGCTGAGCAGGGGATTATAGATTTTCCTTATTAAGACATATATACTGTTTTTAAGCTGCTATGGTACCAGTGTGTCCCCTCCAAAATTCAGGTGTTGCCAATGTTAGTATTTAGAGGGGGCCCTTTAGGAGGTGAGGAGGACAGGAGGTTTCTCCCTTGTGAATGATATTAGATAGTTTATAAAAAGGCTTGCTTGATGGAAGTTCAGTGTAGCTTTCCCTCTGCCATGTGAGGATGCTGCAAGAAAGTCGTCACCAGACCCAGATGCTGGTGCCTTAATCTTGGACTTCCCTGCCTCCTGAACTATGAAAAATAAATTTCTTTATAAATGACCCTGTCTCAAGTATTCTGTTATAGCAGCACAGAATGAACTAAGACATAAGCCACCTATAGGTATTTTTCGAGAAACATTTAAAATAATAATGGTAGGTATCTTATGTTGGCAACTTTAATACAAAGCACAGTTAAATATTTTGGCTATTGGTTGAAGGCATATTCTTTATCATACTAAAATATCATCCTGTGCCTAGTACTACAAAAAACAATTTTCAAAGAAATCAGTTATCAGAAAAGATGCTTTTTGCTTTTTCATTTTTTGAGTAGCATTATTTAGTGTTTCTTTTGGAAAGGGTAATATAGGTAATCATATACTGATAGTTTTCTTAAATCATCATTGTATTTCTGAGATAAGTCATGCTTGATCATCATGCATGATCCTTTTAATAGGCTACTGAATTATATTTGGCAATATTTTATGTAGAAGTTTTACAACTCTATTCTCCATGAGACAGGTCTAGAATGTCCTTTGACGTATTATATTTTTCAAGCGTTAGCATCAGGATTATTCTACCTTTTCAAAAGAAATTGATGGCAAATTGTTTTTTATAATGCTCCAAAGAAGTTTACACATAATATGGGATTTATCTACTTACTGAAATGTTAAAAGACACAGCAGTAAAGCAGAAAAACTGCCTTAGACAAAGGCAATTTTAGAAAGAATTACCTTTTTATATTTTTTACTTCTCTTAGCTTCAATTTTGTTCATTTAAATTTTCCTACAACACTTTATTTCACTGAAATATTTAGTTGTCTATATATACACTACTTATACATAATTTGTAAAGGTTCTCTGTAGCAGGTGTGAGAGACACTGCTAAGCAGACCACAAAAATATGTTTTTCCTTTCTTCTACCAGCCAGGCACATAGCATCCCAGCTGTATTACATTTCTCGGTCCCCTATGTTCTCACCAAAAATCAGGTTCTTTCTAACAGAACGTGAGGAATAGAAACATGTGTTACTTCTAGAACTTTGGTCTTCAGCATTTGTAATGCCCCCTCTTTTCCTTCTCCTCCCATTGTCTGAAACACAAATGTTTCAGAGATCTAATTTCTCCTAGGCAGATCAAAAAAAAAAAAAAAGATGCCTTTTACAATGGCAGAGCACCCACTAGCTTCAGATGACTGTGGAGCAGTCTGCCCACCTACCTTGGACTGTCTTTCTGAATTGCAGGCCCCCAGAGATGATGACTTATTTTCTCTCTCCTAAACTGAATTAGCATTCTCATCATTACCTTTGCCAGGAATTGGTCTATTAATTTACCTTTTTTGTTTCATTAACATGTTTACTTCTTTTTAACAAATTAGCATTCTCCTGCCTTTTTAAGGTTTTGTTATTTTCAAACATCTTAATTAAATTAGTTGCTATTTTATCCTCTTCCTTTTTTTTTTTTTTTTTTTTTTTTGAGATGGAGTCTCACTCTGTCACCCAGGTTGGAGTGCAGTGGTGTGGTCTTGGCTCACTGCAACCTCTTCCTTCTAGGTTCAAGTAATTCTCCTGTCTCAGTCTCCTTATTATCTGGGATTATAGGCATCTGCCACCATACCCAGCTAATTTTTGTGTTTTTAGTAGAGACAGGGTTTCACCATGCTGGCTAGGCTGGTCTCGAACTCCTGACCTCAAATGATCCGCCCTCCTTGGCCTCTCAAAGTGCTGGGATTACAGGTGTGAGCCACCACACCCGGCCTATTTTCCCCTCTTTTTAAAATCCAAAGAATATAAAACTACAAATATGGCTCTGAATCTACTTTTGGTTACATCTGCAAAGTTTGACATTGGTGTTCACAATTTTTTTCTTAAACCATCTAATGATTATAATTTATTTGCCAGTTATTGAATGCAATTGGCAACTAATATTATAGTAATCCAATGACTTATAAAAAAAGAGAACACCAATATCAACTTTGCAGATTTAATAAAAAATATACTTTAATTCACCAATAGTTGGAGATTTTTAAAATTTGTTTTTTCTAGTTTTCCAAGTGCGTCCAGGTAAGATATATTACACAATTTTTGTATTTATAAATTTATTGAACAATTTTTTGTGGTCTAAAAAAATGATCATTATCATTTCCCATGGATACTTAGTAAATATATATATTCTCTGTCTACATTTTTATCTATTGGCTTAATATCTTCATATTGTCTCTATTTTTTGTCTCCAGCTCTTTCAAATTTATATATAATGCCCACACTGTTGTTTGTCCATTTCTCCTTGTGCTTCTATCAATGTTTGCCTTACATACTTTAATTCTGTGTTCATTAGCACAATGTTTATCTTTATTGTGGATTCTATCCTTTACTAAAAGTGACATTCTTTTTCATGTTTAGTAATCACTGCCTTGAATCTATTTTGTCCAAAATTAATATTGCAAGCTCAGCTTTCCTTTTGTGTTTGCATAATAAATCATCTCCCATTCATTTATTTTTAAACCTTATGGTTACATTTTATTTAACTGTTTTACTTTTTAGTAGAAAAGGTTCTAAAATGTATTTAATGAGATGTCCTTTAAAATTGGAAAAAAAGGCCGGGCACGGTGGCTCATGCCTGTAATCCCAGCACTTTGGGAGGCCAAGGCGGGTGGATCACGAGGTCAAGACATTGAGACCATCCTGGTCAACATGGTGAAACCCCGTGTCTACTAAAAATACAAAAATTAGCTGGGTATGGTGGTGCGTGCTTGTAATCCCAGCTACTCAGGAGGCTTAGGCAGGAGAATTGCCTGAACCCAGGAGGCGGAGGTTGCGGTGAGCCGAGATTGTGCCATCGCACTCTAGCCTGGGTAACAAGAGCGAAACTCTGTCTCAAAAAAAAAAAAAAACAAACTTTCTTTACCCTAAGCTTTAAAGGTATTAAAGTTAAGACAAACAATATTGTTTGCCTATGAAAAATATAGAAGCTAGTTTATTATTCCTATTCTATGTCTCCCTCTTCCACTTCCCAATCCTTATTATAAACATCTGGTGTTCTAAGCATACATTTTTGGCTGTTGTTGTTGTTGTTTTTGAGATGGAGTCTTGCACTGTGATCCTGGCTAGAGTGCAATGGCGTGATCTTGGCTCACTGCAGCCTCTGCCTTCCAGATTCACGCAGTTCTCCTGCCTCAGCCTTCCGAGTAGCTGGATTACAGACGCACACCACCACACCTGGCTAATTTTTTTGTATTTTTAGTAGAGGGAAGGTTTCACTATGTTGGCCAGACGGGACTCGAACTCCTGATCTCAGAATCTGCCCGCCTCAGCCTCCCAAAGTGCTGGAATTACAGGCGTGAGCCACCGCATTCAGCCTACATTTTTGTTTTTATCATCTCTTCTTCAGTAATAACTTCTGACCTTTACCTTCAGTTTTGTAACCATACTCTCAGCATCCAAAATAATAACTTCAATTTTATCTAATTTTTTAATAACATAACTTCATTATGCTTGAGTTTTAATTTTTATATATTTGTTAGTTGGACAGAAAGTATACAGATATTGTTTTCCAAATCCTTATGTATAGGCAAGTGTCTTTGATGACTTTCATCAAAACTCTAGTTAACTACTGTTGTCTAATATGTCTAGTATTTAGTGTTACAGAGAAGCCTGATACCATCTTGATGTTTCTTCCTTGAGATATAATCTGTTTTTATCTTGTAAAGATTTGAAGGACATTTTCTTGATACTTATAATTCTCAAATGTTTCAATTCTATATTTAGGTATTAGTCTCTTTAAATTGCTTGCCTGGAATAATATGAACCTTTCCAATGTTCATACTTAGTTTCTTTTTTGTTGTTACTGGAAAGTTGGGGAAAAATCTTTTTAGTTAATAGGTATAAAGGAAAGATCTGGTAAACCTCAAAAGGGTCATTTTTCGTAAATGTTATTAACAACTAGATAAACAGTTGCAATGTTATTGATGACTGGGGAAATATGCTTAAGAATCTTGCCAGAAGGATTTTTACAGGTTATTGGTATCATGGGAAACTAGTGCATTTGTAGAAATCATATTACATGTATATATCATGTGCTATAAAAATATTAATAAATTCAACTAAGTGACCCTTCTTTTGATACTATAAATTCTGAACTATGAGAAAAACAGTATACATAAAATATGTTCTCTGTAATCTATTTACAGTAAGAACTATTCAAAGCAACCAAAAAATTCAGCAGCAATATTACACTTAAATAAATTGTAGTACATCTAAATGATGGAACATGATTCATCACTAAAAATAATAGTTACACATGGCATTATTTGAGGAATGTGGGAACCCGTTTGTGATATGATGCCATGCAAAGCACACCAAATACAGAATTGAGTGTAACATGATTTTAATTATGCAAATGATAAAAGGTAATTTATAAAAGACTGTAGGTGAATACATGGTATTACCTTAGAGTAAGGCACCTAATTTTTTAAATAAAAATTTTATAAACTTACTGGAATGTCTTATTTCTAACATAAATGAAAACTGTTTACACACACATACACACACGGTTTTGTCAATAGCTAGAAAATATGACCACCTATTAACTTTACTTCAGATTAACCTAATCCCTAAAATTTAAGGTTAAATAAAATGCAGATATTTCTAACTTTAAAATAATTCATTTTAATAAAATATGAAGCATTTTAATTTTTAGACTATTAAGAACAAGATTATCTATTTTTGAAAGTTAAAGTACTAGAAAAAACCTAGAAATCATTTACATTATTCCTGGGCATTTGTTTGCACAAGGACACAAGTTTATTTTTAGCAGCACATACTCTACCCTGGGCCACTTCATTTAGTCACCCACTCACAGTCTGGAGAACCAGCATCATCGACTGTGCTACTTTTGGTCTGTTTTTAAATCACAAAAATATTTTACATGTTATTTTCACAAAGTATCCACAGAACAGTATTAAATCCCTTAGGCTTCCAAAAGAGCAAGAGAGACCCAGAAATAACATCAAAAACAAAAACCAAATAACAACAACAAAAATTCCACAAAGAAGCAGATCTTGAGCATCTAAAAACATATAAAGAGCCAAAGAGTTAGTGATCTAAATATTACAGCTGATATTTGCCATGCAGAAGAAAAAAGAGTGCTCTGATTGGCTGGCAATTTCTACAATATAAACTTTTCTTATGGAAACCACGAAGCATGGGAAGTCTGATAGGTAACAGTACAGAAGCAACCACTCTTGCTACATAAATGCTTTATGTACAAGAGAAATACAAAAGGATCCTGATGAAAGCAATTATAATTTAATTAAAAGAATGAAAATATTTTAGGATGTGGCCTTTGATTTTCACTGTTAATTTTTGGAATAAGCAGCCATGTTTCATGGTGCAGAAACTGGGCTTCTTACATTCTGTATTTAGCTTAATCAGAAAAGGTAGATGACAAGAAAAAGTGTAACATAAGTGATTTGTTTCGAGAAAAATGTCTCTGGGTGATATATTCACATTTGTACATGCATCCCAAATATTAGGTGCCTACTATGTGCCTGAGGCTAAGATGTACTGATTCATTATCACACACAATTCAGAATTTAGTGCAATTACCTCTCAAAATGATTTTTTAAAATGATTTTAAAAAGTTAAATAGCATATAAAATTTTCTGTTGAAAAATGAAATATAATTGATATATTTTAGCATTCATATTATATGTTCAGCTCTCAAGAAACATTTAATGTCTTCGCATGAGTTTCAGAAGTTGAGTAAATTGCTATTAGAGCAATAAATCAGCATTACGGCCACATGGTCAAATTCTAGGCATATATGTGAGCTTCTCCATTAAACACTCCCTATCATCAACACACAGACAAACAACATTTAGCCAAATACTTAATAAAATAACCTAAAACAGCACTTCAAAATAGCATAGTTTAAAGAGAAACACAAGGAAAAGGTGTTAGAAATATTAACATTGCCTCTGCTTTCAAAACTTGTAAACAATTATACATTCTGGTCATTCCCTACTTTCTCCTTTTTGATCTCAAAGATGGAAGCCTTTGTCTCTTTCCAAGAAACGATTTGATTCATGGTAACAGTCCCAGGGCTTCTACTTGTTTGAGAGTCTAGGTATAGTTTAACTATTCTTACTAGCACCTAGTAAGATAAACTGAATAATTATAGTCATCCTTAGGAAATTTTTTCCCCTCTGTGGTAGGAAGAATGGCCCCTCAGAGATATCCATTTCCTAATCCCCAGAGCCTGTGAATGTGGGGGCTTCTAGAAGCTTAGGGCAGCCCTACTGATTCCTACAACTATAAGAAACCAAATTTCGCCAACAACCTAAATAAACTTGAAAGTGAATTCTTTCTGGAGCCTCCAGATAAGAGCATTTCAGATCCACACCTTGATTTCAACCTTGTGAAACTTGGAGCAAAGAAATCAACCCAGCAAACCCAGACTTCTGACCTACAGAACTGTGAGATAATAAACTTGTTGTTTTAAGTTGCTAAATTTGTGATAACTTGCTACGGCAGCAATTGAAAACTAATATTCTCCCACTCTTGCTCCTGATTGACTGTTTCATTTTGGATATTATTTTTCATGAGTCATCTAGAAACTAGGAAACTATGGATCCTAAAAGGTTACTGTACTTGGCCTATTGCAGAGTATGTACTTGCTAATTCTATCATTTTGATTAAATCAACTCTCCTTCTGGTTAAAAATAAATCACAGTTTTTACAAAGCTAAGTGTTTTGATACCCTTGGTCTCATAGTTCTTTTAGTGGCTTTGAATTTTGCCCTGGGTGAATTGGCTTTTTCTCTTCCACAGTTAAGAGGGAAGCACAGGGAGGGGAAGAATGGCACACACTGCATCTTTTCTTCAGCTGTTTTACCAGCCAGGACTCTAACTCTGCCTTCCTCTCATTCACAAAGGAAAGGCTCTTTAATTATTGACAAGGTCCACCAATTCCATCTAGACAGTAGTGAAGCTAGTTCCTATGGCAGGGAAAATATAAATACAACTGAAACCATAGTTTAGGATTCACCATTCATATCAAAATTTGCTGATGGTCTCTATTTTGACCTTGTACTCTTAACTAGGATCTAGCTTGAACCCCTGTGCCAAAAGAAGGTCCATTTGTTTCTTCTATTTGCTAGATTCCCTGACTCAGTTCCCATCCAACTAG
Organism: Callithrix jacchus; assembly: GCF_049354715.1. Classification (NCBI taxonomy): domain Eukaryota; kingdom Metazoa; phylum Chordata; class Mammalia; order Primates; family Cebidae; genus Callithrix; species Callithrix jacchus. Next base: position 129,435,532 of record NC_133503.1, on the reverse strand, counting down.
ATCTCAATGTCTCAGAGACTAGAGCTCACTTTTTTTTTTTTTTGTGGATGTACTTTTACACAACAGAGCTCACATTTAAAAAAAACTTTTATTTTAGGTTCAGGGGTACATGTCCATGTTTGTTATATAGGTAATTTTGTGTCACAGGGGTTTGTTGTACAAATTATTTCATCACTCAGGTACTAAGTCTAGCATGCAGTAGTTATTTTTTTCTGATCCTCTCCCTCCTCCCACCCTCCACCAACAAGACCTCAGTGTCTGTTGTTCCCCTCTCTGTGTCCTCATGTTTTCATCATTTAGCACCCACTTATAAGTGAGAACATGTGGTATTAGGTTTTTGGTTCTTGCATTAGATTGCTATGGCTAATGGTCTTCAGTAGCTCTAATTCTTGAGTTCTTTCCTCATATACTGAGGGAGAGTACCTACCACTGGACTTCCATTTCCACTGCTGAGTCTGCACCACCTGCAGTTGAATTCCCTTGATTATCAATAGTTCAACTGCCTAGATCATCACTCTTTTTTTTTTTTTACTGCCATCTACTCCTGGTGCATAGTTTTTCCCACCTGTAAACCATTCCCACTGTTCATTTTATACCATCCTAATGGTGACTACTTGCACACACCTCTGCCTATTACCTGTACCTCCAAGGCAGATCTACTTCCTGCCAATGGTCTGCTGTGGGACCTCTCTCATCTGCTTACTCTGCCATCCTACAATGGCCCTGTCTTAGAATCCAAAGCACACTTGTTCTGATTGCATAAGCACAGCACTTCTATTTAAGAAGTTCTTTAAAACATCCTTGTCACAGAACAGATTACAATCATGAAGGTACAGCTTTGCATCGGTAGCATGAATCATTGGAATTTTGGTTTGTGTGTTGATTTTTCCAGGAAGAAGGTCATCATTACACACTCATCTTCTAAAAATATCACATCCCCTATACGTCAGTAAAAAGTTTACACAAAGGCACATTTCCTCTGAAATAACTTACAATTTCTGGTTAAGCTTATTTAACAATTTGTTTTATTGTTTCACCTTTTTCTTTTGAAATTTTTAGAAATTAAACTCATAAGAAGAAATTTAAGGTAAAAAATTTCAGTTTTTTCTCCTTCACACTATTGTTAGCATAGATCTTTAATAGTATGCATCTAATGTAACAGAGTCCAAAAAGTTATTAAGTTCTATCTAGAACATATTGTTAAATATTAATATGCTTCATGAGAAATTTTAAATTATTTCATTATATCACAGTATTTTAGGGTGATTCCGTCATTAAGTAATACTTAAAGCTTCAAAATGTAATCACCTTTAGTTATTTATCAAGTCTCATATTTCAAATGTTATTACAGATAAAAAGAGATCTTGAAAGTAATGTGAGGCCTGGTGCAGTGGCTCACGCCTGTAATCCCAGCACTTTGGGAAGCCAAGGTGGGCAGATCACGAGGTCAGGAGATTGAGAACATCCTGGCCAACATGTGAAACCCTATCTCTGCTAAAAAAAAAAAAAAAAAAATTATCTGGGTTTGGTGGTGCACACCTGTATAGTCCCAGCTCCTCAGGAGAATTGATTGAACCCGGGAGGAGGAGGTGGCAGTGAGCCAAGATTGTGCCACTGCACTCTAGTCTGGCAACAGAGTGAGACTCTGACTCAAAAAAAAAGGAATTTGAGCAGAAATACTATAATTTAGTTTTAAAAGATGTTATTGTTTCCTTAAAAGTGGTGTAACAGATGGCTTATAAAAGGTACAAAATGAAAATAATAAGATGAATGAAAATAATTTACATTGGTTCCAAACTGGAAAAAAGGAGCTAAGTCACTGAACTGGCTTTCTAAATCTTTTTTTTTTTGGTTGTTGTTATTATAGAGTATAACTCTGTTTAATTCCTTCACTGGGTATTAAACTATTTAATTGCTGCCACAACGCAAAATAAAACAAAGCATTACTATATTTTGGCACATAAAAGCATATAGATTAAGGGATACCTAAAAAGGGTGCTTTTATTTCTGTGCAATGTTTTGTAGAGGAGATAATCTAAAAACGCCTTAGCAAAGATCCTACAGATACTACCTATAAAAATACAGTTAATCAGACTAAAAACATGAGCAATTCAGCAAGTAACTGGAATTTTCTGTTAGAATAGAGAAAGTAAAAAAAAATCATTTCAGAGATTTGCTTTAAAAAACAAAAACAAAACTCTCATGGGACAGTGGTTGAGACACCTTTGGTCAAATCATCTACCATTTTATTTTCTCTAACCTTCAACTACAGAGCTCTGTGGTAATCACTGATGTTTGGATATGAAATCTGTAAGATACGCAGTCATCAGAGAAAGATGTTAACTATAGTTTCAACACAAAGAGCTAATGTGACTGTTTTTTAAAACACATTTGCCAAATCTTATATTACAAAGGAGTGCTTCCCACTAAAGCAGTTACACTGGGCTCTAGAGTCTCTTTGTATCCTATGGTATCATTTCTACATGGATTCCTTTTTTGAAACTATCTGACTTTACATACTGCAGCACATTCTTTTGGATATTCTCAAAATAATAAATCTTCATCCCAAAAGAGTTAGTTTACTTTTTTTTTTCTGAGCTAGCTCAGATTTTCTTTTGGCCCCCCAAAAAAGCAATTGAATTGTTTTGCAGCTAGAGGCATGGGCAAGAGTGGTCCCCAGGCAGTGAACTCCAACGGGCAGGCTGAGGGCTAGGGCTGAGCTTCAGGTGGGCCTCCTGTTCCCTGTGCTCCCCTGCATACGGACCTCCCTCCCGGGCTCTGGGGCAGCCTCAGGAGGGGCAGGCTGGGAGGGGCTATTGCAGCTGTTCACTTGGGCAGGACATCAGAGGACTAGGACACCAGCCTCCCATCAGAGATCTCAATCTTCACAGCCACGGCCTTGGTGGAACTGGTGTGGCTGAAGGAGCTGGGGCCTGTGCCAGAGCCAAAGCTGGAGCCCAAGCTGTAGCTGAGGCTGGGGCTTGTGAGGTCCCCATAGGTAGAGCTCAGACCACCTGCATAGTCGCTCGTAGTCTTTGTATGGATACTCATGTTCTGCCTCCCAGACTCCAGCCGGCTTTCCTCGCCCTCCAGTAGCTCGCAGTAGGTGGAGATCTCAATGTCCAGGGCCGGTTTGATGTTCATCAGCTCCTGGTACTCACGCAGCTGCCGTGCCATGTCCTGCTTGGCCTGCTGCAGGGCAGCCTCCAGCTCCTCCTGCTTGGAATGAGCAACCCTCAGTGCCAGCTCCCGGCGCTGCTCAGCATCTGCAATGGCGGCCTCCAGGGAAGCCCTCTGGCCTTTGAGGCCCTCAATCTTAGCCTGGAGCCGGCTGATGTTCAGGTTCATCTCAGAGATCTCAGTCTTTGTACGCCGCAGGTCATCCCCATGCTTCCCAGCCAGTGTCTGCAGCTCCTCATATTTGATCTGGTATATGCTTTCCGCCTCAGCCCGGCTGTGGTTGGTGATCTCCTCGTACTGCGCCTTGACCTCAGCGATGGTGCTGTCCATGTCCAGGGAGCGGCTGTTGTCCATGGACAGCACCACAGACGTGTTGGAGATCTGGGACTGCAGCTCCCGGATCTCCTCTTCATACAGCTGCCTGAGGAAGTTGATCTCGTCAGTTAGTCCTTCCAAGAGAGACTCCAGCTCTACCTTGTTCATGTTAGCTTCATCCACATCCTTCTTGATGAGGACAAATTCATTCTCCATCTCTGTAAGCTTATTGATCTCATCCTCACACTTGTTCTTGAAGTCCTCCACCAGCCCCTGCATGTTGCCAAGCTCTGCCTCCAGCTTCAGCTTCTCCTGGCCCAGAGTCTCCAGCTGCCCCCTCAGGTTGTTGAAGTAGCTCTCGAACATGTTGTCCATGTTGCTCCGAGCCATTTTCTGCTGCTGTAGGAGGCTCCACTTGGTCTCCAGCATCTTGTTCTGCTGCTCCAGGAACCTCATCTTGTCGATGAAGGAGGAAAACTTGTTGTTGAGGGTCTTGATCTGCTCCTTCTCCTGGGTACCCACGGCCTGGATGTTGGGGTCCAATTCCAGGTTGCGGGGGCTCAGCAGGCTCTGGTTGATGGTGATGGTGGTGATGCCTCCCATGCCCATGCCCATGCCTATGCTGCTGGCCCCAGCATAGCCTGTACCCAGGCCACCCTGGAAGCTGCTGCTGCCCACTCAGGAGAAGCTCGAGGAGCTGTTGCGGGCACTGGGCCCACTCGTGTAGAAGCGGCTGCTGAAGGCCCAGGTGCCAGAGGTGGACACCTTGTAGGACTTCTGGGTCACCCTGATGGACATGGTGGAGGCAGGAGTGGAGGCAGGCAGGCTGAATCAGGGAGAGATTCCAGAAGGAGAGGAGAAGCTGCTTCTTTGAGTTAGTTTACTTTTATGGAAACAGATGAAATTCATTTAATATAATGTTATGAAATACTGAGGAATAAGGCTGGATAAAATATTTTGAAGTAAAAAATTTAAATATGACAGTTGTTCATATACAATGGTTTTGAATTTAATTGTAAAAATTTGAGGTTTAAAAAATGATATGATTGAGATGTTTTAGGTTTTTATATATTTTTAAATCAACCTTTTGAATTCATTATTTTCATTCATCAATGCAAGTTTTTTAATCCAACAAATATTTGCAACTATTAGAGATGTGACATTGTACTGAGCAGACCTTGTTCTTGTTCTCAGGAGCTAGAGGTAGAAAAAACAATGACATATATATTTATGAGTGTGACAAAAATTAGAAAAGGGAAGGATAAAATATCCTTTAGAGGGTTACAAAAGGTTTCCTCAAAGTAGCAAATATGCTTCAGACTGAGACCTGAAGAATTGGTCATAAGGAGGCCAAAAAAAAAAAAAAAGGAAGAAAGAAAAAGTAAGGCAACATAATTAAAAGTATTACAAATTAAAAGAATTAAAAAGTAAAGAGGGTAGAGTGAAGAGGAGAGTGACAGAACACAAGATATATTAAGAAAACTCAATGTGGCTGAATCACAGTGATTTCAATATGTAGTCTGAGATGATTTGATCATAGGATCACTATGAAGTTATCAAATAGTTTTGAGAAAGTAAGCACACAATCATTGGATGTACTATTTTAAACAGATAACTCTAGTAGCTCTTTGAGTAAATGAAATGGACAAGAGATAAGGCAAGAGAAGATGCCTTCTGGAGTAGCATAGGTGAAAGGTGGAGACACTTGGGCAGCAGCGGAGAAGAAATGCAGATGGACTCAAAATGAATTTCAAAGTAAAAACTGCCAGGAATTGATGAAGGCCAATCAAAATGGGGTTAAGAAGCAGGATGTATCATGGATGGCTTCCAGATTTCTGGCATAAGCCTTGCAATGGTGCAGTGAAACACAGGTAATACAGGATATGCATCAAGTTTGAGAGAAGGAGTGAAAGACAAGCATGGGAGAAGCATAAGTTCAATTTAGAATATGTAAAACATTCGGCAACAATATTGACTAATAACTATTTTTAGAGGGTATTTTCAGAACATTTCATACCCCCAACTTGTTTAATAGCTTTACTGACTTTGTATGTTAAATTAATGTGTTCTAATAAGAACACATGGACACAGGGAGGGGAACATCACCCACTGGGGCCTGTCGGTGGGTGGGGGGCAAAGGGAGGGAGAGCATTAGGATAAATACCTAATGTATGCAGGGCTTAAAACCTAGATGATGGGTTGATAGGTGCAGCAAACCACCATGGTACATGTATACCTATGTAACAAATGCATGTTCTGCACATGTATCCCAGACCTTAAAGTAAGAAAATAAATACATAAATAAAATCATGTGTTCTAATTTAAGTCCCTCTTTTATATATTTTTTTTGTATTACAGAAAAAGCAACTGACCACTATCTTAGGTATGTGAATATAGCATAACCATTAGTAAACTATGAATAAGAATATATGGTTTCTGTAACTCTAATGTAAATTCTACTGTGGTACTTACCATATTACATTAAGTTTTTGTTTTCAGTCTGAAAATGACACTAAAGGAACAGGACTGCTTTCTTCCTTTGTATATGTGATGCTTAGCAGTGCCTGGCATAAGATTAGTAGAAGCTGGCTGAACTTAATATATTATGATGATAGTTTTGTTTCTGGCTCAAATAAATGGTCTGTCATTTATAGAATTAATAAATATCTTAAATCTAAAGTAGCTTGTGCTATTTTATGTCAAGTAAGTGTATTGACTTCTGTCACTTAAAAGACAAAGTGACAGAAGTCACTGTAGTTGATACTTGCTTCACTGTTTTCTAAACAGGCTTGGATAGTTTGAAAGGACATTAAAGTAGAATAAATTATACAACCTTTATGTTAGCATTCACTGTTAAGTGATGAACATGGATCAATGGTGCCATTAAATATGAAATGTCAACTGTTTTTAGTATCATTTAATCTGAATAGTAATTTGACTACTGTAAGATGCCCACATAATTCATTTTGAAGATCAAGTTCTAATAGATGGTTGCCAATCACATATACCCATTAAGTTAACATGGTTTTAAACACCGTTTTGAAAATGGAGCCATAAAATAATCGTTTCTTTAATTGTGAAACCACTACAGATGACTATTCAACTGGATAAGCTTAGATGCACTGTTTAACAAAATAAAATTTAAGGCAAAAGGCATTGATAGATACAAAGAAGGTCTTTCCTCAATAACGAAAGGAACAATTTACAAACAGTTATAACAATCTATAATGCATACAGCAATATAACTTCAAAATTCCTCAAGCAAAACTGACAAAATTACAAAGAGAAGTGAACAAATCAATAATCACAGTGAGAGATTAAGAGACCTCCTAGAAACTAATTTATTAAATAGACTGAAACTCAGATTTGTCCACAATAAGCTTCATTTAATGGACACTTACAAATCCCTGTACTCACAAATTAAAAATACATATTCTTTTCAAGCGTTCTTTTAACCTTACACTTGGCAAGTGCCAAGTCAAGTGGAGTGGAATGTAAAATATTATTCCTAAGTTTCTGGCAGTACCAAAAAGGAAAGAAATTATTATTTAACACTACTGATTATTTAAAATCAATCAGATGATGACCTTTCTGACTCCTTAAATTGCATTAAAGTGGAAAGTAAAGAGAAATATCTCTGAAGGAAATAAACAACATTCTGCTTGGAGGCGAAGTTATCATAAGGGGCAGTGTATTTCATTGCCTTGGTAAAAATATTATATATTCTTTATATGTTTGTGAGAAACTTGCATATTTATGCCTAAGCAGAGGCATTGCCACCTATCCTCCACACACTAACTCCTTGATGCAGCTCAGATAAATTAAGCTGTTTGTGAGGGCAGGCTCAACTCTCTTCGTATTACCCAGGAGACCAGTGCTCTACCAAAGGCATAGATAGGCCAGAATACAGCTTATTATTAGTGGTAAAGAATTCACAGAAAGGAGAAAACAATCAAACAATGGTTTAATTTCATGGAAGGCAGCCTTGGTTAAGCCACATCTTGAAGAAAAGTTAAAGTGATGGAAAGAAAAAACAATTCAGATTAGAAGAAAACCATAGATATGCATAAAAAAAGCAATGATTTTGGAACTAAGGAAGACAGAAAACCATTCTCTCCTTGGTAATTTAAGAAAAATAGAGTTGGATTCATGATATGAGGCCAATTATTGGGAATTCTTTAATACTATGACATACTTGATTCAATAAGTGATAGAGAATTACTACATGTTTCCAAGACATGAATCAACTGAATAACATGATGATAGTGATATTTCTGTGGCAGTAAAAAGAAGAGGAATAAGGGAAAACTGAAAGCAGAGACACAAGCATTTAAAATGACGCTGACTGCCATGAAGAAAAGTAGACAGTAGAGATATCGATACAGAGAAATGAACACAAAAAGAAAAGAAGGTAAGAGAAATAATCAAGCCGGGTTTCAGACAATAGAGCATCACAGTTTTAAAAAAACACAGAGGAAGAACCAGGATCCCGTGTGACACTAGTCAGTTACTGAAACTCTGCAATGGTTCCTTCCTCAGAAAATGTGTATATTAATAGCACCTGTCTTATAGAATTGCTGGGGGATTAAACGAGTAAATATAGATACAGCAATCAGAACAATGTCTGCTACAAAGAAAGGTATTAATAAATATTGCCTATTATTTTCATTATTTCATCTAATTTGAGTTGATAAACAATTAGAGGTATTTGAGAGACCAGTGATACAACTGAAACATGGATGAAAAGACAGGGCTGGATAAATATCTTTCCATCCTTGCCCACTGTAACTGTCATAATCAAGTTTTGTCATCATCTTCTTGATGATTGTTACAACAACCCCATTTGGTTTATTCCTGTCTCTTCTCCCTCAGGTCTATATTTTAGCCTGCTAACAGTTATCTTTTCATAAGCACAAATGTATTCAAATCACTTCTTCAAGTGAAAACTTTAAAACCAATGAAGGTACCTGACTTCCTATAGGAGAAAACACAAACAATTCAAAATAGTACAGTGTACACATTATAAGCTTTTGAGTATTTTTCTCTCCTTTGAGTCAATAAAGTTCTCAAGTGAAAGAGCTGTGCCTTATTAATCCTGGAATCTCTTGTGCCTAGGTGCACAGTAGCTGTTACAGATGCATTCACTGAAAGCTGTATAAATATACAGAATCATAATTTTATGGTGCCAAACACTGGCAAAAAATAGGTTTTCAAAAAAGAATTTTGAGCACATAAACCAAAAATGGTTTAGAGTCAAGAAAGAATATAATTTCAGGCTGGGCATGGTGGCTTATGCCTGTAATCCCAGCAATTTGGAAGGCCCAGGCAGGAGGACTATTTGCATCCAGAAGTTCAGCCTTAGCAACATAGTAAGACCTTATTTCTACAAAACAAAAACAAAAACAAAACAAAAATTAGCTAGGCATGATGGTGCATGCCTATAGTCCCAGCTACTAGGAAGGCTGAGGTGGGAGAATAATTTGAGTCCAGGAGGTCAAGACTGAAGTGAGTCATGACTGCACCACTGCACTCAACCTGAGTGGCAGAGTGAGACCCTGTTTCAAAAAAAATAAAAAAAGAAGATAATTTCAACTAGAAGATTACAAACTTTGAACAGATACACTGATCAAAAATTTTAGGAGTGGGGCTGGGTGCGGTGGCTCACACATATAATCCCAGCACTTTGGGAGGCTGAGGTGGGCAGATCACAAGGTCAGGAGTTGAAGACCAGCCTGGCCAACTTGGTGAAACCCTGTCTCTACTAAAAGTACAAAAATGAGCCAGGCATGGTGATGCACACCTGTAATCCCAGCTACCCGGGAGGCTGAGGCAGGAGAGTTGCTCCTGGGACCCGGGAGGTGGAGGTTGCAGTGAGCCAAGATCATGCCACTGCACTCCAGCCTGGGCTATAGAGCAAGATTCCATCTCAAAAAAAAAAAAAAAAAAAAAAAAAAAAATTAGGAGAGAAAAGATACTGAATTTCAGTTAAACTAAAAAAAATTAATTGTGGACTTATATACCAGACACTGGCAGAATATAAAGAAATAAGACATGATTATAGTCCCAAAGGAATTAATATAATCTAGAGTGGGAACTGTATACAAATTATTAAGAAGAGAGATTCACAAGAAGCCCATCCTGGAAGTTTCAGGAATATTTCTTGGAAATTATTATTCTAGAGCTTAGTGTTAATCAGGCAAAAAT